>NC_090446.1:763180926-763486017 GCF_031143425.1 Pleurodeles waltl | reverse complement strand
ATTTATTTCATTTGGCAACTTTTAATGCCTTTATTGTATACAAGGATTGTTCACCCGAGTCAAGGATGACATTTGTTAAATTTCAGGAGTCGGTGATAGAAAGCCTTATTGTGGTGGAACCGGCAAGAGTTCCTAGAGTAGAAGTGGTGGAGGATGTGGCTAGATTGAAAGATCGGCACTTTCCAGATCACATTCCTCCCACTCCCAAAAAAGACATGCCCACAAAGAAATGTAGAGTATGTGCCCGGAGATCAATCCGGAGGGAGAGCCGGATGTACTGCCCCGAATGCCCTTCAAAGCCTGGGCTGTGTGTGCCCAGCTGTTTTAGAAGTTACCACACAAGGAAAAACTTTTGGGAAATACCGTGAGCGTAAGCTGTCTGTTTTATATTTTCATATGTTTCACGGTTGGCATCTGTTGTGTATTTAGTTAGAGCTTTTGTGTTTGTAGTTTTGTGCTTATTTTATAATTAGTAGTTTCTTTGTTGTTTATAAATAAAAAAAAGTGATTGCGGTGTGCGTGGGGTGGCGCTTGGCTGGCGGTGTGCGTGGGGTCGCGCTTGGCTGGCGGTGTGCGTGGGGTGGCGCTTGGCTGGCGGTGTGCGTGGGGTGGCGCTTGGCTGGCGGTGTGCGTGGGGTGGCGCTTGGCTGGCGGTGTGCGTGGGGTGGCGCTTGGCTGGCGGTGCCAGACGAACGGCAGTCCACACTCCCATCAGCTGGTGTGATTCTTGTATCAGGCATGTGGGCGTATGTAAGTGATGGGCCCTTGAGTGGCGCGGTCTGTCGATGTGAGTGTTGTAATGTGCTGGGCCCGTGGCTGGCGGTGTGAATGGTCTTGTGCGTGTCATGTATGAAAGGTGTGTGAATGGCCTGTAAAGCGGTTGGTGCCTTGTCGCGGCTTTACAGCTCACGAGCTGTGAGTCATTGGTTCACTTTTTTGCCTTTCAGTTATTAGCAGTGCATTTCATTTTTGTGAAATCTCTTGTTAATAAAATTTGATCCACTGAACCATCACTCACCCTCGTGCCAAATCCAACCAGTATGTGTTGTACAAAAAGACAAAACCTGCTCCGCTGTAATCAGGCGTCGCAGCACACCTGTGACACGCTAGGTGCCTCGGGTGGGACCCCGATGATGAAGCATGCCACCAACTTGGTTGGTGGGTGAGGGGTCTTCTTCACATAACCTAAGTGTGTTTCTTTTCACAATTTTAGTGTTTGGCACATCACAGACGTATGTGCACACATCGAAGTGATATATTACAAAAATGCCAGTGTTTGGGGGGGGAGGGCCCACCTATGTTTTTGGTCCAGGGTGCGGCTGTCATGTAGGGAAACCTACAAAACCCAGAAATTTTTTAAAAATAGGCACCCCAAGGAGTCCAGGGAGGTGTGGCTTGCGTGGCTCCCCCAACTATCCCTTCAGGTTTTGGGCCTTATTCTGTTCCAGGCACCTGGCCCACCCACACAAGTGAGGTATCATTTTTATCGGGAGACTTGGGGGAACGCTGGGTGGAAGGAAATTTGTGGCTCCTCTCAGATTCCAGAACTTTCTGTCACCGAAATGTGAGGAAAACTTGTTATTTTAGCCAAATTTTGAGGTTTGCAAAGGATTCTGGGTAACAGAACCTGGTCCGAGCCCCGCAAGTCACCCCATCTTGGATTCCCCTAGGTCTCTAGTTTTCAGAAATGCACAGGTTTGGTAGGTTTCCCTAGGTGCCAGGTGAGCTACAGGCCAAAATCCACAGGTAGGCACTGTTTTCTTTCAAAAAACGGGATGTGTCCACGTTGTGTTTTGGGGTGTTTCCTGTCGCCGGCGCTAGGCCTACCCACGCAAGTGAGGTATCATTTTTATCGGGAGACTTGGGGGAACGCTGGGTGGAAGGAAATTTGTGGCTCCTCTCAGATTCCAGAACTTTCTGCCACAGAAATGTGAGGGACATGTGTTTTTTTAGCCAAATTTTGAGGTTTGCAAAGGATTCTGGGTAACAGAACCTGGTCTGAGCACCGAAAGTCACCCCTCCTTGGATTCCCCTAGGTCTCTAGTTTTCAGAAATGCACAGGTTTGGTAGGTTTCCCTAGGTGCCGGCTGAGCTAGAGGCCAAAATCTACAGGTAGGCACTTCGCAAAAAACACCTCTGTTTTTTCCCCAAATTTAGGATGTGTCCACGTTGCGCTTTGGGGTGTTTCCTGTCACCGGCGCTCGGCCTACCCACGCAAGTGAGGTATCATTTTTATCGGGAGACTTGGGGGAACGCTGGGTGGAAGGAAATTTGTAGCTCCTCTCAGATTCCAGAACTTTCTGCCACAGAAATGTGAGGGACATGTGTTTTTTTAGCCAAATTTTGAGGTTTGCAAAGGATTCTGGGTAACAGAACCTGGTCCGAGCCCCGCAAGTCACCCCTCCTTGGATTCCCCAAGGTCTCTAGTTTTCAGAAATGCACAGGTTTGGTAGGTTTCCCTAGGTGCCGGCTGAGCTAGAGGCCAAAATCTACAGGTAGGCACTTCGCAAAAAACACCTCTGTTTTTTCCCAAAATTTAGGATGTGTCCACGTTGCGCTTTGGGGTGTTTCCTGTCGCCGGCGCTAGGCCTACTCACGCAAGTGAGGTATCATTTTTATCGGGAGATTTGGGGGAACGCTGGGTGGAAGGAAATTTGTGGCTCCTCTCAGATTCCAGAACTTTCTGCCACAGAAATGTGAGGGACATGTGTTTTTTTAGCCAAATTTTGAGGTTTGCAAAGGATTCTGGGTAACAGAACCTGGTGCGAGCCCCGCAAGTCACCCCTCCTTGGATTCCCCTAGGTCTCTAGTTTTCAGAAATGCACAGGTTTGGTAGGTTTCCCTAGGTGCCGGCTGAGCTAGAGGCCAAAATGTACAGGTAGGCACTTCGCAAAAAACACCTCTGTTTTTTCCCAAAATTTAGGATGTGTCCACGTTGCGCTTTGGGGTGTTTCCTGTCGCCGGCGCTAGGCCTACCCACGCAAGTGAGGTATCATTTTTATCGGGAGACTTGGGGGAACGCTGGGTGGAAGGAAATTTGTGGCTCCTCTCAGATTCCAGAACTTTCTGCCACAGAAATGTGAGGGACATGTGTTTTTTTAGCCAAATTTTGAGGTTTGCAAAGGATTCTGGGTAACAGAACCTGGTCCGAGCCCCGCAAGTCACCCCTCCTTGGATTCCCCTAGGTCTCTAGTTTTCAGAAATGCACAGGTTTGGTAGGTTTCCCTAGGTGCCGGCTGAGCTAGAGGCCAAAATCTACAGGTAGGCACTTCGCAAAAAACACCTCTGTTTTTTCCCAAAATTTAGGATGTGTCCACGTTGCGCTTTGGGGTGTTTCCTGTCGCCGGCGCTAGGCCTACCCACGCAAGTGAGGTATCATTTTTATCGGGAGACTTGGGGGAACGCTGGGTGGAAGGAAATTTGTAGCTCCTCTCAGATTCCAGAACTTTCTGCCACAGAAATGTGAGGGACATGTGTTTTTTTAGCCAAATTTTGAGGTTTGCAAAGGATTCTGGGTAACAGAACCTGGTCCGAGCCCCGCAAGTCACCCCTCCTTGGATTCCCCAAGGTCTCTAGTTTTCAGAAATGCACAGGTTTGGTAGGTTTCCCTAGGTGCCGGCTGAGCTAGAGGCCAAAATCTACAGGTAGGCACTTCGCAAAAAACACCTCTGTTTTTTCCCAAAATTTAGGATGTGTCCACGTTGCGCTTTGGGGTGTTTCCTGTCGCCGGCGCTAGGCCTACCCACGCAAGTGAGGTATCATTTTTATCGGGAGACTTGGGGGAACGCTGGGTTGAAGGAAATTTGCAGCTCCTCTCAGATTCCAGAACTTTCTGCCACAGAAATGTGAGGGACATGTGTTTTTTTAGCCAAATTTTGAGGTTTGTAAAGGATTCTGGGTAACAGAACCTGGTCCGAGCCCCGCAAGTCACCCCTCCTTGGATTCCCCTAGGTCTCTAGTTTTCAGAAATGCACAGGTTTGGTAGGTTTCCCTAGGTGCCGGCTGAGCTAGAGGCCAAAATCTACAGGTAGGCACTTCGCAAAAAACACCTCTGTTTTTTCCCAAAATTTAGGATGTGTCCACGTTGCGCTTTGGGGTGTTTCCTGTCGCCGGCGCTAGGCCTACTCACGCAAGTGAGGTATAATTTTTATCGGGAGACTTGGGGGAACGCTGGGTGGAAGGAAATTTGTGGCTCCTCTCAGATTCCAGAACTTTCTGCCACAGAAATGTGAGGGACATGTGTTTTTTTAGCCAAATTTTGAGGTTTGTAAAGGATTCTGGGTAACAGAACCTGGTCCGAGCCCCGCAAGTCACCCCTCCTTGGATTCCCCTAGGTCTCTAGTTTTCAGAAATGCACAGGTTTGGTAGGTTTCCCTAGGTGCCGGCTGAGCTAGAGGCCAAAATGTACAGGTAGGCACTTCGCAAAAAACACCTCTGTTTTTTCCCAAAATTTAGGATGTGTCCACGTTGCGCTTTGGGGTGTTTCCTGTCGCCGGCTCTAGGCCTACCCACGCAAGTGAGGTATAATTTTTATCGGGAGACTTGGGGGAACGCTGGGTGGAAGGGAATTTGTAGCTCCTCTCAGATTCCAGAACTTTCTGCCACAGAAATGTGAGGGACATGTGTTTTTTTAGCCAAATTTTGAGGTTTGCAAAGGATTCTGGGTAACAGAACCTGGTCCGAGCCCCGCAAGTCACCCCTTCTTGGATTCCCCTAGGTCTCTAGTTTTCAGAAATGCACAGGTTTGGTAGGTTTCCCTAGGTGCCGGCTGAGCTAGAGGCCAACATGTACAGGTAGGCACTTCGCAAAAAACACCTCTGTTTTTTCCCAAAATTTAGGATGTGTCCACGTTGCGCTTTGGGGTGTTTCCTGTCGCCGGCGCTAGGCCTACCCACGCAAGTGAGGTATCATTTTTATCGGGAGACTTGGGGGAACGCTGGGTGGAAGGAAATTTGTGGCTCCTCTCAGATTCCAGAACTTTCTGCCACAGAAATGTGAGGGACATGTGTTTTTTTAGCCAAATTTTGAGGTTTGCAAAGGATTCTGGGTAACAGAACCTGGTCCGAGCCCCGCAAGTCACCCCTCCTTGGATTCCCCTAGGTCTCTAGTTTTCAGAAATGCACAGGTTTGGTAGGTTTCCCTAGGTGCCGGCTGAGCTAGAGGCCAAAATGTACAGGTAGGCACTTCGCAAAAAACACCTCTGTTTTTTCCCAAAATTTAGGATGTGTCCACGTTGCGCTTTGGGGTGTTTCCTGTCGCCGGCGCTAGGCCTACCCACGCAAGTGAGGTATCATTTTTATCGGGAGACTTGGGGGAACGCTGGGTGGAAGGAAATTTGTGGCTCCTCTCAGATTCCAGAACTTTCTGCCACAGAAATGTGAGGGACATGTGTTTTTTTAGCCAAATTTTGAGGTTTGCAAAGGATTCTGGGTAACAGAACCTGGTCCGAGCCCCGCAAGTCACCCCTCCTTGGATTCCCCTAGGTCTCTAGTTTTCAGAAATGCACAGGTTTGGTAGGTTTCCCTAGGTGCCGGCTGAGCTAGAGGCCAAAATCTACAGGTAGGCACTTCGCAAAAAACACCTCTGTTTTTTCCCAAAATTTAGGATGTGTCCACGTTGCGCTTTGGGGTGTTTCCTGTCGCCGGCGCTAGGCCTACCCACGCAAGTGAGGTATCATTTTTATCGGGAGACTTGGGGAAACGCTGGGTGGAAGGAAATTTGTGGCTCCTCTCAGATTCCAGAACTTTCTGCCACAGAAATGTGAGGGACATGTGTTTTTTTAGCCAATTTTTGAGGTTTGCAAAGGATTCTGGGTAACAGAACCTGGTCCGAGCCCCGCAAGTCACCCCTCCTTGGATTCCCCTAGGTCTCTAGTTTTCAGAAATGCACAGGTTTGGTAGGTTTCCCTAGGTGCCGGCTGAGCTAGAGGCCAAAATGTACAGGTAGGCACTTCGCAAAAAACACCTCTGTTTTTTCCCAAAATTTAGGATGTGTCCACGTTGCGCTTTGGGGTGTTTCCTGTCGCCGGCGCTAGGCCTACCCACGCAAGTGAGGTATCATTTTTATCGGGAGACTTGGGGGAACGCTGGGTGGAAGGAAATTTGTAGCTCCTCTCAGATTCCAGAACTTTCTGCCACAGAAATGTGAGGGACATGTGTTTTTTTAGCCAAATTTTGAGGTTTGCAAAGGATTCTGGGTAACAGAACCTGGTCCGAGCCCCGCAAGTCACCCCTCCTTGGATTCCCCTAGGTCTCTAGTTTTCAGAAATGCACAGGTTTGGTAGGTTTCCCTAGGTGCCGGCTGAGCTAGAGGCCAAAATGTACAGATAGGCACTTCGCAAAAAACACCTCTGTTTTTTCCCAAAATTTAGGATGTGTCCACGTTGCGCTTTGGGGTGTTTCCTGTCGCCGGCGCTAGGCCTACCCACGCAAGTGAGGTATCATTTTTATCGGGAGACTTGGGGGAACGCTGGATGGAAGGAAATTTGTGGCTCCTCTCAGATTCCAGAACTTTCTGCCACAGAAATGTGAGGGACATGTGTTTTTTTAGCCAAATTTTGAGGTTTGCAAAGGATTCTGGGTAACAGAACCTGGTCCGAGCCCCGCAAGTCACCCCTCCTTGGATTCCCCTAGGTCTCTAGTTTTCAGAAATGCACAGGTTTGGTAGGTTTCCCTAGGTGCCGGCTGAGCTAGAGGCCAAAATCTACAGGTAGGCACTTCGCAAAAAACACCTCTGTTTTTTCCCAAAATTTAGGATGTGTCCACGTTGCGCTTTGGGGTGTTTCCTGTCGCCGGCGCTAGGCCTACCCACGCAAGTGAGGTATCATTTTTATCGGGAGACTTGGGGGAACGCTGGGTGGAAGGGAATTTGTAGCTCCTCTCAGATTCCAGAACTTTCTGCCACAGAAATGTGAGGGACATGTGTTTTTTTAGCCAAATTTTGAGGTTTGCAAAGGATTCTGGGTAACAGAACCTGGTCCGAGCCCCGCAAGTCACCCCTTCTTGGATTCCCCTAGGTCTCTAGTTTTCAGAAATGCACAGGTTTGGTAGGTTTCCCTAGGTGCCGGCTGAGCTAGAGGCCAAAATGTACAGGTAGGCACTTCGCAAAAAACACCTCTGTTTTTTCCCAAAATTTAGGATGTGTCCACGTTGCGCTTTGGGGTGTTTCCTGTCGCCGGCGCTAGGCCTACCCACGCAAGTGAGGTATCATTTTTATCGGGAGACTTGGGGGAACGCTGGGTGGAAGGAAATTTGTAGCTCCTCTCAGATTCCAGAACTTTCTGCCACAGAAATGTGAGGGACATGTGTTTTTTTAGCCAAATTTTGAGGTTTGCAAAGGATTCTGGCTAACAGAACCTGGTCCGAGCCCCGCAAGTCACCCCTCCTTGGATTCCCCTAGGTCTCTAGTTTTCAGAAATGCACAGGTTTGGTAGGTTTCCCTAGGTGCCGGCTGAGCTAGAGGCCAAAATCTACAGGTAGGCACTTCGCAAAAAACACCTCTGTTTTTTCCCAAAATTTAGGATGTGTCCACGTTGCGCTTTGGGGTGTTTCCTGTCGCCGGCGCTAGGCCTACCCACGCAAGTGAGGTATCATTTTTATCGGGAGACTTGGGGGAACGCTGGGTGGAAGGAAATTTGTGGCTCCTCTCAGATTCCAGAACTTTCTGCCACAGAAATGTGAGGGACATGTGTTTTTTTAGCCAAATTTTGAGATTTGCAAAGGATTCTGGGTAACAGAACCTGGTCCGAGCCCCGCAAGTCACCCCTCCTTGGATTCCCCTAGGTCTCTAGTTTTCAGAAATGCACAGGTTTGGTAGGTTTCCCTAGGTGCCGGCTGAGCTAGAGGCCAAAATCTACAGGTAGGCACTTCGCAAAAAACACCTCTGTTTTTTCCCCAAATTTAGGATGTGTCCACGTTGCGCTTTGGGGTGTTTCCTGTCGCCGGCACTCGGCCTACCCACGCAAGTGAGGTATCATTTTTATCGGGAGACTTGGGGGAACGCTGGGTGGAAGGAAATTTGTAGCTCCTCTCAGATTCCAGAACTTTCTGCCACAGAAATGTGAGGGACATGTGTTTTTTTAGCCAAATTTTGAGGTTTGCAAAGGATTCTGGGTAACAGAACCTGGTCCGAGCCCCGCAAGTCACCCCTCCTTGGATTCCCCAAGGTCTCTAGTTTTCAGAAATGCACAGGTTTGGTAGGTTTCCCTAGGTGCCGGCTGAGCTAGAGGCCAAAATCTACAGGTAGGCACTTCGCAAAAAACACCTCTGTTTTTTCCCCAAATTTAGGATGTGTCCACGTTGCGCTTTGGGGTGTTTCCTGTCGCCGGCGCTAGGCCTACTCACGCAAGTGAGGTATCATTTTTATCGGGAGATTTGGGGGAACGCTGGGTGGAAGGAAATTTGTGGCTCCTCTCAGATTCCAGAACTTTCTGCCACAGAAATGTGAGGGACATGTGTTTTTTTAGCCAAATTTTGAGGTTTGCAATGGATTCTGGGTAACAAAACCTGGTGCGAGCCCCGCAAGTCACCCCTCCTTGGATTCCCCTAGGTCTCTAGTTTTCAGAAATGCACAGGTTTGGTAGGTTTCCCTAGGTGCCGGCTGAGCTAGAGGCCAAAATGTACAGGTAGGCACTTCGCAAAAAACACCTCTGTTTTTTCCCAAAATTTAGGATGTGTCCACGTTGCGCTTTGGGGTGTTTCCTGTCGCCGGCGCTAGGCCTACTCACGCAAGTGAGGTATCATTTTTATCGGGAGATTTGGGGGAACGCTGGGTGGAAGGAAATTTGTGGCTCCTCTCAGATTCCAGAACTTTCTGCCACAGAAATGTGAGGGACATGTGTTTTTTTAGCCAAATTTTGAGGTTTGCAATGGATTCTGGGTAACAGAACCTGGTGCGAGCCCCGCAAGTCACCCCTCCTTGGATTCCCCTAGGTCTCTAGTTTTCAGAAATGCACAGGTTTGGTAGGTTTCCCTAGGTGCCGGCTGAGCTAGAGGCCAAAATGTACAGGTAGGCACTTCGCACAAAACACCTCTGTTTTTTCCCAAAATTTAGGATGTGTCCACGTTGCGCTTTGGGGTGTTTCCTGTCGCCGGCGCTAGGCCTACCCACGCAAGTGAGGTATCATTTTTATCGGGAGACTTGGGGGAACGCTGGGTGGAAGGAAATTTGTGGCTCCTCTCAGATTCCAGAACTTTCTGCCACAGAAATGTGAGGGACATGTGTTTTTTTAGCCAAATTTTGAGGTTTGCAAAGGATTCTGGGTAACAGAACCTGGTCCGAGCCCCGCAAGTCACCCCTCCTTGGATTCCCCTAGGTCTCTAGTTTTCAGAAATGCACAGGTTTGGTAGGTTTCCCTAGGTGCCGGCTGAGCTAGAGGCCAAAATCTACAGGTAGGCACTTCGCAAAAAACACCTCTGTTTTTTCCCAAAATTTAGGATGTGTCCACGTTGCGCTTTGGGGTGTTTCCTGTCGCCGGCGCTAGGCCTACCCACGCAAGTGAGGTATCATTTTTATCGGGAGACTTGGGGGAACGCTGGGTGGAAGGGAATTTGTAGCTCCTCTCAGATTCCAGAACTTTCTGCCACAGAAATGTGAGGGACATGTGTTTTTTTAGCCAAATTTTGAGGTTTGCAAAGGATTCTGGGTAACAGAACCTGGTCCGAGCCCCGCAAGTCACCCCTTCTTGGATTCCCCTAGGTCTCTAGTTTTCAGAAATGCACAGGTTTGGTAGGTTTCCCTAGGTGCCGGCTGAGCTAGAGGCCAAAATGTACAGGTAGGCACTTCGCAAAAAACACCTCTGTTTTTTCCCAAAATTTAGGATGTGTCCACGGTGCGCTTTGGGGTGTTTCCTGTCGCCGGCGCTAGGCCTACCCACGCAAGTGAGGTATCATTTTTATCGGGAGACTTGGGGGAACGCTGGGTGGAAGGAAATTTGTAGCTCCTCTCAGATTCCAGAACTTTCTGCCACAGAAATGTGAGGGACATGTGTTTTTTTAGCCAAATTTTGAGGTTTGCAAAGGATTCTGGCTAACAGAACCTGGTCCGAGCCCCGCAAGTCACCCCTCCTTGGATTCCCCAAGGTCTCTAGTTTTCAGAAATGCACAGGTTTGGTAGGTTTCCCTAGGTGCCGGCTGAGCTAGAGGCCAAAATCTACAGGTAGGCACTTCGCAAAAAACACCTCTGTTTTTTCCCAAAATTTAGGATGTGTCCACGTTGCGCTTTGGGGTGTTTCCTGTCGCCGGCGCTAGGCCTACCCACGCAAGTGAGGTATCATTTTTATCGGGAGACTTGGGGGAACGCTGGGTGGAAGGAAATTTGCAGCTCCTCTCAGATTCCAGAACTTTCTGCCACAGAAATGTGAGGGACATGTGTTTTTTTAGCCAAATTTTGAGGTTTGCAAAGGATTCTGGGTAACAGAACCTGGTCCGAGCCCCGCAAGTCACCCCTCCTTGGATTCCCCTAGGTCTCTAGTTTTCAGAAATGCACAGGTTTGGTAGGTTTCCCTAGGTGCCGGCTGAGCTAGAGGCCAAAATCTACAGGTAGGCACTTCGCAAAAAACACCTCTGTTTTTTCCCAAAATTTAGGATGTGTCCACGTTGCGCTTTGGGGTGTTTCCTGTCGCCGGCGCTAGGCCTACCCACGCAAGTGAGGTATAATTTTTATCGGGAGACTTGGGGGAACGCTGGGTGGAAGGAAATTTGTGGCTCCTCTCAGATTCCAGAACTTTCTGCCACAGAAATGTGAGGGACATGTGTTTTTTTAGCCAAATTTTGAGGTTTGCAAAGGATTCTGGGTAACAGAACCTGGTCCGAGCCCCGCAAGTCACCCCTCCTTGGATTCCCCTAGGTCTCTAGTTTTCAGAAATGCACAGGATTGGTAGGTTTCCCTAGGTGCCGGCTGAGCTAGAGGCCAAAATGTACAGGTAGGCACTTCGCAAAAAACACCTCTGTTTTTTCCCAAAATTTAGGATGTGTCCACGTTGCGCTTTGGGGTGTTTCCTGTCGCCGGCGCTAGGCCTACCCACGCAAGTGAGGTATCATTTTTATCGGGAGACTTGGGGGAACGCTGGGTGGAAGGGAATTTGTAGCTCCTCTCAGATTCCAGAACTTTCTGCCACAGAAATGTGAGGGACATGTGTTTTTTTAGCCAAATTTTGAGGTTTGCAAAGGATTCTGGGTAACAGAACCTGGTCTGAGCCCCGCAAGTCACCCCTTCTTGGATTCCCCTAGGTCTCTAGTTTTCAGAAATGCACAGGTTTGGTAGGTTTCCCTAGGTGCCGGCTGAGCTAGAGGCCAAAATGTACAGGTAGGCACTTCGCAAAAAACACCTCTGTTTTTTCCCAAAATTTAGGATGTGTCCACGTTGCGCTTTGGGGTGTTTCCTGTCGCCGGCGCTAGGCCTACCCACGCAAGTGAGGTATCATTTTTATCGGGAGACTTGGGGGAACGCTGGGTGGAAGGAAATTTGTGGCTCCTCTCAGATTCCAGAACTTTCTGCCACAGAAATGTGAGGGACATGTGTTTTTTTAGCCAAATTTTGAGGTTTGCAAAGGATTCTGGGTAACAGAACCTGGTCCGAGCCCCGCAAGTCACCCCTCCTTGGATTCCCCTAGGTCTCTAGTTTTCAGACATGCACAGGTTTGGTAGGTTTCCCTAGGTGCCGGCTGAGCTAGAGGCCAAAATCTACAGGTAGGCACTTCGCAAAAAACACCTCTGTTTTTTCCCAAAGTTTAGGATGTGTCCACGTTGCGCTTTGGGGTGTTTCCTGTCGCCGGCGCTAGGCCTACCCACGCAAGTGAGGTATCATTTTTATCGGGAGACTTGGGGGAACGCTGGGTGGAAGGGAATTTGTAGCTCCTCTCAGATTCCAGAACTTTCTGCCACAGAAATGTGAGGGACATGTGTTTTTTTAGCCAAATTTTGAGGTTTGCAAAGGATTCTGGGTAACAGAACCTGGTCCGAGCCCCGCAAGTCACCCCTCCTTGGATTCCCCTAGGTCTCTAGTTTTCAGAAATGCACAGGTTTGGTAGGTTTCCCTAGGTGCCGGCTGAGCTAGAGGCCAAAATGTACAGGTAGGCACTTCGCAAAAAACACCTCTGTTTTTTCCCAAAATTTAGGATGTGTCCACGTTGCGCTTTGGGGTGTTTCCTGTCGCAGGCGCTAGGCCTACCCACGCAAGTGAGGTATCATTTTTATCGGGAGACTTGGGGAAACGCTGGGTGGAAGGAAATTGGTGGCTCCTCTCAGATTCCAGAACTTTCTGCCACAGAAATGTGAGGGACATGTGTTTTTTTAGCCAAATTTTGAGGTTTGCAAAGGATTCTGGGTAACAGAACCTGGTCCGAGCCCCGCAAGTCACCCCTCCTTGGATTCCCCTAGGTCTCTAGTTTTCAGAAATGCACAGGTTTGGTAGGTTTCCCTAGGTGCCGGCTGAGCTAGAGGCCAAAATCTACAGGTAGGCACTTCGCAAAAAACACCTCTGTTTTTTCCCAAAATTTAGGATGTGTCCACGTTGCGCTTTGGGGTGTTTCCTGTCGCCGGCGCTAGGCCTACCCACGCAAGTGAGGTATCATTTTTATCGGGAGACTTGGGGGAACGCTGGGTGGAAGGAAATTTGTAGCTCCTCTCAGATTCCAGAACTTTCTGCCACAGAAATGTGAGGGACATGTGTTTTTTTAGCCAAATTTTGAGGTTTGCAAAGGATTCTGGGTAACAGAACCTGGTCCGAGCCCCGCAAGTCACCCCTCCTTGGATTCCCCTAGGTCTCTAGTTTTCAGAAATGCACAGGTTTGGTAGGTTTCCCTAGGTGCCGGCTGAGCTAGAGGCCAAAATGTACAGGTAGGCACTTCGCAAAAAACACCTCTGTTTTTTCCCAAAATTTAGGATGTGTCCACGTTGCGCTTTGGGGTGTTTCCTGTGGCCGGCGCTAGGCCCACCCACGCAAGTGAGGTATCATTTTTATCGGGAGACTTGGGGGAACGCTGGGTGGAAGGAAATTTGTGGCTCCTCTCAGATTCCAGAACTTTCTGCCACAGAAATGTGAGGGACATGTGTTTTTTTAGCCAAATTTTGAGGTTTGCAAAGGATTCTGGGTAACAGAACCTGGTCCGAGCCCCGCAAGTCACCCCTCCTTGGATTCCCCTAGGTCTCTAGTTTTCAGAAATGCACAGGTTTGGTAGGTTTCCCTAGGTGCCGGCTGAGCTAGAGGCCAAAATCTACAGGTAGGCACTTCTCAAAAAACACCTCTGTTTTTTCCCAAAATTTAGGATGTGTCCACGTTGCGCTTTGGGGTGTTTCCTGTCGCCGGCGCTAGGCCTACCCACGCAAGTGAGGTATCATTTTTATCGGGAGACTTGGGGGAACGCTGGGTGGAAGGGAATTTGTAGCTCCTCTCAGATTCCAGAACTTTCTGCCACAGAAATGTGAGGGACATGTGTTTTTTTAGCCAAATTTTGAGGTTTGCAAAGGATTCTGGGTAACAGAACCTGGTCCGAGCCCCGCAAGTCACCCCTTCTTGGATTCCCCTAGGTCTCTAGTTTTCAGAAATGCACAGGTTTGGTAGGTTTCCCTAGGTGCCGGCTGAGCTAGAGGCCAAAATCTACAGGTAGGCACTTCGCAAAAAACACCTCTGTTTTTTCCCAAAATTTAGGATGTGTCCACGTTGCGCTTTGGGGTGTTTCCTGTCGCCGGCGCTAGGCCTACCCACGCAAGTGAGGTATAATTTTTATCGGGAGACTTGGGGGAACGCTGGGTGGAAGGGAATTTGTAGCTCCTCTCAGATTCCAGAACTTTCTGCCACAGAAATGTGAGGGACATGTGTTTTTTTAGCCAAATTTTGAGGTTTGCAAAGGATTCTGGGTAACAGAACCTGGTCCGAGCCCCGCAAGTCACCCCTTCTTGGATTCCCCTAGGTCTCTAGTTTTCAGAAATGCACAGGTTTGGTAGGTTTCCCTAGGTGCCGGCTGAGCTAGAGGCCAAAATGTACAGGTAGGCACTTCGCAAAAAACACCTCTGTTTTTTCCCAAAATTTAGGATGTGTCCACGTTGCGCTTTGGGGTGTTTCCTGTCGCCGGCGCTAGGCCTACCCACGCAAGTGAGGTATCATTTTTATCGGGAGACTTGGGGGAACGCTGGGTGGAAGGAAATTTGTAGCTCCTCTCAGATTCCAGAACTTTCTGCCACAGAAATGTGAGGGACATGTGTTTTTTTTAGCCAAATTTTGAGGTTTGCAAAGGATTCTGGCTAACAGAACCTGGTCCGAGCCCCGCAAGTCACCCCTCCTTGGATTCCCCTAGGTCTCTAGTTTTCAGAAATGCACAGGTTTGGTAGGTTTCCCTAGGTGCCGGCTGAGCTAGAGGCCAAAATCTACAGGTAGGCACTTCGCAAAAAACACCTCTGTTTTTTCCCAAAATTTAGGATGTGTCCACGTTGCGCTTTGGGGTGTTTCCTGTCGCCGGCGCTAGGCCTACCCACGCAAGTGAGGTATCATTTTTATCGGGAGACTTGGGGGAACGCTGGGTGGAAGGAAATTTGTGGCTCCTCTCAGATTCCAGAACTTTCTGCCACAGAAATGTGAGGGACATGTGTTTTTTTAGCCAAATTTTGAGGTTTGCAAAGGATTCTGGGTAACAGAACCTGGTCCGAGCCCCGCAAGTCACCCCTCCTTGGATTCCCCTAGGTCTCTAGTTTTCAGAAATGCACAGGTTTGGTAGGTTTCCCTAGGTGCCGGCTGAGCTAGAGGCCAAAATCTACAGGTAGGCACTTCGCAAAAAACACCTCTGTTTTTTCCCAAAATTTAGGATGTGTCCACGTTGCGCTTTGGGGTGTTTCCTGTCGCCTGCGCTAGGCCTACCCACGCAAGTGAGGTATCATTTTTATCGGGAGACTTGGGGGAACGCTGGGTGGAAGGGAATTTGTGGCTCCTCTCAGATTCCAGAACTTTCTGCCACAGAAATGTGAGGGACATGTGTTTTTTTTAGCCAAATTTTGAGGTTTGCAAAGGATTCTGGGTAACAGAACCTGGTCCGAGCCCCGCAAGTCACCCCTCCTTGGATTCCCCTAGGTCTCTAGTTTTCAGAAATGCACAGGTTTGGTAGGTTTCCCTAGGTGCCGGCTGAGCTAGAGGCCAAAATCTACAGGTAGGCACTTCGCAAAAAACACCTCTGTTTTTTCCCAAAATTTAGGATGTGTCCACGTTGCGCTTTGGGGTGTTTCCTGTCACCGGCGCTAGGCCTACCCACGCAAGTGAGGTATCATTTTTATCGGGAGACTTGGGGGAACGCTGGGTGGAAGGGAATTTGTAGCTCCTCTCAGATTCCAGAACTTTCTGCCACAGAAATGTGAGGGACATGTGTTTTTTTAGCCAAATTTTGAGGTTTGCAAAGGATTCTGGGTAACAGAACCTGGTCCGAGCCCCGCAAGTCACCCCTTCTTGGATTCCCCTAGGTCTCTAGTTTTCAGAAATGCACAGGTTTGGTAGGTTTCCCTAGGTGCCGGCTGAGCTAGAGGCCAAAATGTAGAGGTAGGCACTTCGCAAAAAACACCTCTGTTTTTTCCCAAAATTTAGGATGTGTCCACGTTGCGCTTTGGGGTGTTTCCTGTCGCCGGCGCTAGGCCTACCCACGCAAGTGAGGTATCATTTTTATCGGGAGACTTGGGGGAACGCTGGGTGGAAGGAAATTTGTAGCTCCTCTCAGATTCCAGAACTTTCTGCCACAGAAATGTGAGGGACATGTGTTTTTTTAGCCAAATTTTGAGGTTTGCAAAGGATTCTGGCTAACAGAACCTGGTCCGAGCCCCGCAAGTCACCCCTCCTTGGATTCCCCTAGGTCTCTAGTTTTCAGAAATGCACAGGTTTGGTAGGTTTCCCTAGGTGCCGGCTGAGCTAGAGGCCAAAATCTACAGGTAGGCACTTCGCAAAAAACACCTCTGTTTTTTCCCAAAATTTAGGATGTGTCCACGTTGCGCTTTGGGGTGTTTCCTGTCGCCGGCGCTAGGCCTACCCACGCAAGTGAGGTATCATTTTTATCGGGAGACTTGGGGGAACGCTGGGTGGAAGGAAATTTGTGGCTCCTCTCAGATTCCAGAACTTTCTGCCACAGAAATGTGAGGGACATGTGTTTTTTTTTGCCAAATTTTGAGGTTTGCAAAGGATTCTGGGTAACAGAACCTGGTCCGAGCCCCGCAAGTCACCCCTCCTTGGATTCCCCTAGGTCTCTAGTTTTCAGAAATGCACAGGTTTGGTAGGTTTCCCTAGGTGCCGGCTGAGCTAGAGGCCAAAATCTACAGGTAGGCACTTCGCAAAAAACACCTCTGTTTTTTCCCCAAATTTAGGATGTGTCCACGTTGCGGTTTGGGGTGTTTCCTGTCGCCGGCGCTAGGCCTACCCACGCAAGTGAGGTATCATTTTTATCGGGAGACTTGGGGGAACGCTGGGTGGAAGGAAATTTGTAGGTCCTCTCAGATTCCAGAACTTTCTGCCACAGAAATATGAGGGACATGTGTTTTTTTAGCCAAATTTTGAGGTTTGCAAAGGATTCTGGGTAACAGAACCTGGTCCGAGCCCCGCAAGTCACCCCTTCTTGGATTCCCCTAGGTCTCTAGTTTTCAGAAATGCACAGGTTTGGTAGGTTTCCCTAGGTGCCGGCTGAGCTAGAGGCCAAAATCTACAGGTAGGCACTTCGCAAAAAACACCTCTGTTTTTTCCCAAAATTTAGGATGTGTCCACGTTGCGCTTTGGGGTGTTTCCTGTCGCCGGCGCTAGGCCTACCCACGCAAGTGAGGTATCATTTTTATCGGGAGACTTGGGGGAACGCTGGGTGGAAGGAAATTTGTAGCTCCTCTCAGATTCCAGAACTTTCTGCCACAGAAATGTGAGGGACATGTGTTTTTTTAGCCAAATTTTGAGGTTTGCAAAGGATTCTGGGTAACAGAACCTGGTCCGAGCCCCGCAAGTCACCCCTCCTTGGATTCCCGTAGGTCTCTAGTTTTCAGAAATGCACAGGTTTGGTAGGTTTCCCTAGGTGCCGGCTGAGCTAGAGGCCAAAATCTACAGGTAGGCACTTCGCAAAAAACACCTCTGTTTTTTCCCAAAATTTAGGATGTGTCCACGTTGCGCTTTGGGGTGTTTCCTGTCGCCGGCGCTAGGCCTACCCACGCAAGTGAGGTATCATTTTTATCGGGAGACTTGGGGGAACGCTGGGTGGAAGGAAATTTGTGGCTCCTCTCAGATTCCAGAACTTTCTGCCACAGAAATGTGAGGGACATGTGTTTTTTTAGCCAAATTTTGAGGTTTGCAAAGGATTCTGGGTAACAGAACCTGGTCCGAGCCCCGCAAGTCACCCCTCCTTGGATTCCCCTAGGTCTCTAGTTTTCAGAAATGCACAGGTTTGGTAGGTTTCCCTAGGTGCCGGCTGAGCTAGAGGCCAAAATCTACAGGTAGGCACTTCGCAAAAAACACCTCTGTTTTTTCCCCAAATTTAGGATGTGTCCACGTTGCGCTTTGGGGTGTTTCCTGTCGCCGGCGCTAGGCCTACCCACGCAAGTGAGGTATCATTTTTATCGGGAGACTTGGGGGAACGCTGGGTGGAAGGAAATTTGTAGCTCCTCTCAGATTCCAGAACTTTCTGCCACAGAAATGTGAGGGACATGTGTTTTTTTAGCCAAATTGAGAGGTTTGCAAAGGATTCTGGGTAACAGAACCTGGTCCGAGCCCCGCAAGTCACCCCTCCTTGGATTCCCCAAGGTCTCTAGTTTTCAGAAATGCACAGCTTTGGTAGGTTTCCCTAGGTGCCGGCTGAGCTAGAGGCCAAAATCTACAGGTAGGCACTTCGCAAAAAACACCTCTGTTTTTTCCCCAAATTTAGGATGTGTCCACGTTGCGCTTTGGGGTGTTTCCTGTCGCCGGCGCTAGGCCTACCCACGCAAGTGAGGTATCATTTTTATCGGGAGACTTGGGGGAACGCTGGGTGGAAGGAAATTTGTAGCTCCTCTGTAAAGAAATGGCTCCCTGTTGCAGTTACCCCCCACTTTTTGCCTGATACTGATGCTGACTTGACTGAGAAGTGTGCTGGGACCCTGCTAACCAGGCCCCAGCACCAGTGTTCCTTCACCTAAAATGTACCATTGTATCCACAATTGGCACACCCTGGCATTCAGATAAGTCCCTTGTAACTGGTACTTCTAGTACCAAGGGCCCTGATGCCAAGGAAGGTCTCTAAGGGCTGCAGCATGTCTTATGCCACCCTGGAGACCTCTCACTCAGCACAGACACCCTGCTTGCCAGCTTGTGTGTGCTAGTGAGAACAAAATGAGTAAGTCGACATGGCACTCCCCTCAGGGTGCCATGCCAGCCTCTCACTGCCTATGCAGTATAGGTAAGCCACCCCTCTAGCAGGCCTTACAGCCCTAAGGCAGGGTGCACTATACCATAGGTGAGGGTACCAGTGCATGAGCACTGTGCCCCTACAGTGTCTAAACAAAACCTTAGACATTGTAAGTGCAGGGTAGCCATAAGAGTATATGGTCTGGGAGTCTGTCAAACACGAACTCCACAGCACCATAATGGCTACACTGAAAACTGGGAAGTTTGGTATCAAACTTCTCAGCACAATAAATGCACACTGATGCCAGTGTACATTTTATTGTAAAATACACCACAGAGGGCACCTTAGAGGTGCCCCCTGAAACTTAACCGACTGTCTGTGTAGGCTGACTAGTTCTAGCAGCCTGCCACAAACCGAGACATGTTGCTGGCCCCATGGGGAGAGTGCCTTTGTCACTCTGAGGCCAGTAACAAAGCCTGCACTGGGTGGAGATGCTAACACCTCCCCCAGGCAGGAATTGTCACACCTGGCGGTGAGCCTCAAAGGCTCACCTCCTTTGTGCCAACCCAGCAGGACACTCCAGCTAGTGGAGTTGCCCGCCCCCTCCGGCCAGGCCCCCACTTTTGGCGGCAAGGCCGGAGAAGATAATGAGAAAAACAAGGAGGAGTCACTGGCCAGTCAGGACAGCCCCTAAGGTGTCCTGAGCTGAGGTGACTCTAACTTTTAGAAATCCTCCATCTTGCAGATGGAGGATTCCCCCAATAGGGTTAGGATTGTGACCCCCTCCCCTTGGGAGGAGGCACAAAGAGGGTGTACCCACCCTCAGGGCTAGTAGCCATTGGCTACTAACCCCCCAGACCTAAACACGCCCTTAAATTTAGTATTTAAGGGCTACCCTGAACCCTAGAAAATTAGATTCCTGCAACAAGAAGAAGGACTGCCCAGCTGAAAACCCCTGCAGCGGAAGACCAGAAGACGACAACTGCCTTGGCTCCAGAAACTCACCGGCCTGTCTCCTGCCTTCCAAAGATCCTGCTCCAGCGACGCCTTCCGAAGGGACCAGCGACCTCGACATCCTCTGAGGACTGCCCCTGCTTCGAAAAGACAAGAAACTCCCGAGGACAGCGGACCTGCTCCAAGAAAAGCTGCAACTTTGTTTCCAGCAGCTTTAAAGAACCCTGCAAACTCCCCGCAAGAAGCGTGAGACTTGCAACACTGCACCCGGCGACCCCGACTCGGCTGGTGGCGATCCAACACCTCAGGAGGGACCCCAGGACTACTCTGATACTGTGAGTACCAAAACCTGTCCCCCCTGAGCCCCCCCAGCGCCGCCTGCAGAGGGAATCCCGAGGCTTCCCCTGACCGCGACTCTTTGAACCTAAAGTCCCGACGCCTGGGAGAGACCCTGCACCCGCAGCCCCCAGGACCTGAAGGACCGGACTTTCACTGGAGAAGTGACCCCCAGGAGTCCCTCTCCCTTCCCCAAGTGGAGGTTTCCCCGAGGAATCCCCCCCTTGCCTGCCTGCAGCGCTGAAGAGATCCCGAGATCTCTCATAGACTAACATTGCGAACCCGACGCCTGTTTCTACACTGCACCCGGCCGCCCCCGCGCTGCTGAGGGTGAAATTTCTGTGTGGACTTGTGTCCCCCCCGGTGCCCTACAAAACCCCCCTGGTCTGCCCTCCGAAGACGCGGGTACTTACCTGCAAGCAGACCGGAACCGGGGCACCCCCCTTCTCTCCATTCTAGCCTATGTGTTTTGGGCACCACTTTGAACTCTGCACCTGACCGGCCCTGAGCTGCTGGTGTGGTGACTTTGGGGTTGCTCTGAACCCCCAACGGTGGGCTACCTTGGACCAAGAACTGAACCCTGTAAGTGTCTTACTTACCTGGTAAAACTAATCAAAACTTACCTCCCCTAGGAACTGTGAAAATTGCACTAAGTGTCCACTTTTAAAACAGCTATTTGTCAATAACTTGAAAAGTATACATGCAATTTTGATGATTTGAAGTTCCTAAAGTACTTACCTGCAATACCTTTCGAATGAGATATTACATGTAGAATTTGAACCTGTGGTTCTTAAAATAAACTAAGAAAAGATATTTTTCTATATAAAAACCTATTGGCTGGATTTGTCTCTGAGTGTGTGTACCTCATTTATTGTCTATGTGTATGTACAACAAATGCTTAACACTACTCCTTGGATAAGCCTACTGCTCGACCACACTACCACAAAATAGAGCATTAGTATTATCTCTTTTTACCACTATTTTACCTCTAAGGGGAACCCTTGGACTCTGTGCATGCTATTCCTTACTTTGAAATAGCACATACAGAGCCAACTTCCTACATTGGTGGATCAGCGGTGGGGTACAAGACTTTGCATTTGCTGGACTACTCAGCCAATACCTGATCACACGACAAATTCCAAAATTGTCATTAGAAATTGATTTTTGCAATTTGAAAAGTTTTCTAAATTCTTAAAAGACCTGCTAGGGCCTTGTGTTAGATCCTGTTTAGCATTTCTTTTAGAGTTTAAAAGTTTGTAAAAGTTTGAATTAGATTCTAGAACCAGTTTTAGTTTCTTAAAAAGTATTCCAACTTTTAGAAGCATAATGTCTAGCACAGATGTGAATGTGGTGGAACTCGACACCACACCTTACCTCCATCTACAGATGAGAGAGCTAAGGTCACTCTGTAAACTAAAGAAAATAGCAATGGGCCCCAAACCTACCAAAGTACAGCTCCAGGAGCTTTTGGCAGAGTTTGAAAAGACCAACCCCTCTGAGGATGGCAACTCAGAGGATGAAGATAGTGACTTGGAGGGAAATTCCCCCCCTCCAGTCCTACTTAGGGAGAGCAGGGCTTCTCAAGCCCTGACTCCACAAATAATAGTCAGAGATGCTGGTTCCCTCACAGGAGGGACCAACAACTCTGAAATCACTGAGGATAACTCCAGTGAAGAGGACATCCAGTTAGCCAGGATGGCCAAAAGATTGGCTTTGGAAAGACAGATCCTAGCCATAGAGAGGGAAAGACAAGAGATGGGCCTAGGACCCATCAATGGTGGCAGCAACTTAAATAGGGTCAGAGATTCTCCTGACATCCTAAAAATCCCCAAAGGGATTGTAACAAAATATGAAGATGGTGATGACATCACCAAATGGTTCACAGCTTTTGAGAGGGCTTGTGTAACCAGAAAAGTAAACCGATCTCACTGGGGTGCTCTCCTTTGGGAAATGTTCACTGGAAAGTGTAGGGATAGACTCCTCACACTCTCTGGAAAAGATGCAGAATCTTATGACCTCATGAAGGGTACCCTGATTGAGGGCTTTGGATTCTCCACTGAGGAGTATAGAATTAGGTTCAGGGGGGCTCAAAAATCCTCGAGCCAGACCTGGGTTGATTTTGTAGACTACTCAGTAAAAACACTAGATGGTTGGTTAACTGGAAATGAAGTGTGTGACTATGTTGGGCTTTATAATTTGTTTATGAAAGAACACATTTTAAGTAACTGCTTCAATGAAAAGTTGCATCAGTATCTGGTAGACCTAGGTCCAATTTCTCCCCAAGAATTGGGAAAGAAGGCAGACCACTGGGTCAAGACTAGGGTAACCAAAACTTCCACTGGGGGTGACCAAAAGAAAGGGGTTACAAAAACTCCCCAGGAGAAAGTGGGTGACACTAGAAACAAAGAAAAAGAGTCCTCTGTAGGCCCCCAAAAACCAGAACAGGTGGGTGGGCCCCAAGACACAACCCAAAACAAAGGTGGGTACCAGGGTAAGAACTGGGATGCCACTAAGGCATGGTGCCACAACTGTAAACAGTCTGGGCACCACACCAAGGACACTTCTTGTCCCAAAAACAAACCCCAGAACAAGATTCCAGGGGTAACCAGTGTAGCCATGGGAGATGACTCCTCAGATGAGGAGGTCTTCATAGCCTTCAACTGGAAACAGGGCCCAACAGGTGAGTTGGAGATTCCAGAGGGAAGTAGACACTTCCACCACCTACTGGTGAATGGAATCCCAACCACTGCCCTGAGAGACACTTGTGCCAGTCACACTATTGTGCATGACAGGCTGGTGCTCTCAAACCAGTACATCCCAGGTGAGACTGCCAGGGTAAGAGTTAGCCTAGACAGGGTCACTAAGAGGCCTGTGGCTTTAGTGCCCATAGAAGTGGGTGGCACTCTTAGCTGGAGAAGGGTAGTAGTCAGTACAGACCTCCCCCTTGATTGTCTCCTTGGAAATGACTACCCAGAGGTTAGTCAGAGCCCAAGAGAGGAACTGGTCCAGTGCCAGTCCTCTCCCAAGGATTCTGGAAGTCCTGCCTCTGCAGTAAATGCAAGCAGACCCCAGAAGAAGAAGAAAAGAAAACAGAGTAGGAAGGGTGGACAACCTTTAGCCAAGGTTACAGCAAGCCAAGGAGATTCTGCTCCAGTAGGGGAGAACTCAAAAAATGGCCCTGATAAAGTCCAACCTGACCCACAAGAAGTCCTGGCTAGTCAGGCAACTGTTAAACCTGAGTGGGTGGCTCCTCAGCTAACAGAAGAAAGAGTGGAAGAAGGGTGTTTACTACAAGATGTGGTAACCCCCCACTCTAATACAGCAGACAGGCAACCTGAACCCAAAGAAGCCTGTAACTTAGCCCCTTCCCTTTTAGGCGAAGAGCTAAAGGTGTGGTTCTGGGCACTGACAGCTGTCAGTGGCCTCTGCTGGGTGTTAGCCTTTATGGCTGCACTATCCTTGGCATGGTGGTCTGACCCCATGCCAAATAACAAGTTAGGCCCCCTGACCCTGTTGGTCATGGTGGGGTTACTCCAGCTCTGGGTAACCTCTTTGGGTAAGCTAGGGGTGACCCTGGCTAAGATAAGATTAGCAGAGGTGGATACCTCTGACCTCAAAATAGAGAGAATGGGTGAAGACATAAAAAGCACAGACAAGAGGCAGTTCAGACTAGGTCCTATCACTGTGGAAGTGGGTCAGTTCCCCAGAGGGAATGACCTGAACAGGAGGATGTAAGGCAGAGTAGGCCCTGCAACAAACCAGCCATTTCCTCTACTCTTCCTCGCCTGACAGACTAGGAAGACTCTTCCAGCGTTGGCTGAGTCTCCTGGCCTGTGGGCTGGGGGGGGCTTGTGTAAAGAAATGGCTCCCTGTTGCAGTTACCCCCCACTTTTTGCCTGATACTGATGCTGACTTGACTGAGAAGTGTGCTGGGACCCTGCTAACCAGGCCCCAGCACCAGTGTTCCTTCACCTAAAATGTACCATTGTATCCACAATTGGCACACCCTGGCATTCAGATAAGTCCCTTGTAACTGGTACTTCTAGTACCAAGGGCCCTGATGCCAAGGAAGGTCTCTAAGGGCTGCAGCATGTCTTATGCCACCCTGGAGACCTCTCACTCAGCACAGACACCCTGCTTGCCAGCTTGTGTGTGCTAGTGAGAACAAAATGAGTAAGTCGACATGGCACTCCCCTCAGGGTGCCATGCCAGCCTCTCACTGCCTATGCAGTATAGGTAAGCCACCCCTCTAGCAGGCCTTACAGCCCTAAGGCAGGGTGCACTATACCATAGGTGAGGGTACCAGTGCATGAGCACTGTGCCCCTACAGTGTCTAAACAAAACCTTAGACATTGTAAGTGCAGGGTAGCCATAAGAGTATATGGTCTGGGAGTCTGTCAAACACGAACTCCACAGCACCATAATGGCTACACTGAAAACTGGGAAGTTTGGTATCAAACTTCTCAGCACAATAAATGCACACTGATGCCAGTGTACATTTTAATGTAAAATACACCACAGAGGGCACCTTAGAGGTGCCCCCTGAAACTTAACCGACTGTCTGTGTAGGCTGACTAGTTCTAGCAGCCTGCCACAAACCGAGACATGTTGCTGGCCCCATGGGGAGAGTGCCTTTGTCACTCTGAGGCCAGTAACAAAGCCTGCACTGGGTGGAGATGCTAACACCTCCCCCAGGCAGGAATTGTCACACCTGGCGGTGAGCCTCAAAGGCTCACCTCCTTTGTGCCAACCCAGCAGGACACTCCAGCTAGTGGAGTTGCCCGCCCCCTCCGGCCAGGCCCCCACTTTTGGCGGCAAGGCCGGAGAAGATAATGAGAAAAACAAGGAGGAGTCACTGGCCAGTCAGGACAGCCCCTAAGGTGTCCTGAGCTGAGGTGACTCTAACTTTTAGAAATCCTCCATCTTGCAGATGGAGGATTCCCCCAATAGGGTTAGGATTGTGACCCCCTCCCCTTGGGAGGAGGCACAAAGAGGGTGTACCCACCCTCAGGGCTAGTAGCCATTGGCTACTAACCCCCCAGACCTAAACACGCCCTTAAATTTAGTATTTAAGGGCTACCCTGAACCCTAGAAAATTAGATTCCTGCAACAAGAACAAGGACTGCCCAGCTGAAAACCCCTGCAGCGGAAGACCAGAAGACGACAACTGCCTT
Source organism: Pleurodeles waltl (assembly GCF_031143425.1). Lineage (NCBI taxonomy): Eukaryota > Metazoa > Chordata > Amphibia > Caudata > Salamandridae > Pleurodeles > Pleurodeles waltl. The sequence goes on along the minus strand of NC_090446.1, from coordinate 763,461,231 downwards.
GGCTCCAGAAACTCACCGGCCTGTCTCCTGCCTTCCAAAGATCCTGCTCCAGCGACGCCTTCCGAAGGGACCAGCGACCTCGACATCCTCTGAGGACTGCCCCTGCTTCGAAAAGACAAGAAACTCCCGAGGACAGCGGACCTGCTCCAAGAAAAGCTGCAACTTTGTTTCCAGCAGCTTTAAAGAACCCTGCAAACTCCCCGCAAGAAGCGTGAGACTTGCAACACTGCACCCGGCGACCCCGACTCGGCTGGTGGCGATCCAACACCTCAGGAGGGACCCCAGGACTACTCTGATACTGTGAGTACCAAAACCTGTCCCCCCTGAGCCCCCCCAGCGCCGCCTGCAGAGGGAATCCCGAGGCTTCCCCTGACCGCGACTCTTTGAACCTAAAGTCCCGACGCCTGGGAGAGACCCTGCACCCGCAGCCCCCAGGACCTGAAGGACCGGACTTTCACTGGAGAAGTGACCCCCAGGAGTCCCTCTCCCTTCCCCAAGTGGAGGTTTCCCCGAGGAATCCCCCCCTTGCCTGCCTGCAGCGCTGAAGAGATCCCGAGATCTCTCATAGACTAACATTGCGAACCCGACGCCTGTTTCTACACTGCACCCGGCCGCCCCCGCGCTGCTGAGGGTGAAATTTCTGTGTGGACTTGTGTCCCCCCCGGTGCCCTACAAAACCCCCCTGGTCTGCCCTCCGAAGACGCGGGTACTTACCTGCAAGCAGACCGGAACCGGGGCACCCCCCTTCTCTCCATTCTAGCCTATGTGTTTTGGGCACCACTTTGAACTCTGCACCTGACCGGCCCTGAGCTGCTGGTGTGGTGACTTTGGGGTTGCTCTGAACCCCCAACGGTGGGCTACCTTGGACCAAGAACTGAACCCTGTAAGTGTCTTACTTACCTGGTAAAACTAATCAAAACTTACCTCCCCTAGGAACTGTGAAAATTGCACTAAGTGTCCACTTTTAAAACAGCTATTTGTCAATAACTTGAAAAGTATACATGCAATTTTGATGATTTGAAGTTCCTAAAGTACTTACCTGCAATACCTTTCGAATGAGATATTACATGTAGAATTTGAACCTGTGGTTCTTAAAATAAACTAAGAAAAGATATTTTTCTATATAAAAACCTATTGGCTGGATTTGTCTCTGAGTGTGTGTACCTCATTTATTGTCTATGTGTATGTACAACAAATGCTTAACACTACTCCTTGGATAAGCCTACTGCTCGACCACACTACCACAAAATAGAGCATTAGTATTATCTCTTTTTACCACTATTTTACCTCTAAGGGGAACCCTTGGACTCTGTGCATGCTATTCCTTACTTTGAAATAGCACATACAGAGCCAACTTCCTACATCCTCTCAGATTCCAGAACTTTCTGCCACAGAAATGTGAGGGACATGTGTTTTTTTAGCCAAATTTTGAGGTTTGCAAAGGATTCTGGGTAACAGAACCTGGTCCGAGCCCCGTAAGTCACCCCTCCTTGGATTCCCCAAGGTCTCTAGTTTTCAGAAATGCACAGCTTTGGTAGGTTTCCCTAGGTGCCGGCTGAGCTAGAGGCCAAAATCTACAGGTAGGCACTTCGCAAAAAACACCTCTGTTTTTTCCCAAAATTTAGGATGTGTCCACGTTGCGCTTTGGGGTGTTTCCTGTCGCCGGCGCTAGGCCTACCCACGCAAGTGAGGTATCATTTTTATCGGGAGACTTGGGGGAACGCTGGATGGAAGGAAATTTGTAGCTCCTCTCAGATTCCAGAACTTTCTGCCACAGAAATGTGAGGGACATGTGTTTTTTTAGCCAAATTTTGAGGTTTGCAAAGGATTCTGGGTAACAGAACCTGGTCCGAGCCCCGCAAGTCACCCCTCCTTGGATTCCCCTAGGTCTCTAGTTTTCAGAAATGCACAGGTTTGGTAGGTTTCCCTAGGTGCCGGCTGAGGTAGAGGCCAAAATCTACAGGTAGGCACTTCGCAAAAAACACCTCTGTTTTTTCCCAAAATTTAGGATGTGTCCACGTTGCGCTTTGGGGTGTTTCCTGTCGCCGGCGCTAGGCCTACCCACGCAAGTGAGGTATCATTTTTATCGGGAGACTTGGGGGAACACTGGGTGGAAGGAAATTTGTGGCTCCTCTCAGATTCCAGAACTTTCTGCCACAGAAATGTGAGGGACATGTGTTTTTTTAGCCAAATTTTGAGGTTTGCAAAGGATTCTGGGTAACAGAACCTGGTCCGAGCCCCGCAAGTCACCCCTCCTTGGATTCCCCTAGGTCTCTAGTTTTCAGAAATGCACAGGTTTGGTAGGTTTCCCTAGGTGCCGGTTGAGCTAGAGGCCAAAATCTACAGGTAGGCACTTCGCAAAAAACACCTCTGTTTTTTCCCAAAATTTAGGATGTGTCCACGTTGCGCTTTGGGGTGTTTCCTGTCGCCGGCGCTAGGCCTACCCACGCAAGTGAGGTATCATTTTTATCGGGAGACTTGGGGGAACGCTGGGTGGAAGGAAATTTGTGGCTCCTCTCAGATTCCAGAACTTTCTGCCACAGAAATGTGAGGGACATGTGTTTTTTTAGCCAAATTTTGAGGTTTGCAAAGGATTCTGGGTAACAGAACCTGGTCCGAGCCCCGCAAGTCACCCCTCCTTGGATTCCCCTAGGTCTCTAGTTTTCAGAAATGCACAGGTTTGGTAGGTTTCCCTAGGTGCCGGCTGAGCTAGAGGCCAAAATCTACAGGTAGGCACTTCGCAAAAAACACCTCTGTTTTTTCCCCAAATTTAGGATGTGTCCACGTTGCGCTTTGGGGTGTTTCCTGTCGCCGGCGCTAGGCCTACCCACGCAAGTGAGGTATCATTTTTATCGGGAGACTTGGGGGAACGCTGGGTGGAAGGAAATTTGTAGCTCCTCTCAGATTCCAGAACTTTCTGCCACAGAAATGTGAGGGACATGTGTTTTTTTAGCCAAATTTTGAGGTTTGCAAAGGATTCTGGGTAACAGAACCTGGTCCGAGCCCCGCAAGTCACCCCTCCTTGGATTCCCCAAGGTCTCTAGTTTTCAGAAATGCACAGCTTTGGTAGGTTTCCCTAGGTGCCGGCTGAGCTAGAGGCCAAAATCTACAGGTAGGCACTTCGCAAAAAACACCTCTGTTTTTTCCCAAAATTTAGGATGTGTCCACGTTGCGCTTTGGGGTGTTTCCTGTCGCCGGCGCTAGGCCTACCCACGCAAGTGAGGTATCATTTTTATCGGGAGACTTGGGGGAACGCTGGGTGGAAGGAAATTTGTAGCTCCTCTCAGATTCCAGAACTTTCTGCCACAGAAATGTGAGGGACATGTGTTTTTTTAGCCAAATTTTGAGGTTTGCAAAGGATTCTGGGTAACAGAACCTGGTCCGAGCCCCGCAAGTCACCCCTTCTTGGATTCCCCTAGGTCTCTAGTTTTCAGAAATGCACAGGTTTGGTAGGTTTCCCTAGGTGCCGGCTGAGGTAGAGGCCAAAATCTACAGGTAGGCACTTCGCAAAAAACACCTCTGTTTTTTCCCAAAATTTAGGATGTGTCCACGTTGCGCTTTGGGGTGTTTCCTGTCGCCGGCGCTAGGCCTACCCACGCAAGTGAGGTATCATTTTTATCGGGAGACTTGGGGGAACACTGGGTGGAAGGAAATTTGTGGCTCCTCTCAGATTCCAGAACTTTCTGCCACAGAAATGTGAGGGACATGTGTTTTTTTAGCCAAATTTTGAGGTTTGCAAAGGATTCTGGGTAACAGAACCTGGTCCGAGCCCCGCAAGTCACCCCTCCTTGGATTCCCCTAGGTCTCTAGTTTTCAGAAATGCACAGGTTTGGTAGGTTTCCCTAGGTGCCGGCTGAGCTAGAGGCCAAAATCTACAGGTAGGCACTTCGCAAAAAAACACCTTTGTTTTCTCCCAAAATTTTGGATGTGTCCACGTTGCGCTTTGGGGCGTTTCCTGTCGCGGGCGCTAGGCCTACCCACACAAGTGAGGTATCATTTTTATCGGGAGACTTGGGGGAACATAGATTAGCAAAACAAGTGCTATTGCCCCTTGTCTTTCTCTACATTTTTTCCTTCCAAATATAGGAGAGTGTGTAAAAAAGACATCTATTTGAGAAATGCCCTGTAATTCACATGCTAGTTTGGTCACCCCAGAATTCAGATATGTGCAAATAACCACTGCTCCTCAACACCTTATCTTGTGCCCTTTTTGGAAATACAAAGGTTTTCTTGATAGCAATTTTTTACTCTTTATATTTCAGCAAATGAATTGCTTTATACCCGGTATAGAATGAAAACGCACGTGAGGCTGCAGCTCATTTATTGGCTCTGGGTTCCTTGGGTTCTTGATGAACCTACAAGCCCTATGTATCCCCGCAACCAGAGGAGTCCAGCAGACGTAACGGTATATTGCTTTCGATAATCTGACATTGCAGGGAAAAGTTACAGAGTAAAACGTAGAGAAACATTTATGTTTTTTTCACCTCAATTTCAATATTTTTCTTTTTCAGTTGTTATTTTCTGTAGGAAACCCTTGTAGGATCTACACAAATGACCCCTTGCTGAATTCAGAATTTTATCTACTTTTCAGAAATGTTTAGGTTTCTGGGATCCAGCATTGGTTTCATGCCCATTTCTGTCACTGACTGGAAGGAGGCTGAAAGCACAAAAAACTGCAAAAATGGGGTATGTCCCAGTAAAATGCCAAAATTGTGTTGAAAAATTGGGTTTTCTGATTCAAGTCTGCCTGTTCCTGAAAGCTGGGAAGCTGCTGAGTTTAGAACCGCAAACCCTTTGTTGATGCCATTTTCAGGGGAAAAACCACAAGCCTTTTTCTGCAGCCACTTTTTCCAATTTTTTTGAAAAAAACGAAATTTTCACTGTATTTTGGCCAATTTCTTGGCCTCCTTCAAGGGAACCCACAAAGTCTGGGTACCTCTAGAATCCCTAGGATGTTGGAAAAAAAGGACGCAAATTTGGCTTGGTTAGCTTATGTGGACAAAAAGTTATGAGGGCCTAAGCGCGAACTGCCCCAAATAGGCAAAAAAAGGCCTGGCACAGGAGGGGGAAAAGGCCTGGCAGCGAAGGGGTTGAAGAACTATCTTGGTGAGGTCTTTGGATTTTTCATTCTGCAGTCTATCACAGAGATTTACTGGAAAATACTGATCTCCTCCGCGGGATGTGCTTGCTACTCTATTCTCCACAAAGGACTATCACTGATGAGCCTATAAGCAGAAGGAAATGTTACTTAGAATTTCCGTTTTACGTCATAGGATTCCTCATTGAAGCCATAAAGAAGACATCCTCCTTCCTAGATATTGGTACTTTCCTTTAATATCTTAACCATTATACCCTCATTCAGAAAGAATGAGTCTGTGAGGCGAAGTGCCAGTACACTGTACGCCACGAGAGGGAAGCTGCTGAGCCATTACACAGGGGCGGCTGGTGTTCAAGGGCCTCTCTAATGAAGCAGATATTGAAATATATTTTTAAAGTAAAACATTTTGCTCATGGCATTTTCCAAGTGAAAGTCATGCGCTTTCCTAAGCCCGTCTCGCCTGTGTGAGTACATGGCTGAAGATGCACAGCAAGGCTTAAAGGGCTGACATTGCTTTTCCATGCAAAGCCCTTATGTTTTCTCATAATGCAGCGACGTTCCTGGTTATCTCCTCCTCCATCAGGAGTGCTGATCGAAAACAGCCCAGGCATCGAAGGACTGTGTGGCACTCAGCTGCTACCTACTCAAAAACCTTACCGACCTCACCCCATTCTACGAAGAAATGGAAAAGGGTGGGTTAAGAAGCGTGTTACCAGAGGGCACATTTTATCATGAGCATATGGTGTTACTCGAAATCCCCTTTTCCCCTCATTACAAAGAGTCTGCGGCAGAGAAATATATATCAATAAATAACTATATATATCAATAAATAACTTCATCCAGAGTTTTCTGGGAGTCAAGGATGTTTAACTTGACAAGACCTAAAGCCATAAATATGCCAAGGACAATGCACACAGGAGTAAGTTAGAGCTCTGTCTTTTGACAGAAAATAAGAAAAAATCTTTTCTCAGCTCTCCGCCCCTTCCCTTCACTGTCTCTCTAGGTGCTGGTGCCTCTCAAAGGCAGCAGAGGTTTCAGTACATTATCATGGCTAATTATGCTCGTTTTTTGTGTTTCTTCTGCAGATTAATGACATGTGATATGTCATATTAAACAGATGTAATCTGCAGCTCAAATAAAACAAACATTTATGAATGAATGAATAATCTTTATTTCGATTATAAATATAATCAGAAAAACATAAAAACACATACTTAACATTCACATAGGGAAAAGAAAATCCCATCTTAACAAAAAGAAATACATATGTCACATAAAAAAACATTGTTTAAAAATTGGTAAAAAGGAAAAAGCACAACATCCAGCTCACTAGGCTTGATATCTTAAAGGAGCGGCAACAGATCAATTATGACAAAAACCCATAATTAATTATTTTGTTCCAATAAAGTGCACTCTCAGGAAATGACAAACCACTATGGACACAATATGCTCACTGAACATTTGTAGGTAAAGAAAAGCAAGACAGAATTGTTAAAAGCATTTGCCTTTAAGAACAGGCAGTACATACATCCTTTGGGGTGGGGGGGGGGGGGGGGGAGGTCATAATACCCACAGAACAAGACCAGATGTTCTAAGATTTGGAGTGAAACACCGCCACAAGGACAAACGAAGATGGCTCATATTGCCTGGGCGGAAAACAAAGGTTAAATCGAAGACAGCCCAACCTAAACCTGATAGGGAGGGATCTGTCCAACGGATTCCTAACATAGGAGAGGAATGGTTTCGGCCCTGCATTCGTTTTTAGGAGCATCAAGGCCCTCATGGAGGGACTACACATTGCAAAGTTCTCTCTACGCTCTCTGACCTGCTGTAGAAATTGCTCCTTAACAAACTTTCTGTCAGAACCTTTCAGCAACTGCAGGTAATAAAATAGCTCGGGGCGCCCTAAAGACAAAGCGGTAGATCTGATATATTCTAACCACAGGATGTTTTGTATCCTTGCTCGCACCCAAGGCAGTCCTTAATTATCTCCCTATTGAAAGCAGTGGATTCCCTTCTCCAAACCGAGATCCATAGAAGCAAAGGAGCAACTTTGGCAAGGTTATCGCAGAGTCAAGGTGCATTTTATCGTGCATAAAAAGAGTGGAACTGGCAGGGCCCACACCCAATAATCTTCTGCAAAAACAATTTATTCTCGCTGAATAACCTGGCAATTACAGTACCCCCAGATTGCTGCACATATAATAAAACTGGTAATCACTTCATTTGATAAATTTGGAGCAGCGGAAAGATAAGTTTACTACCTATCATTCGGGGACATCTAAAGAGGGACCCACACAACTGATCAAAAATCAAACATCGATTCGTTAGGCATGGGGTCCAACTATTCTGCTGATCAAATGTGACCCCCAAGTAAGAAAATGAGGCCACCCTTGTCACAGACTGCCCCTTGCTGGTAATTGTCCTAAGCTTTGGAGACGGCTTCCAAAAGATCATATAATGTGTTTTTTTGATATTTTCATCCAACTCTAGCCCCCCCATGCAGTTAACAAACAAATCTACCAGGGCTTTGATGTGCGTGAGAGGAACACCACATCATCTGAATACAATAAGGAAGGCACCAAAGTGGACTTAACTCTCAGGATGTCCTTACCATGGGGTACTAAAAAATGGTTCAGACCATTGACATCTACCAAAAATAAAATAGGTGCCAAAACGCAGCCTTGTCTGACACCCCTTGACATATGAAAGGAGTCAGAGCACTCCCCCACAGCTCCAAGCCTTACCGAAGCACTAACACCCATGTGTAAAGAACAGAGAAAATTAACCAAAGGTTGGGGAAGCCCAAGACCGACCAGAACAGTCCAAAGTTCTGAGAGGTTTACCCAGTTGTACGCACAACTCAAATCCATAAAAGCAAAGTTAACCGCTCCCTTCTTTGCCACCACATATTTACCCACCAACAGATTTCGATTTAAACATTGTTCCATCGTTCCCTTACCCTCTCTAAAACCATACTGGGCCGGGCAAAGCACATATTTGCTTGAATCCACTCTTCAATGTGGTGCAAAATAATACACCCTACAATTATGACCGCAGAGTCAAGTAAAGAAATTGGGAGATAACAATTTGATCTTGCCTACATGCAAACATTAACAGAACCTCAAAGTGTAGCTTTTATCACTGAAACTGCTGGATACTGGATGGGTGAAGCTATGTGTGTTTGTTTGAATGGATGAGTGTGTGATTGCAGAGGGTGCCTGAATGGCTGAGTGAATGTGGATATCTGGGTATACCAGTTGAATGAATGACATTGGATAGATTAATGTGTAAGAGTGAATGGGTAGGTGACCAAAGGCAGTGGGTGAGTGAATTGTTGAATGCAGGTGGGTGAGTATGTGAATGGAAGTAAGGGGGTACTGAGGCTCACTTGCACAGTGCAACTCCATTTTTGAATTAGTGTCCACCACTATTTGCCATTACAGGAGCAGTGTCCTCTTTCTGACCTGATGCACTTTAACCTAGCAAGTATTCTTTTTCTTCATTTTTCTCTACTGAAAAGCGTGGTAGGGTTTGGTGCTGCAGTGCAGCCTTTTTTGCTTGTCTCTAAATTGACTATTCAAGTGAGAAAAAGCCAGTAAAAGCCTTCCCGCTCAACTCTATGGAGGTGACAGATAAACTACTTGAAAATGGCATCCTCCAGTATGGATTGTTTTCTACTATACTATGGAAAAGGAGTGTTCCGGGGTCCCCGCAAGCTGGCGATAATATACGACTTCAGTGAGGATTCTGATGATGCAGAACTGGAAGCACAAGTAGCACTTTCCTTACTGCCTGTATTTGATGCCTTACAATGACACAGAAATATGTAGGCAGATTAGACCTTCTACTAATGGTTATGACTATAACAAAACATTTTATAAACAATTTGGTAATAGATTCACAAATAAAAGACCTACTTGTAAGGTTAATTCAGAGTGAATGGAAAAAATAATTTCAAGCTACTTGTAATTTAAATTCGATATATGATTTAACATCACATGTAGCAGAAATAGTTTCCTGATTTTGGAGGACTCTAGCACGTGCCTAATTAGCAGCTAGTTAGAGAAGTGATCACAGTGCATTTCAAATTACTTTTGGAGGTCTACAAATACTTTCGCCCGTCGATGCCTAATTATGTTGCCCAACTTTGTGACTGATGGTAAATATCCTGTTCTCCAACCCCCTTTAGAAACCACCTGCTATGACCATATCCCAACCTACAGTGGAGCTTCTTGGACGAGTCAAGTCCGTCACCAAACCATCTGTAAGGCGGTGGTCCCACACAGGCCAAAGTCCAGTGGTTACTGTTCAAGATACAGATTTCTGAGGACAGATCATGGGATCTATTAAGTCTGAACACACAGAGCAGTTACATGTACTATTTTGTAAAATATGTCTTTCCATGGTGGTGGCTGTGGTGATCGTCAGAGTGTGGGTTAGGGAAGGAGCACGCGAGAGAGTTCCTACATAAACTCCAGTCAGAAAGCATTTTCCAGAGATGTCTTGCAAAGGAGTGCGAGTTTGTCTGCTGACGTCACAGCAAAGATTAAAAATGTTCAAAGTCTTGGCATTTCTGGAGGCAGCATCTCTGGCAGAGGGACACACAAGGCAAAGTAAGTACACTACAGACAGTCAAGATGTTTGTGAGGAAGACACACCACAGATAAAATGAGGCATTCAGCATAGTTGATCGGGAGGGACTTTACATGCAGCACATATATTTAATCATCACGGTAGTAGGGCCACTGGAATTATGCGATTCTGCGGCCGCGGCCTTTTTCACATAATTATAGATTTGCTGATTTTGCCACATAACCTATCATCTGCTGCATAAGCTGCATACTTGAGCAAAAAAACTTTCTGCCTCAAATGGATCAAAGGTTACTAAAAACCTTGTGACATATGTTCATTAGTAAGGAACGCCCATCATAAAGATTAATTGGTCATCTTCAGTTGCCTATTTGTATATTTGGTTGTTAAAATGGTACTCATGAGATGAAATCTTTGCCCAGACAGTACTACCATATGTAAAAATGACAACGTAATAAAGTAATACTATCAACAAATTTGCCAAATTCAGCTGCATACTTTGGATTTTCTTGCCACACGATTTAGTCAACCCTGCTGCATAATTTGGTGCTCCCCTGCCGCATAAATCCAGTGGCCCTGGAATAAGATTTATTTTGTTGTATCACACTGCATGGCAATCAGTATGCAAGGGACTACATCTATCACCCCACAAGAAACTAATATGTAACAAAAATAAATCCACATGGTCATTCATAAACTGTACCGTCTAATCTTGCAAGGCAACCCCAGGTGAGGAGCAGTCAAAGTACCTGTCCAGGTCCAGCCACTGCAGTGCGGATGCTGCACTACAATGGAGTAGTGAGCCCCTGGCTCTACCATCTTAAGCGGTGATTAGGGAGCTAATACTCAGTCCTCTAACAAGCAGAACAACAAGCTCCAGAGGGCCTTTTACAGCTTTTTTTGTGTGTAGAGAGCATCAGGTTTAACTCTCGTTGTCACGTAAAGTGGCACTCGAAATAAGCACCACTCATTTTTAGGTGGAGCGCACAAGTGCTCTGACCTGTTGTAAGTATTGTGGGCTTTTAACCACACCTATGTGACACCCATCACTTTCATTTGTTCGTGGGCTTGCCTTTCAAAAATCACTTGATGTCAGTGGTAAATGCTTTACGTTTGTCCCACCTTGAGGCTGTTTTTGTCACACTTAGCAGACTGCCCCTGTTACATGGATAATTGCATGATTGATGATATAACTCAGAGTGGTCAAACTATTTTTTTTTGTCTCTCCCCTTCGTGCTGTATGGCGGCCATCGCGCTCACAGCGCGAACAGGCACAACGGTGTAAACTCAATCGGCGGTATTGAAGCGCTGGTCACATTGTTCACAGTTTCCTAATCAGTGTCATTTCTTGTGGCTCTCCCCTTAAAACACTTGAAATTGGCAAATGCTTTACATAAAACATAAATCCTCAAAGCAAAAGCGGCTCTCCTGGCACCTTGGGTGAGCCGTTACTACAATATTCACAGCACTCAGGAAACTTGCCCCATATCATTGTTATAGGCCTTCTACTCCTGAAAATATGTAATGCACTATTTCCTTTAAGGGCTAAATCTATGCTTAGTCTGTATTATTTATTGCCATTTTCTTTTTGTATTACTTATTACCAATTTATTTGTGTGTGGTTATGTCTTCTAGGGGCTAACTATATAGTTACATGACCATGTTTCTTACAAGTGCTGTTTTCTTTGTGGTGTTCTCTTGAGGCTGTTCTAAGCAATAGAGTCATATCAACATTAAAATATTCTTGGTACGGAAACATGCCCTATAATGCTTTGCAGGGCATTACTTTTACAAAATCCTTTGCTCATAACTCAGCCTGTGGTGGCCCTAGGACTATGGGACCATCTTCAAAACATTGACCACAATGTGCTCTTTCTGTCTACATTATCTCTTGGTCCCCAAACTATGTTAGTGGGGACCCCAAAATGATAACCCCCCACCATTCATTGTCTTTTAAGCTTTCTCATGGCTAGAACTTTTGTTTTACAGCTGGGAGGAGTTTTGTTTTCAATGCCTTCTTTATAATATCATTGCAATAGGCCTGCTGGCTCTAAAAACATCCTCTAGGTGGTAAGTATGTGCTTACACTGCACTACTTTTTGCTGTTTTTTTACTTGAGGTTATGCTTTCTAGGGACTAACAATATGGTTACATGACCATGTTTCTTAAGAATGGCATTTTTGTTATGGTGCCCTCTAGGGGCTGTTTTGAGCCTTACAGTCTAATGGCAAAACTTTATTTTTTATAAAGGTTTAAATGATAATTGTATATGTTTAATAATCTCTCCTTGTTATATTTATGACCATAGTTCAGGCCAACTTAACATCCTTATTACACTATGACTGTTTGAACACTCTTGATATGTCTAGTTTATTTCTCCTCTGTTGCTGTCTTGTTTTTTTTTTCTTCTGGTGAATTGTGTTAGCCACCCAGCAACTCTGATGTTGGGGTGGTGAAAGTGGTATTCTATTGGAATTAGCATGCCAGATTTTAATTTAGGATGATAAATGGCACCATTTTCAATTTTTGCTGCAGATCGAGGAAGAAGGTAAATGAAAGTGCTTTAGTTATATGCTGGGCCACTGAAATTATATGGCAGGAAGAGACAAAATTATGAGGCAGGTTTGACCAATTTATGTGGCAAGAAAAGTCCTGTTATGAATTTACAATGCCAATAGTCTAAATCGAGCAAATGCAAGACCTGTTGCACTGCATTGCAAATGCTTATTTGTCCAATGTTTTCTCTCTGGGTTCTATTAAAATGAAAACATAATTATTGCTGTGAGTAAATCTGTATCCTTCCACGTATACGGTTGAATTATGCAGAAATGTTCTTCCTAGATTTTGCAGTTAAAGCTGCATGCAGAACAGCATTAAAATATGCTCAGCAGATTGTTGAACTTTGCCCTGTCAGCCTGTTACCAGAAAGCAAGATAGTTTCTGAATGACCCTTGCAGCCTTGAGTGATGAGCAAATGGAAGATATGTGCCTTCATAGATCATTATTACCCAAGGTATTTAGTTAAACATACATAACGAATAATAATGTCATATGCACTGGCTGCTGCATTTCAAACATGGAACAATAGAAATACCTACATTGTAGCAAATTAGATATATAGTCAGTGTCAGGGCCAGCTCTAGAGGCAGATCTATCTACCTGCACTGCTGCCAAGGCCTGGAACTCCCTACCTCTCCACCTCCGAACAGAACCAACACTGACAAAGTTCAGAAAAAAGCTAAAGACCTGGCTTTTCGACAGAGACAAGGCACCATAGAGCCCAGAGACTGTCGGGGGCGATGGTGTGTGCTCTACAAATTACTAATTGATTTTAGTGCTAGTGGCACCCAGAACAACATTCATTTTTGGCACCCTTCCCTCCCCATGACCTCCTCATTGGAGGCCCTCTCACATGCATTTAATTTGTTTTAAAGCACTGGTAAAGACTTTACAAATAAGAATATATACCCAAATGAATCCTTTTTATGAGCATTAAGAACAGATAAAGACTAGGGAAAACAACATAACGTCCTAACATATGTTATGGACTTTGCATGCAGAGTTTCGATGACAGTTCATACAAGTCACCGTTCTATATTAGGATTGTATCTATGACCTGAGGTAACAAAAGAATCTCTGTGATTAAAGCAGTAATCCACTCAGGTATCCGCATAACATACAGATCTGGGATCTGCATGGTACGCATTCTTTGCAGCAGCCATATTAACCCTCTGCATGAGTCAAAACTGCCACTAGAAAAAACTTCATCTCTCTCTAGAAGGAAAATTAATCACAAGAGTTGTCTTGACATTTTTATTGCTGCATGAAATTTGGATGCACAAGGAACTCTGCAGCAGGTGTTTCTAAATCGTAAGATATTGCAAAAAACAGCCCCGCCCTGAGGTCAGTGCCCAGAACCGCCGAAGCAGTCGCACTGCCCTAAAGCTGGCCCTGCTCAGTGTGATCTGGGTACATCACCATCAGTGCGCTCTCTGAAGGAACCCACAAAAACCCATCAGTAAGCAAACCCTAATTTCTTAGCACTCCTCGAGACGTGCCTGTAAAACGTTTTTTTTTTGCTAAATTCTTTAATAATTGGACTGTACAAAATCCACTCCCTAGAACTCCCCTAGGTAAATGTTGGCTTGCACACTTCTCATGTTCACTCACTCATGGTCATGCCAAACGCGAATCAAAGTGGGGGTATTATTCTGGCTATTTGCTTTCTGCAATATATATTTTTTAAGGATTCCTAGAAGTAATCTTGTTTGTTTTAGCACACTATGAACATGAAAATCTCACGTATAAGCAGGCTTAAAATGTGGCAGGCATTATACTGGCCGGGTCCCGTGCCACCTAGGCCCATATTTATACTTTTTTTGTACCACATTTGCATCATTTTTTGACGCAAAAGTGGCACAAACGTACAAAATACAATTATATCAAAAAATTATGCAAATGCGGTGCAAAAAAGTATAAATATGGGCCTTAGTGAGGAGCACATCAGTGAGAACCAGTAACAGCAGCAGCTACTGAAAAGTAACATTGCTGTCTCTGATAAAGGTAGGGTGGAAGGGGCAAGGACAAGGTGTAATGTTCCCAATTTGTCACAGGAGTTGTTTAGTCCTATGTTGATACACAATTAATTGACCCAGTGCTTAATTTGAGCCAGTGGGTTTCGATGGTGGGCATCAGCACTTATTTTTGAGGGCCGGCACTTTTCTGCCTCAAGCATTTACTGCTAGCAAAAGACATATGGGAAAGACGAAGAAAGAGAAAAACGAAAAAGCGCCATAAAGGGAGAAAACGGAAAGTGCAATATTGAGCTGAAGGAGCAGGTAGTGGCTGTAAATGGATTAAAGAGGCCAGAGATGGCTTTAGAATTTGCTGCATCAGCATCCTGTGGTCAATAGCAACAGCTGTGTGATTCAGAAGAGAGCTTTGGGCACCTGCACATTTTTATTCACAAATTAAGCACTGAATTGACCTCAATATTTTCCCAGTTCATGTGCAGTTTGAAAGTGAAATAAGAGGTGAACACATACACAAAATCATTATGAAAGGGTATACCGTCTTTGGTGTGTTTTCTCAAAGTTTGTGAAATTTCAGCTTACCAACACTTAAGACACAAAATATGCTTCCATCATCTTTCTTGTTTTGAGACTGTGGTGCCTGTCGTGACTCTGTGAGTGGGACGAAACTTCAGTCTCACGTAGGATTTTACACTGTCAACCACGTCATATTTATTTCATGTTGTTTCTATCACAAACGCCAAGCAGATGTGAGCTTTGGCTCCATTACCTAATGAGATAAAAGGAAGAAAGGACAAGAATGTCTGATAGCCCTAGCCTGTTGGAAGCACACAGAACATTAAGGTTAGCTGTTACCTCGAATTGGACCAGGCCAGTGCTACACTGCATACCAACATGGTGGCCATCTTAAAATAGCAAGCTTTTAATGAAATGGGATTTAAAAAATTGCAGTATTTTCACTATATATTGAAACACTTTTAAGAAGTTAAATCTAGTGAACGCACATTTTAAATAGCTTTCAAGAAGAAAAAAAAAAGACAACAGAATAAGCAGAGAACTGGAAAGACTCACACAAGCTCCAACAGATTCAACAGAGTCAGCTGATGCTGGCAGCAATGCACCATCGCAGAAGTGAATACCTGCTCGGCCACTGCAGCTCCTCTGTCCACATACCCAGCATTGCTCTTCAGGCACAGTGCGCAGGTGTGGCAGTGCTCTTCAGGCTCTGCACTATGATGATCAAAGAAGTGCCTGGTTTAACCGCTCAGTGTGCATGCATTTAAAAGCATTACCGGTACAGATCACAGAAATTCAGAAGATCATGGTCAATTTGTGGACTGTTAATTGACATGGTTCAACATTTGTCCAAACTGTATTGGATGTGCTATGACAAGTGAATCTGTTAGCCTCCCATTATTGTGAATTTGTTGTAAACCTACCAGTAAGGACCAGTAACAGAGGCTTTTGCGTCTGTCTATGTACTGTACTATACAGCTCTTATGTGCTTTTACAAGCACCATGTGTGCACAAAACAATTCAAGCAACCAGAAGGTACCCAAGCTACTGAACAACTGTCCAAACCACAGGGAACAATGAAACGTCGTGAGTAGACTGACTAAGATTAGTAGCTACAACCACTGAGTACAAACCCACCCTTGCAGTATGCTTTCGATGATCTTAAAATGAGTTTATTTGTTCAGTGGCTGCATGTTGCTAAATGTCCTGATGCTACCATGGGACAATGAAAAATATATCTATTTTACTTTTATGCAAGGCAAGCAGTCAAACAGGTCCCATGTGTCAGAGAGCACCAGTATAGTAGGAGCACGATAACATACAAAGGAGATATTTCAACTACTTGATGCACTTTAAGAAATCGATTCATTTCTTTGTATATTTTTATTTTATTTGTAAGTTGGATCAGACGATTACCAGGTTAATGAATGTGATGCAGTCTAAATTTTAGTGTTGTCCCTCATGTCATAAAAGTCATCAAAATGTGACAGTTCATGCCTCATGTTAATCAAAGCACTAATGGTAAATGTAGAAATTGAGCTGACACGTTTTATTAATGCACACTCATTTACACTGTTGAGTTCGACATAGGTGGTATTTGAATTAAATCAAGTATTAGCAAGATTTAAATGATGCAATGTTTTAATTTAGGCCTTAGACAAACAGAATATATAAAAATAATATTGAATTTCTAATGATTAATTAATTAAAATGTGTGCCAAAATAAAATAAATACATCTCTGTTATACTCAATGAAGTGCACTAACAAAGTTCTTTTTCATTTCAAATGAGTGTAACCTGCATATTATTTGAACCATTATTAGCATTGAATTCATGATTAAATGTATTGCTATAATTCACTTGTGTTAGCTTAAGAGAGGCCTGTAGTGTGCAATTTGTGACTGTGCAGGAAATGTTGGTTTATTTTTTTATAACGTGAGATTTCTTTCACTTTCTTCTCATGAGAAGACTAGATTATGGTAATAGACCCTATTGTGAAGGCATAGAGAGAATGTATCCTGGGAGCAGGAGATTGTGGAACATAGACTGCCATTATATACAATTGTTTCATCTTGCATGGAGTCACACAGATGGAAGATGTTCATGAGAACAGACCTGGGAATGGTATTTGATGTTACAGCTTGGAGTGGTATGATCAATTTTTATTTGATGATGCCCCCCCTCAACGTAACTTGGACTGTTTTCCTGAGCGATTCAAATTGTTTCATCAACTTTAATTTATCTTTGGTTAGTTGGAGTTTGAGCATATCTTTTTCATATTCCTTTTGCAGATCTCCTGAGTTTATGAAGCTTTGCTTATGAAAAATCCCACATGCTGAGCTCCTTGGAGAGGTAGTAGTATCCTCTCTGTCCTTGCCCCTTTGAGATGTCCCTTTGAGACTTAGAGATTTCCCTAACCTCTTTCAGAAAACTCTTGATTGAGCTTCTGATATGATGATGTTTTCCGCTTTTTCATACCTTTTTTCCCACCTTAGTTAGTTTCCTTTTGCCCAAGATTTCTTTTTTCCAAATTATTTTTGTCCTTTTTATTCTTTTTTACTTTTGCCCACGTGTTTTGCTCCACACATGTATTTCCCTGATTTGGTTAATTGTAGGATTTTTCCCTGTGTCCAGCTAAATTTATGACCTTGCTAAATTGATTTGACTGATGATTTCTAATTCTGAGCAATGCTTATTTTCTGTATCACAAATATCTTTATTGATGACATGTAAGGTTCTTCTTGAATGTTAGTTCTTTTGATGTTACTTCGCCTGAATTTATTTTGTTTCCTTTTAGTGATTATGTATCTTTATAACTTGGTCTTGCGATTGTCTACATGACTTTGAGCTTGAGTTTGCAATAAACCCCTTAACTTTATTTTTGACTGGAGTTGTCCTTCCATGGCCACATTAGTCATGGTGTTTAATTGGGTTGTGTTGAAATTGTGTTACTGGTTCTACCACGCCCTGTAGCAGGCTCCAAAGGTCCATCTGTCTCAATGAGCATTGATTCCTGCGAAGGATAACATGCTACAGCAGATGAGTATCAGTATCAGGGTTTGAGGTGGTTCTCCTTTCAATGGTCCTTCCTATGTTGCTCTCTATACACAGCCTTTGTGCGGCAATGCCCCTCAAAGGGGTAGTCTCCGGAATGGAGCACTCACAACAGAGGCTCAAAGAGGTGTGAGCTTTCTGTACTTCATCAGCCCAATTGAAAGTGTGAACAGGAAGACAAAAAGATGGGCTTCACCTAAAGGGCAGACTGTTTCACTGATTTCGTTGGCATATATAGCACTATTTTCACATGCAAATAATTTCAAACTATCTGATAAAACGTCTTCTAAGACTCATGTTTATACTCCTTTTGTGCCAAATTTGTGTCATTTTTTAACAGAAGTTCAGTGCAAACTTAACTCCAAATTTACATTTTGACGTTAGACATGTAAAGCGTCAAAATATAGGAGTTTGGGCCACTTTTCGGTTGAGTGAACCTACTTTGCGTCAATGAGATGCAAGTTGGCGTTCCCATCCAAAAAGTGGTGCTATCCCCATATTTATCCCCCTGTGCTAAAATGACGCACGGGTAGGAGGAGGGGCTAAATAATGGTGCTAAGTACACTTAGCACCATTATTTAACGCCTGCGTCAGACCAGGCGTTAGGGGACCTCTGGACCCATTACCCATTTCCATGGTTAAACACCATGGAATGGGTCCACAGGTGACCTCCCCAAGCCCTAGGAACACCCCCACCAGAGGGACACTGGAGGATGGGGGATCCCATCCCAGGTAAGTTCAGGTAAGCATTTAAAAAAACATTTGTTTTGTAATCAGGGCCCTAACCTGGGGCCCCATGCATGGCACAGAATGCAATGGTCACGCCCAGGTGACACTTGTCCCCTTTGCTGGCCATTGGGGTGGTGGGCATTACTTCTGTCTTTCCTAATACAGGAGTCATATTTTTGGTGGTTTTGGGGCAGGAAATGGTGCTAGTCTGGTTGGAGGCATTTTTTCTGCCTCTAACCAGGCTAGTGTCATTTTTTGACACATGCCCCCCTCCTTACCTACCACCACCCCCACCTGGCTTGTGTCATTTTTAAGCCGCTAGCCCAAGTTTAGCGCCGGCTTGATCCATTCTATGAATACGGCACCCAGCTGGCATTGTAAAATGACGCAAGCCAGCGCTACACTTTTTGGTGCAAAACTGCGTTCCCACAGTTTTGCACCAAAAAGTATAAATTCAGGACATAATTTGTAAAATTCCACGTGAAAAACGGACCTTTAAACTTCTGTTTTTTGCCTACCCTTTTATCTTGTCACATGGTCCTCTCTTTTATGTCTATTCTCTGCATGCAACCTTTCTCTGAGCATAACCTACTCTAAGTCACATAATTGTTTGTCTTAAACACTATTATTGCATTTCTGCAAACTACCTACACCTTAGTTCAAAGATCACAACCTCTCCTTCCTCGAAAGCAATACATCCACAACTTAAAAATATCTTATTTCTTCTAGCTTATCTATGAGTCCCACCAAACATGTGCATGAGCTCATACTAATGCACAGAATGGTTTTCTTGAACACACAAGACGAATCCCAATAGCTAACAACAACCATCAATAACACTGGGCTAACCACTAACACTGGATTCCAGAGCAGCATTCTGCCAAGCATGAAGCACTTCAATGCCTTATCCGGGGTAGTATGCGCTATATTAATGTAATTAAAATGCAATGCAATATTTTGCCTCAGATTCTCCACACGGGTACAGTTGAGTGGAGGCTTGGGGCAGAAGCTATTGAAGTTTCAGGAGATACAGCAGACTCCTTTGCCAGTTAATGTTCCCTCTCCTAGATGCACACTCACAAGAGGCAAAATGTAATTGCTCACAGCAATTGACACTCAAATCGCCAAATGACCGTCTTGTGGGCTGACGCAAAGTCTGAATGGCACTGCCAACACCGCAATGAGAGAAAGCTGCTCCAATAACCTCCTCAGGCATTTTTTGAGTGTGTGATGCAAAAAAGGAAAGATTTGCACTAGTCATCTAGCAGCCTGTTTAATGCCTACCAATTCTCACTATGTGGACTGGTGTCAAAATGTCTTTGAAACGTGGGCATTAATTTCCCAATAATTACGCAGTGATATACAACAGCAGAGTGTCCAGAAATCCTGGTGACTGAATTGTTGCTTTGGGATGTCATCCGAAAAACAGATTACAAAATATCTGGGACTTCCTTAAGGCAGTGATACAAGCGTTGTTTAATCAAGAAGCATCCCACATGAAAAATGTGAGATGCTCGCCTAATGGACCTGCTCAACAAACTGCAGCAGACAAGAGAAAGACGCACATTTCCCCTGTCTAAAGCAAACTGCTTTTATCTTGCTGCTTTAAGAGGCCAAATCCACACCATTGAATGTGATAAGTTGAACACAATTTTGAAGAGGGCGGAAGGTAAATTTCATGAAGGAGGTAATAAGCCCAGCAAACTATTGTCCCTCAGACTGCAAAAACACATGTTACGTAGCCACACCTCTGAAGTTAGACATAAGAAAGGGACATGCATTTTCATAAATTCTTTGCCCTTCAATTGATCCCTTTTTTTATACAGCAAGTTAGGGGAAAGGATGTGCGTGTTGTATAAATGGTTTAAGAAACAGTATTACTAATAATAATGCCAGACAAAGGTCCCTAAAGCTGTGTGTCATATTGTCCAATCTAATTGCTAAATATGGATGCCAAGATATTTAGAAGATCTTGGCTAACAGATTAGAGACAGTGCTCCTGGCCTTGAACCACCTCAGTCAGGATGGCTGTATTCCAGGATGCAATATGTTTATCCATTTGGCACGAAACAGAAAGACTCGGTTCTCCTCTTCCTGTAGGCTGAGAAGGCGTTAATCAGAGAGAATGTGTCGTGCTAGGAGACACCCTACAAAAGATACAATCTGTGCCACCTTTTCTTGGCTGGGTCTCAGCAAAGTACATATCCACATGGAATAGCATGAGAGCTAAATGGAAGCTCTGGGCGTTGTGTGGATCTGCAGACAAATTGTACAGGGATGCCCCATCCCCGCTTTAGTTCACACTTGCTCTTGAGTTTCTGCTACAGGCAATTAGGAACAAACTTTTAATCAAGGGCATTTCTATTAGACAGAATACTCCTAAAATTACTGCTTTTCTTACCTTTTACAAAGATCCTTATCTCCCCATCAAAGAGATAATTCCTTAGCTGGTAGAATTTCAGGAGGTGGTGGCTTTCCACATTAACAGACAGTTTTGAAGACTTAGGCCCTCATTATGACCCTGGCGGTCTTTTGACTGTCACGTTAATGTGACAGTATCACAGCCAACAGGCTGGCGGTGTTTACTGCCACAAATGAGTGTGGCGGGTTGGCCGCTGCCAACCCGCCACATCTCCACACATACCGACATGGTGGTATGAACCGCCGGGCCAGAGATGTACACCTCCGACCCAGCGGTTCACAACAGACCGGCGGCGGCATTATTAGCCAGCCTACCGCCATGGTTTCCGCAGCAGTGGCACTGCCACGAAAACCTTGGAGGTAGTAGGGCTACCGGTGACAAGGAATTCCTTCCCTGCACTGGTAGATGGCTCCCCCCCCAGCAAGCACCTGACCCCCCTACACACATAGTACCCCCAACCCCCCTTCTGTCACAGCACCTCCACCCCTCTACTGCCACTGCGCCCTCTTCCTGCATACATGCACACATACACGCACACATACACCCACATGCACCACACATACACCCATTCACTGACACTTCCATACACCCATTAACTAACACTCATCCATACACTCCCGCTCTCACACATTCTCACACGCATTGAGGCATGCATACACACACACATCCAAACATGCATACTCACACATATACACACTGACATGCAGACACGCACTCACTTCAACATTCAACGTTCATAATGGAAGATTTCTGATAAAATTATACCATTTTCTGCCTATACAAATCTATAATAATTAATACACCAGACACCCTTGACAAGCTTAAAGAGGCCAGCAAGACAAGCATGAGTGCAATGGATAACACAGGAATGGCAAGCGGCACCGACAGTGCCCAGAGAGATAGCAAAAGCATCTAAACTCTGTCTACTGCAATATAAATACCTGTCCCCAGTGCATTGTAGTACAGCAAAACTGGTGCATTAAATAAAATTCCTCATCCCTGTGGCTCAGATGTCAAACTGATAAAGGGACTCTCTTGCACACAGTCTGGAGTTGTGGCACCCTGAGGGGTTCTGAGTGACACTGAAGAACATATGCAGGGCTACTGGAATTATGCGATTGAGCGGCTGAGGTGATTTTTGCCTAACTGTAGAGTTGCCGCATTTGCCACGTAATCCTTCAGCTGTTGCATAATCTGCAGATTTTAACAAAAAATATTGTTTCTAGCTCAAACGGTTCAAAAGTTACTAAAAATACAGTGACACGTTTTTCTGCTCAGTGGAAGGCTTCAAAGATGGACTGGTCATTTTTCTGTTGCTTATTGCTATATTTGGTGTTAAATCAGTAGGAAAGAGTTGCAACCAATGCCAAGACAAAATAATGAAGTAATACTACTACAAAATGTGCCGCATTATGCCATATAACTGGCTTTTCTTGCCGCATAATTTGCTCAACTCTGCCTCATAATTCTGCCCTCTCCTGCTGCATAGTGGCCCTGGATATATGCAATGAGGACATGGGCAAACCGATTTCACTCGACCTACGTATATCAATCCATAAGGGCTTGGATAATCTAGGTCTCACCAAATACCAGAAATTATTTCTTAGTCTAGGCTGGATAGTGGCCGAACGAAATACAGCCCAAAACTGGTGTAATCCAACTACACCAACCATTATGGAACGGTGTGGTCTTGATGAATGCAGGCTGTTGGAAAACCGTTTATATGCGAAGCAAGGAGATGACCTCGGAAGTGTGTGAAATTCTGGGGGTTTGGGTCCAATACCATTAATTCTCAAAGAAAATGAATAAACAGTGTCTACATAAAAGCTATAGATAATGCTATGTACGATCAATATTTATGGTGCATGTTGTGTAGAAACAGGAGAACACTATCTGTTGATTTTATGGTTACATTGATATCAACAATGGCTGTTCCTAAACTATTGTAAAACAAACCTGTATTTTTGTTTTCATTATTGTATCCATTTTCTCAAAATAAAAATAAAACAATTTATTAAAAAAAGCTCCAGACTGATACCCTTTTCTGATGGACAGCTGAGAGAATAAGATACATAGGGACTTATTTAAGAAAAGTGGCGCTACACACAGTGCTGCACCACTTTTCTTGTACCCTTTAGTGCCCCCCTAATGCCACCATGTGTGCGCCGTATTTAAAATATGGTGTACCATGGCGGTAGTTAGGGGACTAACGTCAAAATGTTTGACCCTAGTCAGGTGCTCTACAGGATTAGCATCAAAGTTTTTAAGATAATCCTGCATAGCACCCAGATGCCCATTGTAACTAATGGAAATTTCCTTTTAACGCCTGCTCTGAGCAGGCATTAAGGCCCATATTTATACTTTTTTAGCGCCGCATTTGCGTTGTTTTTTTATGTCGGCGCAAACTTTCAAAATGTAATTGTACTTTGGAAGTTTGCGACAATTTTGCTTTAAAAAATGACGCAAATGCGGCGCTAAAAAAGTATAAATATGGGCCTAAGTGTGCCGGTAAAAATTGGCGCAAAGAAATCTGTTCCATATCTTTGCGCCATTTTTTCGTCCCCCCTAAAGGGGGAACGTCCCCTTTTCATACATTACGGCTGGCGCCAAGGGCTAAAGAGTGGCGCAATGTAGGGCTGCGTTTATGGCCTTCTAACACTACATTACTGTAAAACAAATGATGCTAATGTGGCATTGGAATGGCGCTAGGGGCTCTTAAATATGCCCTTTAGTGGTGAAAGGGACCACTATCTGGTAGGACTGTGTCAAAAGTAACCCCTCTTCTCTACTGTCGAATATTGAAACAGGACTCAGAACTTTGAACAACTTTACGTTCTTTTGCATGGGATGGGTTACTGTTTGAAAATGGTGATACTGCAAAAGATCCTATATTAATTCTGGGCTATTCCTTTGCCAGTGAACCACTGGAATATAAGATGCTTATAAGACACAGATAGTTCCTTCATTTAGGCCCACAGGAAACCAAGTCTTTATTGATAATACTGTGCCAGACATCCAGGGATGTGGGATTGGAAATCTTGGACTTCCTCTGGTAACATCACGCATATCAACTCAGGTAAATGATAGAATAGCTAAAGGGGAAATGGACAAAAAGTGGTGTTACACAGACCAAAGTTTGCACGGACGACTCTTTGTTGAGGTCCTATCGATCCCTAATCAAAAGAAAGAAGCCACTCTATACAAATCTTCCACAAACTGGTATACCCTGCAGGTGTGGGACCATGTATACCACAGGTCGGGTCAGGCTACCTTCCCTTCCTCACTCACACCACTTTTTGGTAATAAAGAATTTGACCTAGGACTACAGCAAACACTCTTCCGCTGGTGGAGGGATGGTGTTGTTACAGACTTTGAGGCATTTAGGTGAAGAGCGAGAGTAGGTTATTTTAGGGCGTTAAAATAACCTATGGTCTTCCAGAAATGGAACAATGACACTATTTCCAGCTCAGGCACTAATCACTTTAGTTTGAGGTGGAATTGGATGTGATTGGAGAGCTCACTGTCTTTGAGAAGTTCCTACAAAATGGCCTTCCTCTGTCACCTAGTATCCAAAGTATATTTAATCTTAAAAATACTCCAATCTGATTGTAACCTACCACATCAAAAGCAGTGGGAAAAGGTGCTTGGATTCACATCAGATACTGAACAGGGGCTTGACATTTATGTTAGAGTAAATAACTTCACTAGGCACACCAAAGGAAGAGAGGACATTTGTAAAATTCCCTACCACTGGCTCTATACCCCAACTAGACCAGAAAAGGTTGGCCGTGCTAGAAGTGGAGCGTGCTGGGGGGGCTGTGGTAAGAGGGACACCCTCTTGCACATTTTCTGAAATTGTCGAAGGCTGGGAAAATTCTAAAAAGGGGTGTTGATGGATCCACAATAGGTCAAGGGGATTAATTAAATAAATTCCCTAAATTTATTTTAAAGAGACGTCCATTGCAAGGTTTTTACGCATTACATTCAATTAGGAGGAAAACAATCTCTCATCTATAACTGGCCACCAAATAAGTGATCCCATTTCTATGGGTGAAAAAACACAGCCACCATTATATGAACTGTAGATCCAAAGGACCAGAATACTTATTGTCCACGTGAAATTGGCTTATGGCACACAAGGTCATGAGAGAATCTTTAAAAACGGTGAGGCCCAGGCTCAATTAGGTTTTCAGAGGGCTCACTTGTCTCGCAAGCCTAAGATCATTGGTTCTTCTAAATGGAAAATATACCTAAAACATTCAGATTTATTCTTATCAGCTTTATCTGGAGGGTAAACGTATAGGATGTCAAGTTATTGTCTACAGCTAAATTAGCATGTAGGAACAACTATCATATACGAGTGCATAAGAGGGGTTCCTTTGATCAAAGCGAGGGGTGGGATTACAATCTTTTGAGGTGGGTTTGCCAACTAAGGATTTGTACTGGAATTCTCTGCAAAATCATTCAATAAAAAATACTTAAATCTACATTTTCAATAAAATTTGCACATTTATTTAGAACATGTTGTTTTCTGTTACTGTCCTGATGAAATAGTTCTGTATGTTAAGCCCTCACTACTGAAAAATGTGTGCACAGGCAGTAGATTACACAACATATCCTTAGGCCACAGCCCTGATAAACAGCTATAGCAGTCGGCAAGTGAGGATCTCCTTATTTAGTTGATATTATTGTGTCACTCACCTTCCAGGGTTTGACTCCTGCTCATGGTATTCTTCCTAAATAATTTACTAACACATTTTCTCTGTTTAGAATATTTATGAACCTGATTAGGTCCTAATACTGGTTCCACAGTTTGGCCATACATTACCTGTTGTTTGATCACTTTGATCCATGCTACGTCTTTTCCATCACATCCACTATGGTTGGTTAAAGTATCAAGGTAGACATGGACCATGACTGTGGAAGTATCTCTTCTCAAGATTTACTTTGATGTTGTTTTTCCATTCTTTAAGTACTCTAAGTATTATAAACAGATATACACAATCTCAGACACACCACTGGATTGTGATCCACTGTCTCTTGTACTGTGCAAGCAGTTCAACATACATTCTCTTCCATTGACCGCACTGTCCTATGTCCTTTTATTATTATAAGAGATGGTTAAACTTGTTGAGCAGGGATGTTCTTGGACAGCTCCGAGACAGAATTTCAAAGTGTTATCTCAACTCCCCTTAATACCCTGTAAACAGTAGTGCATCTCTTTAACCATCTCAAGATTGCCACTGCTCATCCTCAGAATACTCAAATCCTGTTCTTTGTCTGTCTCCAAATCGGCTATGAACTCCTGCAGATCTCTCTTTTGCACACCACTCTTCCCCTGTATTGCCGGGCTCCTTTCTTATTGGAAGTTTTTGATTGCTTTAGGGTGTCTACAAACGTACACTGCTTTATCTCCAACTTCCAACTGTGTATCTTCTATTCAGATCCAAGGTTCTTAAGAGAAGCAAAGAGCACCTACCATTTCGCTAATACCCTCAATTTTTGCTACGAATAGAATGTGTTTGATTAGCATTGTACTCAGATGACTTCCTTAAACAGCTCCCTTGCATTTTTTGTTATATGATTATGGAAATGTATACTTCTTGGTTTGTACCTATCATTGCTGTAAGTTCTTTTATTGCTGCACAGGTGCTGAACCGGTGCACTCTTGATGAAAATAATGGATAACCTTCTGCCTTCAAAATTATTGCAACCCTAAGACAGTAAGGCAGTCATTATGAATCTGGCGGTCTCTTGACTGCCAGACTCGTGGTGGCGTTCGGACCACTGCCAATGTGGTGGTCCTAATCCCACATTATGACCACAGCAGGTGTGCCGCGGTTGGACCTCCAGCACCACCAGGATTAGTTGTCCCGGCACCCTGGCAGTCGTGGCGATCCTAATCCGGCTGCTGGAGAACAGGTGCTGGGCCATCAAAGGGGGCCCCTGCACTGCCCATGCACCCTTGTCATGCGCAATGGTGGCAACCTCCCCATCAGAAGTTTGGCGGACGGGTAAAATCATCCACCGAACTCATAATTGTCTTCTGAAAGAACTACTGTTCTTATATTATTAGGCCACTCCGCTTTGTTCTCTAAATATTGATTTTAGCCATTGTGATGTATGCTTACATTTCTAGTTTTGTAACAGTTTTCTTTCAATTTAGAAACATTCTTTTTGGCTTTGGTGACTCCACCTGCTATATCCAGGGGCTGTCCTGTTTTCGGTGTTTATTTTTAATGGACTGCAGTGGGGGTTTCTCAGTGTTTTCCAAACCTTTTACAATGGGTATTTAGCAGTGTGTATTCAGCAGCCTAATTCCTAAAATTGACAATGTGTTTTTCCAGTATTTACAAAAAGAAATGTCACCAATCAGTGAAATAATTAAACACTGCCAAAAGATCAAATATGTTTTCATTATTCCCAGATTCTCTATACTGTATAAAAGAATTAGATCAGATCTAAAACATGCTTCTAAGCCCAGCACTTTCAATTCAAGTGCATTAAAAAGTAGGACACAAAAAGAAGAAAGAATAATATTTTAGTGACATCCCTAACAAAAAAACTCAAGCAGAATAATGTTAGACCAGTCTTTCTTGCTGCTCCCTTTGTTGCATAGCTATTTTAGCCATACTTTAGACACGTTATTTTGGCAAACTAAGCCTGCTGTTGTGCACTTTAGCCCAGTTACATTTTATTCAACAGTGCTTTATTTTTCTAGCGATAGCCAGATTTGCAGTATTGTTTTATTTCCTTTAATCTAATTGTTCTTTTGTCTAGGAAAGCATTACGTTCAGTAGGACATTCATTTCACTTTGAGCTTTCTTCAATACTACAGTCAGATTGGGTTGCAAGCAAACGTGATATGCTGTGTCTCCAACATTCACAGAAACACACACACTCATACGTGAGGACCATTTCATAGAATGTCAATTATTCTATTATAAAAATACTCCTTTGCCCCATACACGTTGAAGGGAGATTCCAACCAGATGACCACAACTGCATGCTGATTGCTGATTGCCTCGCTACTGCTGCTTGCTTGGACCGCCGAACGGCTGGCCTACATGGGGACGGTGTCTTTCTAGACTATTGGCTTCCATGCTCAGGTATGAGGGATGATGTTTTCCCAGGGGGAAACCTGAAGGGTGGATTAGGCTTATTATGCCTTGCTGGACCGTAGCGTAGGTAGGAGAACTACATATTGCTTCTAGTGACAGTATGGAGGGACAGTTTTGTGTTTAACTCTCCTTGTCACATTTTTGCTTTTATTATGTTGTATCATCCTAGTTATTGCAATACATGCCATTTTATCTAAGATGCAGTTACTTTAATAAATCCTTATTGAAATCTATTCTGCTTCTGTTTGTCCTTGACTGTGTGAGACTAGTGTAACTGAGAGAAAGAGACAAGATCTGATCGACCACGATTCCCCCTGAAGAATCTTTCTTGTCATGCGCCCAGTTGCCACAATCATCCCTGCTTTTGGGTAGAGATGAGGCGCTGCTAGTTAGCCAGAAAAAACGGATTAAGGTGACAGGCGTCAAATGGAGTGGAATTGTGCTAAGTACCCCAAAATCTATGAAATTCTGCTGCCCTAATCCAGTAGCCTTACTAGGATAATGAGAACCTACGTGACATGGCGCCGCCAACGTTTGGTCAGGCACTAATTTTTGGATCCTCCTAAGTATGTCTGTCTCTCTAAAGGCTAAAGACACCTCAATATTATATACAGAGACATCCGTGGTATTGAGAATTTCTTCCTCAGCAACAGTAGGTAGTACCTATCTAAAGCTGTAGGTTGTCCAAGCTTTAACCTTAAAAGGATCAGTCCCCAGTTGGTGTCCTCATCTCTGAACCTACATCTACCATTACTATGGTTTACCCGCAACGGGTGGTAATTGCAGTAAATATGTGACAGCCCCTTACCTCACACTTATAGGCAAATGGCCTAACAGCCCAGGAGGGTCCAGTCACATTTGTTGTTGAGGTTCATCCAGCCTACAGAACAGATTTTCTTTATTCTTGGGTCACCTTTCTAGCAGCAGATGGGAACACAAACACATTCCATCATTATACACCTGCAAACATACCTGCACAATACAGAGCATATGCATATTTAAAAACACCTCTATCTTATCGAGACCATAATAACTGGCTTGATGGCACCCTACCACATACAATACTACATGTTAGGTGAAGTCCTCTGAGCAATGACTGCCCGACCTGGCCTTTATTGGCCACATATATACCACAGCCTGATGCAGCACCCTTAGCGATAGCCGAGGTCCGCTGCTTATATATAGAGCTCACTGGAATTTACAGACTGTTAGTACAGTTTGTAATGCAAACACTAAATACTAACCGAGCACGTGCTGCCCCAGCGCAACCACATGCAGTAACGCCAGGCATTAAACCTGCAACTGTACATTCGATCATGGGTGAAGCTCCCGCCAAGCGGGAGGAAATTCCGTTTTGGTTAGCTAAAAAAATAAACCCATACGGGCCCTCAGGACAAACAAAGAATTCTCACTATGTGCTTGTCATTTGGGATGGTCCCTACATTAGATAATTGCAACACATGGTGCACGGTATTTAGGTAGGTGTTAAAACAAATTTAAGATGAATACAGGACTGCTCTGATCTCTGGATTTGAGGATGCAACTAATGGGCAAATTTGTTACTGTGTCTCTTAAGTAACCTTAAAAGGGAAGCAGTTGCACTGGCAGTACGCATGCGGCCCTGGGATGTTCCTCCACAGGATCAAGAACGAGAGCTGCCAAAGATTATCGCTGAGACCCACTCTACTACTGATCGAAATAGTCTGGGGGCCAGACCAATAAAACCACAAATTACAAAGTAGATGTAATAAAGATTCTACTAAGCAAGCACCTGAAGGTTCTAAAAAGTGCTAGGATGAAAAACAACAAACACCTAAAAGGAAAGGGGAGAATCTCCACATTCGGAGACCCCACAGAATAGATATAGGGGGTATTTAGGACCCCGGCGGTCGGTGTTAATGTGGCGGTAGTACCGCCAACAGGGTGGCTGTACATACGCCACATTATGACATTGTTGGGTTGGCTGAAGCCAATCTGCCAATGTACCACACCAACCACCATGGCGGTAGCAGCCGCCGAGCTGGAGATAACAATCTCCAATCCGGCAGCTGCTACTGTCCCGCTGGCGGCATTATGACCCTGCCTACCGCCATGGTTTTCGTGGTGTTCGTAACGCCACGAAAACCATGGCGGTAGGTCCTACCAGTGACAGGGAACTTCTTCCCTGTCACTGGTAGGGAGTCCACCCCCCAACACTCCCCATACTTCCCCCACACTCCCCCTCCCAATCCCCCCATACACGCACACTTGCAGGCACACACCATGCATTCACACACTCACTCACACAGGCATACATGCAATCAAACACACATGCATCCATTCATTCACACACACATCTATACACACATCCAAACGCACATGCAGACACTCATTCACATTTGCATTCATACACGCTGTCTCACACATGCACACACACACGCAATCAACACTGCACACTCATGCGCATGCACACACACACACACACACATTCATGCACACACACCCACACACACACACAACACTCCCTACTCCCCCCTGTCGGAAACCCGACTTACCTGAATCCAAGGGGTCTTCTGGCAGGGGACAGGACGGGCGCTGCTACCGCCATCAGCGTCCCCCAGCAGAACATCGCCAGGTCGTATTATTTCTCATAATACGGCTGGCGGCAGTCTACTGGCATCGCGTTGCTGGTGGTAGTAGCGCCACCTTAACACCGTCCGCAAGCATGACCACAGCCGGATTTCTGCCCTTCTTGTGGCGGAAATCCAGCTGTTGTCATATTATGGAAGACGGATGTTAGCCGCGGTGACATAATGAGGGCCATAATCTTAGAAATAGAGATAATATAAAAACACCTGATAGATATCAATATACTGACACACACCAGTCTCGTTCCTTTCAGGTCTCACTGGAAAAACTCAGTGAGAGGGGTGGTGCTGTCACAGCATCGAACAGAGTACATGAAACTGAGAAAGGACTCACAACACTCAACTGAAGTTTCTGTTAAGAAAGAAGAGAAACTTCTCCAACAAAAACCCCAGTTTAAAAAGAAAAAGGTGGCAGCAGTTGCGATCCGACATGCCTCACTAGGGGGAAGAGGGCTTTACTGAAGAACGGGAAGTGGGCTCTGGCACTGCTAGACAGTGCAGCAGAGGCCACAATAGTTCGCTGGGATCTTCAAAAGCATCTGGAGGTGAAAGCACCTAATGACTTTTTGGAAATTGAGACTGCGGACATGCGTGTCTCCACGCTGGACGGGATGTATAAAGTAACAATATTGTTAGAGGGAGACATTGAACGTATAATCAGCGCTATCTTTTGTGACTGCGTCGTCAACATTCATCACATATTACTGGCCGAAAAAGATTGGCCACCAGAATATGTCCGTGATCTCCCTTATGGAGAAGAGATTATTGAAAAATCCTTCTCGCCCCTTGTTCCCAGAAAGCTAGTTGAAATGCACACCATTCATTGGGCAGTGGAGCAGGCACCTGCGTTATACCACAACCATGTAGGATAGGATAAAGATTCCCCCACCACGTAATACCAATTAAAAGCCAATCTCAAAACCAATATCCAATAAAGCATGAAGCTAAAGCACCTGTGAGGGAAATCCTCAAACAACGAGAGTGCCAGGGTGTAATTGAACCCTGTGTTTCAACAATGAACAATCCTTTATTTACAGTCGCTAAACCCGACCATTCATATAGAATAGTTTTAGACTACAGACTTCTAAACAGTCACACACACACATTTGCTATACAAAATGCACACAACAAGGCACTTATAGTGCGCAAAAAATACGAAACGACCATGGATATTTCCAATGGGTTCTGCCAAAACATAGCACCTGAAAGCAGGGATTTAACAAGTTTCAGTGCCTTTGGCTCTCAGAAACAATTCTGCCGACTCCCATAAGCGTACAAGAACAGTCCAGGACTGTTCTCAGCTCGGTGTTACATCTATTTTACACTACATTGACCCTGAGGCATTGTCTTACGTGGATGACATCTATCTCACAGACGATGACATCATGCAGCATATAAGACAGGTAGCCTGCATTGTTGTAGGATTTGCAAAATTTGGATGCAAATTCAATTAAAACAAAAAACAAAAATAGCCTTCCTTAGTGTTCTGTTTTTCGGGATACAAACTGTTGGATGAAGGCAAGAGCCTGGCGCCCCAATTTTTTTAAAAATGTGCACAATTACTACCACCAAACACAATAAAAAAGCTCCAGTCCTTCTTGGGCTCTTTACATTTTGACAGGACATAAATTCCAGATTATGCACAATGCATTAAACAATTGTATGACTTAATATGTCCTGACTTTACCAGCAAATTCTGGACAGTCGGACATACACGCATTCTCAGCGCATTATAAAAATACATGCTTGAAGCAAAACACCTGCATACAAGAGACAACAAAGAACATCTGGCCATCAGAGTAATTGCTGGTGCCATTGGTTTCACCTACGTAAAAATGTAATGAGGGTGAGACCGTCCCTATTGCATACAAATCACATTTGTACTCCACAGCTGAACAACGCATTTGCTCCCACTGAGAAAATTTGCACTGCTGTTCAGATGGCTGTCATCAATGAGAGACCTCTGTCCCAGGGGAAACGTATCATTGTCCTATCCCCCATTCCAGCCCTCGAGGCTGTTACCAAAGCTAGCGTTCCTAATGCTAAAGCATTACATCCACGTTGGATCCAATGGGCAACGTCTCTGACGGCCACTGATGTTGATTATGTTTTTGACTCAAAATTATAAACCCAAGAGTTTTTGCAATATGAACTTGAATATCCTGTTCCAGCAAATACATTGTCCATTGAAAAATATCAGACAATTTTGTACACTGATGGTTCAGCCCAACCAGCTATAGGCACTAAACATCAATATTCTGACGCTTGCGCAGTCCTGAGTTGATACATGAAGGATGGCAAACTCCATCCACAACATACCTAATTGCAGACCCCAGGGGACTGCACGGCACATATTGCAGAACTCAAGGTTCTGGTGATGGCACTGGAACATACGGATCCTGAGCAGTTGATGATGTTTCTCTGTGATTCATACTATTGTGTCCAGTCCATCAATGAATATCTGCATTACTGGCACCAGAATCGGTTCACAGATTCAAAAGGACACACCATTAAACATAGACTTCTGTGGGGGAAAGTAGAGGATCTGAAGGAAACGCTCCATAACGTCCATGTTGTGCATACACTAGGACATCAGGGTGTTGAAATACACATTGTAGACAACTCTTTGGCAGATGAAGCAGCCAAATCAGCAGTAGCAATGGCTTCTGTTGCTGCAGTGACTCATTCTAGAACAAAACTGGATGATGAAACACTAGCAGGTGTGAAAGCTTCTGCTGATGGCACGCCCTTACCAAAAGCATATCCTGCTAAATACCCCTACTGCATATCATGCCTTAATAGAGCCCTAGTAGTGACACCAGGGGTGGGAAATCATGCGATTCCCAATAAAGACCAAATACCAGAATTGATCGGAGCAGTGCATGAGGGAGTTGCTTCTGCCCAGGCTGGTGTGGCAGCTACAGTTTCACTGTTACAAGCATGGTACTGGTGGCCAGGTATTTACAAACAGACCAAGCAGTATGTCCTTTGTTGTGACATCTGCCAGCAAATTAACGGGTCCACCGTTAAACACCCACCGCAGGCACCCCTCCTAATTTCCAACAAACCATTACAATGTGTGTACTTGGACCACTGTGGTCCCCTGACACCTGATGGTGCATAGAAATACATCTTAGTCACTCCAGATCTCTATGGGTTTGGCCAAAACGCTTGGCTGACGCTCGAACTGTTATTAAAGATTTGCAAGTCTTTATCGGCACATATCCTGTTGCAGCTTTCCACTTAGACCAGGGCCCTGCATTTGCCTCAAGGGGTTTCAGGGACGCCATGGCTTTGTTAGAGATCCAGCTGCATTACTTGTCTCCATTTCAGCTCGATGGAAATAGTGTAGTGGAGCGACAAAACCAAGATTTAATGCAATCCTTAACAGCCAGAGTATTAGGCACGGGTCATAGTTGGCTTACACACCTGTACGGAGTCCAGAGAACACTTAACAATCTGTCCAGAAGGTCCCTGGGGGGCGTACTTCACACGAGTGCCTGTTCGGAACACGAATGTATGTTCCAGATCTTGATGGACCTGGCATGGAGGGATAGAAACACCTTTTGACATAAATGAACGTGTCACTGTCTTGCAGGACAACAGTTCCATGATGACAACGCATCTGCCAGTGCTGCCTCCTTGGGAATAAGGAATGTACCAGTAACATCTACTGGCTGAATTCCAAAACTTGGGGATCTAGTGCGTGAAAAGATTGTTGTGAAAAAGAAAAGGAGTTTGGTGCTTCTTATTGTGCACTGGTTCCAGTCCTGGAAATACACAGTACCAGAACTGTCATACTACCACCGCTGCCTGGTTCTAAAGAAAATCACTTTGTCTCCCTCAACAATGTCAAGCTACACCATGTGGCCAATCATGCACAGCAAACCTAGGGGACTCCTGGGAAGTACCCGAATCCCTCTCACTACAGACCATGATGTTCCTCTACAGGTTTTCAGCACCAATGCTGATTCCTCCCCGAGCTTGGGGGTGTGGGGGGGAAATGAGCTTTCATTGGTTCCACTAGCTTTTACTACCACAAATAATACTCATAATATTTATCAATTTTATTTCAATTCTACGCAAACAGATGGCATAGTCTACTATGAACCACAGAGGTAGTCTTCTGCAAGTTCTCCTCTTCCAAACACGGCTCCAGTTTTTGCACACACTGCTTTTGAGTATTTTGCCGACATCAATGACACTTTTACCGACTCATCTGCCTCTACTGCAACAGAACTGTCAAGAGCTCGTTATCTGATAAATTGGCTCAAAATTAACTACTTTATTCTCCCATGGAACTACTTATGGTTCTTATTAACTGCACTTGCCTTTGTCTTTTGGATTGGTTTTGTCATTGTTTTCTTTTTATTTATACATGGTCATTACCTTCCTGAAAGTTCTGCTGGTGGATGAGGTCTTAAAACCACATTTTTCATCACAAAAAGTCTAAAGAGACTTGTCCCTAGTGAACATTTCTGCCATACCAATTTCTGATGGGATTGTTTGGGATAAAGTATTATTTGATAAATATGGCCCGTCGGAGCTCATTCAAATTCCATATGTATTCAAACTTTCTATGAATGATGTAATTACACCCAGAGTAGTTTCGGATGATTGGGATGTGAAAACAGTTGATTCCATGATGTGTGATTTACAGTATTATACAGTATATGAAAATGAAGATGTGTATCAATCAAAAATAAATTATGGAGAAATGTTCTGTTATAATTATTATGGACATCATTTTATTCACAGATAAAGTACCCCAAAGACTATTTTTAATTATGCACAATGGGAACACTGTCTGACTCCACCAGTGGGGAGTTCCAAAATGTATACTGAAAAGTTTGCATATTTTTCTGGGCACAATGTCAAAAATGCTG
This sequence comes from Pleurodeles waltl, assembly GCF_031143425.1. NCBI lineage: Eukaryota > Metazoa > Chordata > Amphibia > Caudata > Salamandridae > Pleurodeles > Pleurodeles waltl. The sequence continues at coordinate 763,425,653 of NC_090446.1, read as the reverse complement.
AGTCGTAGTATTTCAAATTGCCAGTGATGGAAAGTCAACATATTCTATTGACAGACACAAAATTGATTTATTCTGATTCCTTTGTTTCCCGGTTGGCTATAAAAGGCCATGATTACTGGTGGAAGTCGATAGACTTGAAAAGTGTGTGGGGAACTAAACATTGGCAAATAAGGGGAAAGGAAGCTTTATTTAGGGCATTCCTTATACCTGTTCAAATTATATTTTTCAATGAAACAGTACAACAGACAAGTTGTTTAGGCTTAGCAAGAATTAACGAATTGAATGTGCCCAGTATTCCAACAACTGCAAAATTTTACAAATGACAAAAATATATAAAAGTGTCTGAAGATCAATTTGATGGCTGGGTCCAGAATGGAACATTGAACACATCACTTTCACATCCAGGTGGGTGGTTATTGTGGCCAGTAGACACTAATGGGTGCTATACACGTTTTGTAAACTTCACAAGGGGTTTTTGAAAAAATAGGCCAGACCCTCGCTATGTGTCCTCAGAACCTTTGGGTATAGTGACAACATGTAGTTTAGGAAAATTATGCCAGCAATGGTTAAAACGTTCTGCACTGGATGCTGCTAAAGAACACCTCAGTCTCCTATCTAATGAAACAGATTTACAGGATCTCCTGTTAGGCCCCAGAAGACAACGCAGAAAATACTTCTTATATGTAGTATATAATGAAATTTGGAAACTTTACCAACAAGAAGCGGCTGCCCAGTTCAGGTAAACTGATCAGGAATATTTACAGAAAGCATTATCCATTGTAGATAATGGAATTAACACCTTGTCCAACCGGATATACATTTTAAATAACATTGTATCCTCTGCAAAGATATAGTACAGAGTGACGTCATTCTTACACCATGGACAGAGTCAGCTCAGGTCCTTTATACAGTTAGGTTGGACTCTACAAACTCTGAAAGCAGGTCAAGTTCCCTGGCAGCACGTTAGCGCAAGGGATATTTTTTCAACATTTAACGCAACAACAACAAATAATGGCTCAAAAGGAAGCGACTTACATCATGCTAAACATTGAGAAATGAGAAAACTTGCCTTTTACTGTGGCAGAAATACCATCTGCTGAATGGCTAATACGCAGGGTTATAAATCTGCCTATTTCAACACTTCAATTTACATCCTGTTTGAAATACATTCCAGTAGGCAGATATGGAAGGCTAGGAGATACTTACATACACGAGCTGTGGGAGCTTCCCTTTTCGTACAAATGTTTTGATGGCATGAAAGAGGTCTTTCTTAGCGCTAGTGAATGCAAGACTTCTGTGAGCCATTCAATGGTTTGTAAACAGCTGTCCTTGCACGGGCCATGTAATGCCTCAGTGGCAAATTTGGCTTGTTATCTGAAGGGAGTTCCAGGCCCCTTGATCAGATATGCTTTCCAGGTGCTCTCAAATAGCAGCTATGTGCTCCTTAACAGTGAGAGCTGTTGTGGAATGTGAGCCAGAATTACTTTTGTCGTTTTGGTCTCCCAAATTGTTACATGTTGCGGGAATGTCCTCTTTCCCCCTACACAACAAAGAGGAGTAGCAGACATCTGGCCTCACATTTCTACTTCTGACGTGAGTTTTGACAAGTTGAGCAGACAAGGCTTTATTCTTTTAAAAACATGTGGCACATCTGCACGCAAGACCTATGCGTTTCAGGTTGTGAGGTCATCAGGCAGAGATTCAGTCCCTTTTAAAGACAAATTTTCCAAGACACTTTGGTGAACTCATGGGATGAATATTCAACGCATCCAGTACTACTGGAATCACCCATTTCTTTAAGGCTGTTGATTCTGATTTCGTTCACAGCGTCTCCTCTATATTTGGCTTAATACCTTCAGCCATACACTCAATATTTTCAAGTATTTTCGTGGGATTTCCAATTACTTTGGCTATAATAGGTTGCATCTTGCTGTTGTTACTTCTTCTGCGCAATGGCTCTCCCTTTACAGCAAGGAGAATGGAAAGCGCTGCCACCAGCGCAACTGTGTCGTGAACGCATGATGCAGTATTTCAGAGCACCACTCCTAAAACTATTGGAGTGTGACTGGTCCTACAGACCAGTTTTGGATTGTGTGCAGCCCGTGTTTCGATGCCTTTGGTGCCTTTTTGAATGTGCACTGAAAGTTTGTCTTTCTATGCAGCGCTTATTTTCAATGGACGCTGATCTGTTGATGTTCTCGATGCAAGCTCATTATCAGATATTTGTGCTGAGGGTGCGTTTGCTACGGAAAGCCGTCTATGAGTTGCCATTTGTGGATACTACAACTCTTAACTCAATATTGGGCACAACACGGAGTGCTGCTGCCTCAGCTGGAGCTCAGGCTTTGGAATGAGTGCCCTATGGCTTTCCTTTGGAAACGATTTGGATGTTTTACCACCTGCCGAGGTAGAGCATTTCCTGGCTTAAATTGTCCCGGACATAATTTGCGACTTTCAAAATGACACTGACCTTTGAATTTAGCTTTCTTTGGCACCGCTATTGATTTTTTTAATTGTCCTTTTTATTCTTGGTCAGGTGTCTTTTAACTTGTCACTATAGACATTTATGCTTATAGGCTTTTTTTAAAGCTTTTAAACCACCTTTGAACCGGCAAGGGTAGCGTGTTGTATAGCTATATTAGCCATATTTTAGACATGTTGCTTTAGCAAACTGGGCCTGCCGCTGTGCACTCTAGCCCAGTTACATTTATTCAGCAGTGCTTTATTTTTCTAGCAATAGCCAGATTTGCGTTATTGTTTTATTTCCTATTATCTAATTGTTCTTTCGCCTAGGAAAGCATTAAATTCAGTAGGACATTCATTTCACTTTGTGCTTTCTTCAAGGCTACAGTCAGATAGGGTTGCTCGCAAACGTGGTATGCTGTGTCTCCAACATTCACAGAAACGCACACACTCGTACATGGGGACCATTTCCTACAATGTCAACTATTGTATTATGAAAACGCTCTTTTGTCCCATACACGTTAGAGGGAGATTCCAGCCAGATGACCACGACTGCATGCTGATGGCTGATTGCCTTGCTACAGCTGCTTGCTTACACCGCAGAATCCCTGGCCTACAGGGGGACGGTGTCTTTCTAGGCTAGAGGCTTCCATACTCAGGTATGAGGGATGATATTTTCCCAGGGGGAAACTGAAAGGCATATTAGGCTTATTATGCTGTGCTCGACCATAGCATAGGTTGAATAACTACATATTGCTTCTAGTGACAGTATGGTGGGACTGTTTTTGTGTTTCACTCTCCTTGTCACATTTTTGCTTGTATTGTGTTTTATCATCCTAGTTATTGCAATACATGGCATTTTATCTATGATGCAGTTACTTCAATAAACCCTTATTGAACTCTATTCTGCTTCTGTTTTCCCTTGCCTGTGTGAGACTAGTGTAACTGAGAGAAAGGAACGAGATCTGATCGACCACGATTCCCCCTGAGGAGTCTTTCTTGTCATGCGCCCGGTTGCCACAATCATCCCTGCTCTTGGGTGGAGATGAGGCGCTGCTAGTTAGCCGGAAAACCCGGATTAAGCCAACAGATGTCACATGGTGTGAAATTGTGCTAAGTACCTCTTAATCCATGCAATTCTGCCGCCCAAATGCAGTAGCCTCATTAGAATAATGAGAACCTATACGACACCTTGTTTAACAAAGTTACATTGCATTGGCCTCTTCAGGAAAAAAATTAATTGACTCATTCGTTCTCACTTCCCTTTGTTTCAGATATCATTTAGTTTGAGTTTGTACAGGTGTTTATGATTACACTAGTTAGGACTGTCACCCTTTCGGTGGGATTTTATTGGTTATTATGGTTTTAAACCTACAACAGGATAGTCTGTTTGTACTGCATACCTTGCCTTTATCAGAATCTCATCTGAACCTTTCGTCTCTCATAGTTTAGCTTACAGGAAGTGTCTGGTGTATTTTGATGCTGACAATCCTCTGTTATTTTTCCCATAACTGATGAAGCTTCAGCTATATTCTTTTTATATGTGTCTATTCCTGGTCCTCTCTGCCATGTTTTCTTTAGCAAATCTAAAGAATTGCCCCTTTCTGGTTCTTTCTTCCATCCAATTTGATGAACGTTTGTGACCTTCGGCCGCCGGCGCCACCGACAGGCATGTTTATGAGTTCTTATTGGCTACTTTTGCACTGTGTCTCCTTGCCAGGATGGGTCAGCTTCACCCCCTTCACTTCTTTTAATTATGAAATGAGTTAATTTATTTGCTCAGCCCCTCTTTAGATAGGCTGTGATTTAACTCCCCATTCTCCCTTGCCAACCCAGTGCAGTAGCAAGTGCCTGCGGCTTCATTTCCTTTCTTTCTTGCTGCCCAGAGCTTTGTATGTCTCATACTTTCTGAGCTGTACTCCACTTTCACACCAAGCCCCGGTTGGGGAGGGGATGGCGGTAACAAATCCAGACACTGCCCTGCTGGTGCCCGATGTGTGAATACATGGACATTACTATACTATTAGTTGATGCAATACTTGTACGTCTGCTCCTTAGGATTCCAAGTGCCCACAGTTCACTCCCAGCTCTAAATCCATTTTTTAACAAGCATTCTCATCCATTGCGCATTGTCCGTGTGGCTCCTACGGCTGAACTCTCATCTGCGCGATGGTTTCGCGAAGATTTTTCCCTCGCAAACTTCGGGTAATTATAACAAATACTTCACTTACTACCCATAGGTCGGGAAGACTTCTGCATGTTCATTTTCCTGTTAGAAATGAGAATCCTGTGCCCCTATTGAAATGTGGAAGAGAAAAAGATCTCCGATAAACTTGCAGTTTAAATGTCATGAGGAAAATGGTTTCACATGCTTTGTCAGAGCAAGCTGGAACGGAGGGGGACGGGGGGGGGGGGGGGGGGTGTTAAATGGGGAATGTTGCCAGTTAGCAGAGAGAAGCTATGCCAGGGCTTACACATAGGAAAAGCAGTGAAATATGCATTTTACGGGCAGGCCAAACATGGAGATGTCTGCAAAACGTCATTGTGTCTTCCTGTAGTATCGCCACCTTCCTGTGTTTTCGACTGCAGTTTACATTTTCTACAATCTTAATTTGAAACAAAATACACAAACAGGCTGGTGCAGTCTGCCAATGATTGCCAGACTGTATTGGGCAGAGATGAAGTCTTATTTCACTTTTTTCTAGTTGTTCTTTGTTTGTATATACTACTAAATTAAAATATTGCGTTTTCATTTAATTGCCGCTTCTCAGAAACTGAACAGATTGCGAAGCAACGGCCACATTGATATCGTGTGCTGAGGCTTTGCATCTCCGTGTTATTGATTAAGCAGAGTGGCGCATGCAATATTAAACACTGATTAATAATTTAAGAAATCATCCCTGTGAACTCAGTCTTCCATAAATAACAATGACAACCACTGTCGCAGTACACAGCTCTTTTTTACATTATTTATACATGTTGATGATAGGATTGAAACATCAGTTCCATGGACCTTAATTACCCTTTTCACAGGATCAGCTTTATTTCTCGTTGGAGAACAAAGACGAAGCACATTGTAAATATCCTGAAAGTATACGACATAATATTTCCTGTGTTGAATGTAGTTTCTTCCACTATATCATATGACTTCAAAAATTCTGCATGGAGTGATTTGTCTGGTAAGAAGTTTGGCACGCGTCCTGCACATTTTAAAACATCAATAATACATTCAATAAAGATGAGATTACCATGGCTTTCTTGAGATAGACTACGATATGGCAGGCAACCAGTATACTCTGGGGTTGCGCCGAGGGCAAATTCTAGGGCAGGATACACTAGTTGGCTGCTGGGACTACTCTAAGCTCATAAGGGAAGCAGGAGGGAAAGGGAGAAGTTGCCCCTAGAAGTAGTTAAAATACCCTCCTTACTAGGGATGTTAGCAGGGAAATGTTGCTTGTCCTTTGGCTGGCAAACGTCCTTGCACCAGCAAGGGTTCCAAAATATTTCTAATCATTCCACTCCTGTTGCTTAAGGTTTCCAGTGTTTTAACCAGTATCAAACATTGCATCGAGGTAAAGGCTATAGATAAATGGCATGCCATTAAATTAGATTAAGGACATCAAATTGATCTGAAAGGAAATATGCTAACACACTCTGACCACTGTAAACTGAATTTGGCCCAACAATTCTGTGCCAACTTCATCTTCTGCATTAAGAATGATTCTAAAAGTTCATGATACAAGACATTAGCAGAACATGAGTTTGGCAGAAGTCATTTTCTAGGGATATGTAATCTAGCGATTGTCCGTGTAACAGTCCAAACTGGACCAATGACTTTACCACTCTCAATCACTAATATAATGAAACTGGCTAAGACAGTGGTTCCCAACCTGTGGTACGGGGACCCCTGGGGTCCGGGAAGCCTCCTCATGGGGTCCGCAACTGCTTAGAAAATTAAATAATATTAACAGATTAGGTCCCCAGGTGTCAGTAATGACTCAGTGGGGGGGTCCCCTGACTCCCATAATGATTCAGTGGGGGTCCCTGGGCTCCAGTAATGATAAAGTGGGGGTCCACAGAAGTGAAAAGGTTGGGAACCACTAGGCTATGTTTATCTTTGCTCTCAATTATGACTTATTCGGGAAAAGTATCCTCTTGATAGTGACCTATGTTGGGGCATGTGGGAAATATGTGCTTTTTGTGTGCTCCCTTTTCCAAACATTTCAGGAGTCGAGAGCTCTCTTGCAGTGATTGCTGAAATTACCTGAACAGTTTATTAAATGTTTGAAAGATCTTGCTATAGTTTTACAAGATACAGCTAATGGGCAGCAATGATCAATGCACCAACCAAAGGTGTGAAAATGCAGCATTGGTATGTTTGTACTTCGTCCGATTCCCAGTTCTTTGTGGGGAGCGAAGGATCTGTGACATGGAAATGAGTGGGACGGTACCTCAGCCCTCTTGCATCCACTGTCATGTCTAGCCTGGCCTACCAGAAAATGTTGTAGAGAACACAAATATCATGATGCTCAACTCAAGAAAAAAAATCAAGATTCACCAATATGTCAATGATACACAGCTCTACTTAAAAGTCTGCTCTGCTTCTAACATTCTACGCCCTAAACACTGCCTGCTCATCATTCAGACCTGGATGTCCAGTGCCAAACTGAAACTTAATCCAACGAAACTGAATTCTTGCTTTTTGCCAAGAACAAGAAACAGTGCAAATCTGGTTCAATAACACAACCCACAATGGCTTCGAAGCCCAACTTTCACTGAAAGCCAAGTGACTTGGATTCACCCTGGACACCAACCTCACCCTCAAAAAAGACATTGGAAAAAACCCAAAGGCAGCCTGGTACAACCTCTATTTCCTATAGAAAATGGAATAATTTCTTCCATAAAGCAACTTTAGAACTGCTGTTTAAGCTTTTGTACTCTTGCATCTCGATGATGGTAACACCCTGCTTCATGGCCTCCCAGATTCCATATTGTCCTAACTTAAGCACATCCTACATTCCTCAGTAGGTTTTATCCAGGACCAGAAATAATATTACTTCAACTTCACCCTTATCCTGGAGGAACTCCAGTGGCACCCACCTCGCTGGCCCACACCATCTGCAAAGACAGATGGATCATTTGCAAAGTAGTCACATCCAGTACCTCAGTTTATCTTGCAGATAAGTTCACCACCTCAGGTAAGTCTCAGAACACTCAAAGCCTGAACACCATCAGACTGCAAAAGAGGTGTAAAAATTAAAAAAATACAAAACAGTAGGACTTTTCCAACTATGCACCCAGGATCTGGAGCATAACTCCTGTATCCAACTGGACCGTCCTAGCCCTTCTCCAATTTAGGAAAGTGCTGGAGACTAACCTCTTTAAAGAACATGATATATTGCAATGCATTAACATTCATAACCCAGCTACTACTTCTGTCACTCCTTGAATGCCTGTATTTGACCCTGTACAGTACTCTGCTGCCTTCTGGCTAGCTTCAAGTTCTCAAAATACCATGTAGATGTAAAGATATGCATGTACCCCACAGAACTCCTATTCAGCAATGGGCTAGTTTGGTACGCAGGTAAGGACTCCGAAATTCATCCATTGGGTAGAGGTATAGATGTCTCGTTACACCACAGCATGTAGAGAGCACATAAGTGGCAGCAGATAAAATTCAAGGATGCTAGCTAGAAGGACATCGATTTAATTAGGGTGAGACAGTCCCACCACTTGCACAATCGATCTGAAGTCCTTTTCCAGGATGAAGGGCTTTACTTTGTATAGCAAGGACAGTTTGTGCCGGCAATTTTGGTTTTGTGTTTTATGTTAGGTTTGATGCTACGTATAGTGTTGATATAGAAGTCCAGGACTTGCAACTGTGAAGGAGTTGGGGTGTGAACTCACACAGGTTAATTTCACCAAACCATTATCTGCAGGCAGTGATGCAGACTTGGTTTTCATTGGCTTTGCCTTGAGGTAGGCTTTGGAATTCCCCATGTGGGAGGTGGAGATGCAGTTAACGTCATAACTGGAAGTAACTTTTAGGTGGAATATCATGTGAGTGCTGGTGGATACTGATATTTTTAATTATCAGCAGAACCTTCATGAGGTCCATGTCCTGATTTTTTTTAATAGGGTATATTTATTGATTTGCAGGACACATTCTGCTAAGATATCATGTTTGATGTGAATCAGTGTTTAGGCTGTCTTACAATTTACCTTTCTGTAAAATCATCTTTCAGCACATTTTATCAATTGATTGTGTTGCGTATTTGGAAATGTCAAATTTAGACATGAGCCACATTACCATGAAAATTCAATTTCTTTAAAAGTAGGCCTGTGCTTACCAAATAATCAAATAATAAAGATCTGATAAGCTCACCTCCACCCCCATCATTCCACAGCTATCTCATATAGTTAGCAGCCCTCCTATGAACTAATTTAGCTTAAATATAATTATTGCTAATGTTGGTAATGGGGCTTGCAGTTGCCTAAAATGTTTAAGGGGGGTGGAAATAAAGGGATTGCAGGATAGGCACTACCTGTAAGTGGAATAACAAACAACATGGCTTCTCATATATATTTGTGAGACCCTGGTCAATGCTGCCCTCCCTTTATTGAATAGATAAATTCATAAATAAATAAATACATAACTAAACACATAAATACATAAATAACAAATCCTGCTGCAAACTCGAATTTCCAGTTTTTTTCTACAAGTTCACCTTCCCTACTCCACCAATTAAAATAGGATTGATAACAGCAATAATGTGACAAACAAATAATGACATTTCAACTGATCAATGTCGTAAAGATATGGAGGAATGTCAGTGAGCAAAGACTTTGTGAGCCCAACACCAGCAGAAAGTGCCCAGATTTGTACAGGAAAACATAAACACCAAACAGAGATTTAGTATTGATTAAAGTCACACCTCCCACTCAGACCCGCTGCAGTCTCTAAGCCAAGTGAGGTCCCACTCTGCCTTGATGATCACTTTACAGTGGAACCCTAGAGTCAATGTATGTGATTAACAGACATGTCATGCTGTTTTCCAAAACGTTGGGATCACCGTGTCTCCAAAAGCTCTTTCTCTCCCTGATACAAAATAGGCATGACTACTTATGTTGTCACTAATGCTTTTCTTGCCAAAATAAAACCGCTGAAGTCATATATTTTCCACATTGGAGATGAGAATGAAGACCCAAAAGAACATCATTAGCTTTCTAGAATAATCTGTTTGTGAACACAGTGTGAGGTTTGTTTGCACTATAAACAGGGCCATAGTAGGTGTTCGTGCTGGCAATTACAGTGAGCATCCAAGCTAGTAGTTAGGTGATGGTGCGAGACTCATTCTAAATAATCTGTTAGGAGTCAAGCAGAGCTTTTCTAAGACCATAGGCATAGAGGGGTGAGTGGAGATCGTTTTTCAGACAAATGGTTATTTTTCAGCAGCAGCTGCCGCAAATATCAAGGTGAGAGGGGTGGGGAGGGGGTAATGACGGTGGGACGACGGGGGAAACATGAATTTTATTTATTTTTTCAATAAAACTCCTGCCGTGCCGCCTCGCTCCTGATGATTGGTGTCACAGCATTTGCTGGGGCACCAACACAGGCTTCCCAGCAATCCTGCCACTGTTTTCATGTTAACATAGCATGAAAGCGGTATGAGGATTGGTCTGTGTGGTTTGGTCTGCCACTCAGACACAGCCCTGGGGTCTGTGCAGTTTCTCCAGCCCAAGAAACCTATGTGCGCAAGTGTGTTTGGCCAGCCTGAGACGGCCGGCCAAAAAACACATGCGCACTTAAGTGCACTCTCTCCTCCTTCCTCCCACCCGTGACCCAGCCCCTCTTTGCACTGCTGGTTGAGCCAGCAGATGAAAATAAAGCGATAGTCAACTAACGTTTTATTTTTCATCTCCTGGCTCTTGTCCAGGGGGGCGATGCTCCTCCGCCATTGCGGAGGAGCCGCCTCTGTTTTCAGCAGTGTTTCTCAACAGCAAGTACTAAACACAAAGTACAAATAGATGATCACAGCCTTTTGGGGTATACTAGATAGAGTTGTAAACCTACTATATTCTTATTAAGTGATTTTCTGACACGCACACTGCCTATCTTCCACTGTTTAGATACATATCATTTGAGCAGAGGAGCGTCTCACCCCCACCACCAGCAGCAGCTCCAAATTGAGAAATAAAAACGATAGTAAACAATGTTTATTATTGAACGATAGTAAACAATGTTTATTATTGATTTATTTTTCAAGGGGCTTGGACACGGGTGATGACAGGGATGGAGGGGAGTAGTGTGCCCTCCCCTCAGTGCACATGTGTGTTTGGCCAGCCATCTCGGGCTGGCTAAACACACATGCACACCGAGCTCTCTCCAGCCCGGCACTGTGTTGTTGGGTTGGAGTGAGCATGCACAGGCTCCCAATCTGCCTGGAAGGACCAAGCCAGAGTGCTACGGCCAATCTTAATGCTGCTCTCATGCAAGAGCAGTGTTAGGATTGGCTGCAGGGCAAGCTGGGCCCTGTGCCTGAAAGTGGAGCCAGAAGAGCGGTGCAGCGGTGGCAGTGTTTATTTTGTGCCCTCGCCCACCGCCTTGCCCTTACAGGAGCCGCCCCTACTCTATGGTACCCCCAAACGTCCCCCCCTGTAGGATTGTTGGCTTAAGCACAGGCACATTGCCAATCTGCTTTTTGTTTGTTTAATGCTCTTTTATTAAACGTTCAAACCAGAGCCTAAGGGGTAAGGCTGCTGGGGAACTTTACTGGGTCATGCTGTTACCTGGGGTGGGACTACGTCCCCTAGGCTGCCCTGCTCTCAGCCACTGCCTCCTGACTCGCGCTATTAAAGCGCCATCGGTCCCTGCAGTGCGGGACGTGCCGCTGCTGGGGAACTTTACTTGGTCACGCTGTTGCCTGGAGTGGGACTATGTCCCCCAGGCTGCCCTGCTCTCAGCCACCGCCTCCTGACTCGCACTATTAAGGCAACATTGGTCCCTGCAGCGAAGGACGAGCGCGGGCGCGTGCCAGGGCGAAGGCCGGGCCAAGACGGCCTGTCATTGCCCAGTAGAGGCCGGGCCAGGTGTTTTCATTTTTAGCTGCCGAGAAGCAAGTTAATGTTCCAGGTATTAGTTTTTTCAATTTGCTCTACCCTATTTCCATTTTATTCTCCGCTGTTATCTAGGAAATGGAGAAACGTAAAGCTGTGGATGCCCTTGTACATACCAGCGGTTAAAAAAAATCTAAAACTGCCAAATAACAAAACTAGATCCTTGGGCAACAAGGAAAATAACACCTGAGAGGATATTGACATTTTAATCGAAGAAGTGGGAGCCATTTTGAGTAGCAATTTAAATCTACAAATTGCGGCAACCCTTCCAAAAAAATTTCCTGATATGTTTAAAAAAAGGCTGCAGGTACCCAAACCTAGGCAAAGAAAAGTTGGGAAAACTCAATCTGGCAGAATCTGATGATGCAACTAGACACAATGATAATGTGACTTTTTGGAAGTTACTTTCTAATAGACACAGAGAGGGTAGGAGTACAATCTGTACTCATATTCAACCAGAGAGCTGGGTGGACCACTTTTCTAATCTTTATGCTCCATTTTGCAATTTTTCAACCCATGATTCTTTCCCCCAGCAGCTGGCTAAAACACATTTTCTGTCAGATGACCTAGGAATGGACATTTGTGACTGCGATGATTACATTGTCTTTACCTTGGGGAAAACTATTGCTGCAACTGATTCCTTAAAATCTTCCAAAGCTCCAGGTCCAGATAAGATACCGGGTAATTTATACAAGTCTGAGACAGTAATCTGGTCCAGTTATATCAATATGATATCAAATGCAATAGCAGCCGGGGGCCCAATGCCCAGTACTTGGAAAGGGGCCAAAATAATACCTATTTATTAGAAGGGTGAAGTGAGTTCCCCTGCTAACTACCGACCCATCAGCCTTATTGATAATCTCCCAAAAATATTAGCAAAACAGCTTTTGGATAGGCTGTTGGATTGGGCTGATGTCCATCATGTGATGTCGCCACTCCAGGCGGGCTTTCGCTCTAAAACTAGTACAGTGGACCAAGTCTTTAGGTTGGCATTCCTCTATTGGAAATATGTAACCCTTGCCAAACAAAATGTATACGTTGTTTTTGTGGATCTTCGGTCTGCTTTTGATGTGGTCCCTAGAGAGGAATTAGGTACTCCAGGGAACATAATCCATCTTTATAGTGATTACACGAGGGTACATATGCTCAGGTGAGGATGGGGTAATCAGGGGGAATTAACCGATCATATCACCATCCAGTGGGAGGTTCGCCAAGGCTGTGTCCTAGCACCAACATTATTCACTTTATACATAAATGAGGTGGCTCAAGCTGTGTCTCATTGCCAGAATGATGCTCCCTTCCTAAATGCTAAAAAAATCCCAATACTACTCTTTGCGGATGACTCCCTCCTCATCTCTGAGACTCCAATGCGGCTCCAGACCATTGTTAATAAGTTTACAGCATTTCGTGCAAATCGTGGGTTGGAACTGAATGTTAGTAAACCCAAACTTATGGTGTTAAGCCCAGGACCAGCCACAAGATGCACTATTACAATATATAGGGTTCGTTTGGACAAAGTTAGCTCGATAGACTACTTGGGCGTAAGGATTTCCAATAAATTACACTGGGAAGATCAGATCAGTAAAAGTGTGTCTCTCTTCCAACATAGATCAGGTGCCATTTTGCGCCCGCATAAAAGTACTGCCATGAAAGCCGTTTCTCCGGCTATTAAGATCTATTTGGCAAAAGCAAAAAATGCTCCTACCTATGGCGCTGAGGTGTGGGGATTCTGTAAAGCCTCTAAACTGTCTGTGAGTGAAAATAGTTTTGCCAGAGCACTACCTGCGTGCCCAGACAGAACTCCGCTGATTCCCCTCCTTTTAGATATTGGTTTTAACCGTATTTCAGATACGTTAGTATTAAGACCGTTACTATTTTGGGTAAGGATTTGGACCACCTCAGAGCTTACTATTTATAGGGAGTCACTTCTTGATCTTTAAAAAAAAAAACAATGCAGCCTCTATCCCATGGTTTAGGCATGTGTCAAATTGGCTTCGTACTTTGGGTCTTGGGTTTATTGGGAGAATCCACAGGACCTAGGGAAGGTTCAGAAACAAACACTGAAAGTAGCCTACTGGTCTCACGTTAGGAATAACTATCTCCTTGGCACATCCCATGGGCGGTTAACTAACCAATTCCTTGATTTTAAATGGTATCCCCAGTACAAATCTTTTTTAGATCTTATTCCCGACTCCCTAGAAAAGAGCCTGTATGCACGTTTTCACTATGGGTGTATTCCGTTAATGTCTTTTACTAGCAGCTGGAGGGCACTACCAGTACCCTACTTATGTCCAGGCTGTAATGATGCCCCTGAATCGGTTGAACATTTTTTGTTCTTTTGTACAGCATATGCTTTTCCACAACATAAGTGGATTGGTCCAGTCTGCCAGAATTTGGGTATCAGACAACATGCTATTGCCCTTAGGATTTTAAAGAGTGACACTTCCATTATATTGATACATGCAGTTAGCAAGTTCCTTGTGGCTGCATGGCATATTCGCACTCGCCTTTTAAAGCATTAGTGATATGTAATATGTATGTTATAGGGTAAGGACCGAGAGATTTAATCAATTTTTATTGTCAATATTGTATGATGTTCTTTTAACTGCTTTTATTTATCTTTTTAATCTAACTTGTATTTATATGGAGCACTGTGGTTATTTGCTTTGATGTTTTTTTATGACCGAATGAAGCTTGTGTTTTTTACAAATATTATCATGTGGAACATGGGCATGGTGTCCACCTTCAGTGTATTAGTGCTATCACGGAGATTAAGGGCAGTCTTCTTTAATGGTAGTTAGTAGTTGTTCAAAACTAAAATTTTGTAGGGTACTACGATAGCTGGGAATACAGCTCTTCGTTCTGAATTTTGAGAAGGCAGGCTTTAATCACCCAATCAGGACCCTCATCTTTAAATTCAAGAGCAACAATTTACTGAGATCTATTGTGTATTCCAAAATCAGGCCATAATCTCCTAAAAGATAAGATATTGGGAACGCAAGTCCTTGGATTTGTTTTAAATAGTGAGAAGCCCTGGACCTTTTATGGAAGATGCCCTTCCTCCCTCTGGATCCTCTGAAAACCATTACACTGTCAAAATGTAGCAGCACTGGGTTCTATAGATTTGGCATATAGAAAGGAACACCCCTTCCTGGTCACAAATGCACTTGATGATATTGCGGTTTCATATTTTCACAAAGGAAAAGCTAGGGTGTTGCAAAGGCATCTGAAGTCCCTGGATTGCCTGCCCTTGATGGAGCCTATTCCATCATTGTGAACCATTTTAGAGACGATCCATTTCACTTAGCATATATTTTGGTATCAGCATTATTCCAGGAGATTGGCCTACATGAGCCACTGATACACTTTTTCCATGGTCTCCAACAGGGAGGATTAATACCAGTGGAAACCCCCTCTAGGAATACCAGTCTCAATTCTGGGATTATGGTGTGCATCTGAAGATAGTAAGAAGTCTATAGCAAGCCCATCCATGCCTTTGGCCTTTCATGTTGTATTATTGTGTTGGCTGCCTTTACCTCAGCCTGCTGAATCAAAGCAGACAAAGGCCCTCATTACAACCCTGGCGGTCGGTGGTAAAGCGGCGGTAAAACCGCCAACAGGCCGGCAGTAAAAGAAATGGAATTATGACCATGGCGGAAACCGCCAACATGGACAGCCACATTAACACTCCGACCGCCACGGCGGTACAAACAAACAGCTTGGCGGTCACCGCCAACAGACAGGCGGAAGACAATGTACCGCCCACACTATTATGACAGGCCAATCCACCACCTTTTCCGGGGCGGATTCAACACGAACAAAAACACGGCGGAAACAGGACTTGGAAGGGAAAACCCCCACCTCTACACAGCCCATGAGGAACCAGGAAGCCATGGAGCCTGAACTCCAAATACTCCCTGCGACAGTTTTCCTGCTCCTCTACCAGGAGCACGACCGATGGCGGCAACGACCACAGTGAGTACTGCACCGACAACACAGGGGAGGGGGGAGGGAAAAGAGAGTGACCCACACACGCAACACCCCCACCCTCACCCACAACAACACACACACCAATTCATGCTGAAACATTACATTTACACCCCCCCTGGAAGAACGCAAGGACAAAAGGAAATGATTGTAACCATTGTAATCAATAAACATCCATTAGTCAAAAATGTATATACACTATAAACAAATATGTACACCAAGAATTCAAGTCCAGGTACTGCACCTATATAGTCCGTGGACCACTGGGCCCAAAATGCATGGGCGAGGCCCACACTCAATACCCGATCGAAACGGAGAGAACACTGCAGGGGCATCAGATCGAAATAAAACAGGCACCTCAGGGGGAAGGGAAGGTGGGCACCTCAGCTGGATGAGTGCACGACACCAGCTCCACGAGGGGGCTCCATGCCCATTGATGTATCCTGGGGAGTGCAAAGCCACAGTTTCTCAAGTCTCTCCAGTGGGTGGTTTGCCCACTGCTGCATCCTGGGGAGTGCAAAGCCACAGTCTCTCAAGTCTCTCCAGTGGGTGGTTTCCCCACTGCTGCATCCTGGGGAGTGCAAAGCAATAGTCTCTCAAGTCTCTCCAGTGGGTGGTTTGCCCACTGCTTTCTCCTGGGGAGTGCAAAGCCACAGTCTCTCAAGTCTCTCCAGTGGGTGGTTTGCCCAGTGCTGCTTCCTGGGGAGTGCAAAGCCACAGTCTCTCAAGTCTCTCCAGTGGGTGGTTTGCCCACTTCTTTAACCTGGGGAGTGCAAAGCCACAGTCTCTCAAGTGTATGTCAGTCTCCACTGGTTCTGGAGGGGGCTTTGTGCCCAGAGTACTTCATCCTGCCAAGGACTGAGGTAGTGGATGCCTTTCTCCATTGGTTCTGGAGGGCACTTTGTGCCCAGAGTGCTTCATCCTGCCAGGGACTGGGGAAGTGAATGCCTTTCTCCACTGGTTCTGGAGGGGGCTTTGTGCCCAGAGTGCTTCATCCTGCCAAGGACTGAGGCAGTGGATGTGACACTCCACTGACGGTGGGGCAACATCGAAGCTGCCCAGGCCCCTGGAACTGACCACCAGCCTCGTACCAATTACCACTGGGGATGGCAGCCATGTCTGCGGTGGTTCCACTGGCTCAGGATGTCACGTGGCCGCTGGCGGTGCTTGTGGTGGGGTCAGTAGTGGCGGTGCTTGTGGAGGTCATTGGGGCGGCGGTGCTTGCGGCGGTCATTGGGCCGGCGGTGCCGGTCTCACTGACTGCGGTGCAGGTGGCTGGCTCACTGACTGCCGTGCTGGTGGCTGGCTCACAGACTGCCGTGCTGGTGGCTGGCTCACAGACTGCGGTGCTGGCGGCGGTGTGAGTAGCGGCGATGCTGGTGGCGGGCTCACTGACCGCGGTGCTGGTGGCGGTGTCAGTAGTGGCGGTGCTGGTGGCGGGCTCATTGACCGCGGTGCTGGCGACGGTGTCAGTAGCGGCGGTGCTGGTGGCGGGCTACTGACTGCGGTGCTGCTGAAGGGCACAGTGTCTGCGGTGCTGGTGAAGGGCTCAGTATCTGGGGTGCTGGCGGCGGTGTCCGTGGCTGCGGTGCATGTGGTGGTCTTGTCCGCCATGCAGGTTGACGGCGATGTTGACTTGCCTTTCTTTTTCAGGCCCTTCCCTACCTTGGATGGTGGTGCAGCTGTCTTGCCACTCCCAACTATTGTCTTGGCTGAGCCCTTGGTGGCACGTGTTTTGGCCTTCTCCCTCCGGAATGTGGGCAGCTTCTTCTGTTTTGGAAGTGGGGGAATGTCCTTGGACTCGCTCCTTGGGACACTGGCAGCCCTGTGGCTTGGCACACTCCAGAATCTGGATATTGCTGGCACCACTGTGCCAGGTGATGTGGTGGCTGAGGTGCTGAGTTGGGACCTGGAAAGGCAGGCCCTAGGGGACGGACGGGGGGGGTGTAGGGAAGAGGTCAACATTTGATAGGAAAAGCTTTTTTGACACACTGGGACGGGGTAGATGGAGGGGGTTTGGGAGTGGAGGAAGAGGTAGTAGTTGTAGGAGGTGTTTGTATGCTGACTTTGAGTGAAGGTGCATGGGCTGGAGGCTGTCATGAGGTGGATGGCTGTTGGGTGGGTGTGTGACTGCGTTTGGGTAGTTTGGGAGGAGGGCTCACAGACACACTGGGAGAGGACACAGGGGATGTGTGAATGGTAGTGGGGGTGGTGAGTGCACGTGAGCGGTGTGTGGTGATGGGCGTGCTGGTGATGGAGGTAGTGGCTGAAGATGTAGTGCATTCAGGTGTGAGTGGAGACGTGACAGGGAGGGAGGAAGGAGAAGAGGAGGAGGGGGACACAGTGGAGGCAGTGGATGTTGGCAGGTGTGCATGGGTATGATGCTTGTGTGAGTGCTTGTGGGATGTGTGGTGCTTATGTTTGCCAGAGCCACCCTTGTGTGTTGAGGTGTGTGCATGCTGGTCTGATGGTGTGCTTGGGATAGGCTGAGGTACTGGGGATTGGGTCTGGGTGGAGGAAGTTGGAGGGGGGAGGTTGGACACAGGGACAATGGCTGCAATCAGTGCAGAGGCCAGAGCCTGAAATGCTCGCTGTTGGGCTGCCTGACCCGAATGGCTGCCCTCCAGGTCTGCATTTGTCTGTTGCAACTGCCTCTCTACACCATGGATGGCATTCAGAAAGGTAGACTGCCCAACATCGAGGGATCTCAGGAGGTCAATAGCCTCCTCACTGAGCTCAGTAGGTGCCTGGGGCGAAGGAGATGCCCACCCTCCTGGGTGAGTGGCCACGGGACACACGCTGAGGGGCTGCTGGGAGGGCGGTGCTGGTAGGGGGGGTGGCGGCTGTATCTGTAGATGCAGTGGGCACAGAGGGGCCCGCCACCGAAAGGGAGTGCCCATCAGAGGAAGAGTCGGTGTCGCTGGTTTCAGCTCCTGTTCCCGCCGTGGAGCTCCCCTCGCCCTCCGTCTCACTGGTGACTCCAGACTCTGTTGTCTCGCCCTCCAGGGCCATGTGGGATGCAGCTCCCTCCTGCCCCGTGGCACAGCTCCTCCACCTGATGATGCTAATGCACACAAGAACAGGGAGACCACAAAAAAAGGGGGGGAGAAAGAACAAAGACATGTTCAGTGCATACAATACCGCTACCGTCGGCGGACACTACAGACACAGCAGCCCTCTGCACTACGCCATGCACTTAGAGTTCCCTAATTAATCACAGGGACATGGTGTACATGGCCTATGCCCGATTTCTGCACACATGGAAGTCACAGGAGCCTGACTAGGTGTAGATGGCTCTTACCACTGGTGGGGATGGGGTGTCACTTAGCCTGCCTCACAAAGGGTCCTTGCCCACAAAGCTCGCCCTAGCCTAGGGGAACCCACTGCCCAACTCCCCCACCCAGACACCTCCAATGCGCGCAGAGTTTAATGGATGTGACGGTACTCACCCCCTTGTGGCTGCTGTGATGCCCTCAAGCGCCCATCCAACACCGGATACGCCACTGCCAGGATCCGGAACAACAGGGGGGTCATGGTGTGACGGGCACCCCTCCCACGTTGGGAGGCCATCCCCAGCTGGGCCTCCGCCGTCTTCTTGCTCCAGCGGCGAATGTCCTCCCATCTTTTACGGCAATGGGTGCTCCATCTGTGGTGGATCCCCAGGGTCCGGACGTCCTTGGTGATGGCACGCCAAATATCCTTCTTCTGGTGGGCGCTGCCCTAGAGATATAGTACAAGTGAAAATGTAAAACTTTAACTGTCCGGACCGTCACAGTCATTGTCCCACGTTCCCACCCTTGTCTTGACGCACATACACTCACCGTCCGATCCTCTAGGCCTCATCTCCCCCCGTATCTTCTATCCACACCACTCCAAACAGGCATTGCCCATACAGCATGCTCACAGTGTACTCACCTGTTTGTCTGGAGGACCGTAGAGTAGCGTGTACTGGGGGAGGACCCCATCCACTAGTTTATCCAACTCCTCCGATGTGAAGGCAGGAGCCCTTTCCCCAGACACATGAGCCATCGTCGCTTCCAGACTGAGGTCACAGCAGCACTTGCAGTGTAGATCCTCTCCTGTTGAAGATCAGGTATCAAGTGAGTGAACAGACAGAAAATGGCGGTCACATCTGCGGTGGTGTGTACCGTCACCGCCGGCGTACATCGTCATTGGCTCCTGGAACCCATAGGGCCCAATGTTAACCAATGCAGGATTGCTCTGCGGTCTTCGACCGCCTACCGCAACGGTGTACAACACCAGCGCATTTACCTCATATCCCCTTGTCCCACATTACAGGTCAGGCAGCCGTCATTTCAGGGGGCCACATGGCATTAATTTTAAATGCGTCACACATATATAGGCCTTGCATATACACAGAGACAGGCACATAGGGCGTCAATTTGACCCTGGCGGTACATGACTGCCAGGGCTAAAATGACGGAAGCACCGCCTACAGGCTGGCGGTGCTTCCTTGGTCATTACGACCGCAGCAGAAGCGCTGCGGTCGCACCGCCGGGGCCGGCGGTTTTCCGTCACAATGGCCCCGGCGGTAGTATTCCGCCAGGGCAGCGCTGCTAGCAGCGCTGCCCAGGGGATTACGAGTCCCCGACTGCCAGCCTTTTCCTGGCGGTTTTAACTGCCAGGAAAAGGCTGGCGGTACGGGGAGTCGCGGGGCCCCTGCACTGCCCATACCACTGGCATGGTCAGTGCAGGGGCCCCCCGACAGGGCCCCATGCGGCTTTTCACTGTCTGCTATGCAGACAGTAAAAAGCGCGACGGGTGCAACTGCACCCGTCGTACGGCCGCATCACCGCCGGCTCCATTTGGAGCCGGCTCCCATGATGCGACCCACATCCTCGCTGGGCCGGCGGGCGGAAACTCAGTTTGTCGAAATGGGCACCGCAGGAGTGCGGCCGTATTGGCACCCGCACGGCGGTTACAACTTGGTGGGCGGCGCTTGCCGTCCGCCAATGTTGTAATGAGGCCCATAGTGTATTGACAAATTTGTGCAATAAAAATGTTTTTTTACTATCTCAGTGTTGGCTGTATCTGTGCTCGCTGTTCTCATCCATAGGGCACGTCCGCTGGGGCAGGTGAGGAGATGGCGGCATCCTCCGGTGTACAGACCGCTGGTGGACCTGTCGACATTGGAAGAGAGACATGTAATAGTCACCTACAGAATTGATCGTGCCACAATCCAGGAACTGTGTGCCCAGTTGGAGCCAGACCTGATTTCAGCTATCCGCCATCCCACAGGGATCCCCCCTCTAGTGCAGGTCCTGTCAGTACTCCATTTCCTGCAAGTGGGTCTTTTCAAACAACAGTGGCCATAGCATCAGGGATGTCCCAGCCTCTGTTCTCCAACGTGTTGTCCAGAGTGTTGTCTGCCCTGCTGAAACACATGCGCAGCTACATCGTGCTCCCTCAGGTGGAGGATTTGTCTACAGTGAAAGGTGACTTCTATGCCCTGGGACATATCCCCAACATCATAGGTGCCATTGATGGGACACATGTGGCCTTGGCCCCCCCGCAGGAATAAACAGGTGTACAGAAACCGGAAGAGCTACCATTCAATGAATGTGCAGATGGTGTGTTTGGCAACCAAAACATATCCCATGTGAACGCCAAGTTTCCTGGCTCAGTGCATGATGCTTACATTCTGAGGAATAGCAGCATCCCTTATATGATTGGGCAACTCCAGAGGCACTGTGTGTGGCTAATAGGTGAGGACAAGGACCCTATACCCTGTGAATAGTTGTCTGGGGTTGTCCCTAAGGGTTAGTGTGTGCCTAACAGATTTCCCTCGACATTTGCAGGTGACTCTGGTTACCCCAACCTGTCATAGCTACTGACCCCAGTGAGAAATTCCAGGACAAGGGCAGAGGAACGCTACAATGAGGCACATGGGCAAACTAGGAGAGTGATAGAAAGGACCTTCGACCTCCTGAAGGCCAGGTTCCGGTGCTTCCATATGACAGGTGGTTCCCTATACTACTCACCAAAGAAGGTGTGCCAGATCATCGTGGCCTGCTGTATGCTGCACAACTTGGCTTTGCGACAACAGGTGCCTTTTCTGCAGGAGGATGGTCCAGAAGGAGGTCTTGTGGCAGCTGTGGAGCCTGTGCACAGCGAAGAAGAGGAGGCAGAAGAAGCGGACATAGACAACAGAAACAACGTGATCCAGCAATACTTCCAGTGAGACACAGGTAGTAAGACATCACTGCCTTGTACATCTGATAAAATTGTTAGACCTATCATCTGTCTGTCACTTTCACCCAGTGTATGGACCCTGAATTGTCACTTTGCCTTTCCATTTCACAGATGTGTGTCCCACTGTGTGACCTCTGCTATGTTACCTCATGGACTAGAGCTGTGTGACATAGGTATGTTGACAATAGAATGGACATTGCTATTTTCCTCAGTTATTGCAAATACACATTTGTGAAATCACAGACTGACTCCAGATTGTTTTGTGATTCAAGGGTGTTTAATTAAGTGCAAAATAGTGGAGGGGGTTGTAAAAAGGTCAGGGGTGATGGTGGAGGAATGTCCATGGCAGAGTCCAGTTATTTGTCTCACAGGTGCATTGTCCAAAGGGGCATAGGAAGTGGAGCTAGGGCAGTTTAAGGATGGACAGGGTGACAAAGTGGGACAGAAGGATGACATTCAGGCTGGTCTCATTTCTTAGCGGGTAGGGGTCCTGCAGGGGTGTAAAGGCATAATTATTGCATCTGTGTGTGCCATTGGTGTGCAATGGGTGGGTGATCCTGTACCCCAGTATGGGTGTCCATGCTTTGTTGTTGCATGCAGGGCTTGGTGTTGGGATGTGTGGTTTGTGATAATGGGACATATGTTAGGAGTTGGAGTGATGGGGGTGAGGTCGAGGGTGGGGGTATGTGTTAGCATGCAGGTAGGGTGGGGGATATGGTAGTTAAAGATTTGACTTACCAGAGTCCATTCATCCTGCTACTCCTGCGAGGCCCTCAGGATGCAGCATAGCCAAGACCTGCTCCTCCCATGTTGTTAGTTGTGGGGGAGGAGGTGGGGGTCTGCCGACAGTCCTCTGAACTGTAATCTGGTGTCTTGAGACCACGGAATGCACCTTCCCCCGTAGGTCGTTCCACCTCTTCCTGATGTCATCCCGTGTTCTTGGATGCTGTCCCACTGCGTTGACCCTGTCCACGATTCTGCACCATAGCTCCATCTTCCTAGCTATGGAGGTGTGCTGCACCTGTGATCCGAGTAGCTGTGGCTCTACCCGGATGATTTCCTCCACTATGACCCTGAGCACCTCCTCAGAAAACCTGGGGTGTCTTTGCGGTGCCATGGGGTGGTGTGGGTGATGTGTTAGGTTGTGTGTGTTGTGATGTGTGAGGGGATGTGTTTGTGTGTGTTGTGTGAGGTGCGTGAATGTTGTGTGAGTGATGGTGTTGAGTGCCTGTGGATGCTAGTTTGTTGATGGTGGTGTCTCTCTCTGGCTTTCTGTCATAATTCTGGTCATAAGGGTTTGTGGGTGATGTAGGTGTGTGTTTTATATTGTATTGAGTGTGTGGGTGTGGTGTGTGTATGTGTATCAGGTGTGTGTGTTTCGAATTGTCCAATGTGGTTGTGTTTTGTAAATGTGTGTGTATTTTTGAGCGCGGCGGTGTGTACTGCCAATGGTTTACCGCGGATGAAAGACCACTGTGTGGATTCGTGGGTTGTGATAGTGTGGGCATATTCCTGTTGGCGTGATGGTGGAGGTTTTGTTATCGCCAGTTTATCACTGACCTTTGGTGTGGCGGACTTGTGTAGGTGTCTGGATTTTGGTGGATTCTGAGCTGTGGGTCGTAATAGCTGTAGCGGAATTCTGCAGCCGCGGCGGTGTGTTGGCGGTCTTCTGCAAGGCGGTAAGCAGGATTTACCGCCAATGTTGTAATGAGGGCCAAAATGTCAACTCCTCTCAAGATATCTGGGGGACCATTATTTGTTGTAAAAAGCGTATTACACCATTTGGGTAGCTTAGGGGGCTGGTTACACAATTTACAGTTGATTTTCTGGATTTAGGAATTGATGATCAAGGGATTAGAAGTTGTTAAGGCATCACTGTGGGAGACTAGCCATATGTGATGAAGAACACTCCGTATAACCACGAAAACAGGTAAGAAGCTTTATTGTTGAACAACTCTGATGCGGTGCTCTCTCTCCTGAGGTCAGCAAGCAACTGCCTTGGGAAAGAACACCGCAAATCACATTCTTACTTAAAATTCTATTCTATTGTAGAATTGTCTCGAGGCCTACATCACGAAGGATCCTCGAGACACATTACAACACATCTCTTACCGTTAATATTACAAAAGAAAATTAAACATGTAAAACGTAAGCATTTAAAATAAAACAAACAAACTACAAACCACGGTTATAATTGAAAGGAAAAGAGAAAAGAAACTCAAGGCACAAAATCATTTAAAAAAACAGGTGGTCTCCTAGACCGAGTAGACCTAAGACTGACCGGCCTTGTACTCACACGCCTGGCATGTGCATTCCTAGTATGCTCATTCGTAGCACCACCATCAGGCACGGAAACACCATCACCACTACCAGCATCCAACACTTGTTTCTCAACCTGAGCTTCACCAACCTCACCATCCCCCATCAACATGTATCCAGTACAACTTTCTCCATTCCCTCCATCATCCCAATCCGATGCAAACTTAGCCACCCTCCTCTTATTCCATCGTTGGCCATTAGAGAGAACAACATGCCATTTATGCACTTCGAGAACCCTGAACGGCCCTAACAATTTGGACAGACCTCCCCTTACTCTTCCTGATTTAACTTTTACCCAATCACCCGGTTTAATTCTGGCATCATCTCGCTCAGAATTATCTTTACAATCAAACTTGTCAACGAACTTTCCATGATGGCACTGACACCTCAAGATAAACTCTTGCATCCACGATGGTTTAATCCTACTAACAGGTTTCCTGCCCCTCATAACCTCAAAGGGAATCTTTCCAGTACTCACATGTTCAGTGGTACGATATGCCCAAACCAGTTCCGAAATGACATGCCCTACATCCAAATTGTTAATTGCTGCTAACTGTAACCCTCCTTTAATCACACGATTTGCACGCTCCACAGTACCATTAGCACAAGGATTATACAAAGCAGTGCGCACATTTCTGATCCCACATGATTCCAAATATTCTCTCATTTCTCTGGAAGTCAATTGTGTGCCATTGTCTGTGATCAACACCTCAGGAAAACCTTCCTCTGTGAAAATCTCACGCAATACACTGATAGTAGCTAAGGTGGTAACTTCAGCCATGAATTTGACAATCAACCATTTCGAATATACATCAACCAAAACCAGCGCAAAGCTTTTTCTCCTACCAACCCCTGACAAAGGTCCAATGAAGTCCAAACAAACGCTGTGCCATGGCCTTCCCGGATCACTTATGCTTCCACCCTGCGACTGTGCACCAACTTTAAGACGTTTTTCGCTCAGAATACACTCACTACACCTTTCTACCCATCTTACCACATCACTGTCCATGCCCGGCCACCAAAACTCCATCCTGAGTCTTATTTTTGTAAAAGTCTGCCCTAGATGCCCTTCATGAGCTATATCAAACACTTTTTTCCTAACACCCGTGGGTGGGACTATCTTATCTCCACGTAAAACCATTTTACCATTCACTTCTGAAAGTTCGTCTAATACTTTGCCATACGGTCGCACCAACGGAGGAAGAGTGCTCTCTCTTCTACCACCTTTTCAAATAAGGTCAATTACACACATCAGCACATTGTCCTCATCCATTGCTGAATGCCACTCTTGCTCACTCACAATTCCGCCACTCCAATGAGTAACCTCACATATGGATGCAAAAGCACCTTCATGCTCACTCTCCAAAACCTTATGCTCATCAACAACACGCCAATCAAGTGCCAGGCGTGACAAACAATCAGCCTGAGCATTTCTCCAACCAGGAATATACTCAATTCGATAGTTATATTCTTGCAGATGTGAAGCCAGTCTGGCTAATCTCGCCGATCCTTTGCCAGTTCCACCAGGCAACAATATTTTCAGCAGAGGTTTGTGATCCGTGCGTAGAGTGATCCTACTACCCCAAATGTACGTGCGAAAGTACTCCACACCCCACACTGCAGCCAGTTGCTTCACGTTCAATAACCACATAATGTCTTTCCGTGGTCGTCAAAGTCCGTGAAGCAAAGGCAATTGTATTTTAAACAGAACCATGCATTTGGGACATGACGGCACCTATTCCTGTGGCACTGGCATCAACAGTAATGATGGTATTTTTCTTAGTATCGAACGGTGTCAAAATACCAGCACCACACACAGCTTGTTTGATATAATGAAAAGATTGTTGTTGCGCCTCGTCCCACACAAAACTCACTCCTTTGCGTAGTAAAGTCATTTTCAGTTTTGCTTGCAAAGTTTTTCACAAATTTAGAATAGTATTCTACTAAGCCTAAAAAAGATCTCAGCTGATCTTTATCCTTAGGTGCTGGTGCAGATCTAATGGCCTCCAAAAGATCTTTCTTATGGTTGACCCCATGTTCGATTAGAGTGTGTCCCAAGTACTCAACTTCCTTCACGAGAAATTGACACTTCTCTTTCCGCAATGTCAAGCCATATTCTGACAGTCTGTCCAACAACGTTTTCAGAGTGACATTATAGTTAGCAATGGAATCACCAAAAACAAGTATATCATCTTGGAAGAATAGAACATTCCTCAATCCCTTGAAAACATTACTCATCATCCTCTGAAAAACGCTTGCAGCCGATGCTAGACCAAAAGGCATCCGGGTAAATTGAAATGTCCCCTCCATGGTAACAAAGGCTGTAAGAGCTTTGGATGATGGATGAAGTTTTATCTGATGATAAGCATGTTTAAGGTCTAACTTAGAAAAGTATTCAGCTCCTTTGCATAGTAAAACCAATTCACTAATATTGGGCAAAGGAAAGTTATCTGTCACAATATTTTGATTCAGACCCCTCAAGTCCAAGCAAAATCTTAACTTTCCATCCTTTTTTTTGATATAACAATAGGTGACAACCATTCAGAGGCTTCTACAGTTTCTATGACCCCACTAGCCAGCATTTCATTTAAAAGTGCTTTGACTTCACCTCTGACTGATACCGGCACCTTTGTGACTTTGTGCTGCACAGGGACAGCTCCATGCTTTAATTTGATCTCATGGACATAACCTTTTAGTACTCCCATTTCTTCCTTGAATACCTTCTTTGCACCAGACAAAATGTTGTCCAATGTAATGTCATCAATGACCATAACCTGACTGGGAGCACACGGATTAATCGCAATGCACAGATCAAATTGATGTTGCCAACCCAAAATAGGAGGACCTGACTCCACTATATACACTTTACCCGTGACCATCCTCCCTTTAAAAGCTATCTCTGTAAGCATGTAACCTATAATATCAATTTGTTCTCCTTGGTACCCCCCCGGGTTAATGTCGTTGGGTAATAATCTAGTGGAAGGCCACTTGAGAAGAAACAATTCCTTAGGAATAATGGTGTATAAGGCACCAGAGTCCACCCTTAATTCAATAGCCACATTCTCAAATGTGAACCTAGCTTTGGGTCTTTGCATTCTCCTTACCCCTACCTGACTAATGTCAGGCTCAGATACACATAGTATCCTGTCGACCACATCACCCTCGTTCGATTTTTCGCACTTTTCAACCACCACAGCTACTTTCCCTTTGGTTGCGTCCTTTCCCTTGCATACGCTGGTAAAATGCCCTTTATGTCCACAACGTTTACACTCCTTCCCAATGGCGAAACAATTCTTAAAATCAGAAAAGTGGTATCTACTGCCTCATTTAGAACACAATTTATTGCCAAAAGCACCACTGCCTGGATCCCTTTACCCGACTTTCCTCCCCATGTCCTGGAGGTAACCGCAACCTCACTCTCCACGCACGTCACACTATCAGAATATTTAACCTCCCTCTTATCCATCAATTTCATACATGACTCAGACTCTTCAACCACTTTTGCGATCTCAATGCCATCTTTTAACTTTGGATCTCTTGCAGCCCACAACCTTTCTTGCATTTTTCTACTTCTGCATTGCACTATAAGTTGGTCCCTAATTAACTCTTCCGTCATGTGCCCAAACTTGCACTTAATAGACAACTCCCTCAAACGAGTAACAAACTTGTCTACAGATTCTCCCTCTTATTGAGACTGCGTGTAAAATTTAAATCTACGCATAACTACATTTTCAGTCTTGGCAAATCTCAATTCCAATCTACATCTTGCCTCAACAAACACATCGTCTATAGGTTGCCCAGATTGATCACATGCCTTGGGTAAATATTTAAACACTCGGTGACCTTCATTGCCCAAAAAACTGAGCAAAATCGCTTTTTTCTGTTAGAGGAAAACCCCGACCCATCCAGGGCTTCCAGATAATTGTCAAATATTTCTACCCACTCCTCCCATTCAATTGGTGGAGCGCCAGGATGCATAAAAAATAGTGGAGGAGAGTTGATTTCTGCAGCTGAATTCTCCATGGTACTTTTACTGTCAGACTATAATGAGAAATGATCTGTATGAAGTACGTCAATCACCGTTGAAGACCAGACTCAATGTGTGGAACTGCACAAAATTCCCATTGTTCAATTGAAATTGTCATTGTTCAAAACAGTGCACATAATCACAAGGGAACGAGTCAATTTGTGCAACTCCTGACCAACTGGGGTTTAATAGAGCAGAGCTGGCATTAACTTCAGTGGCCTCGCATCACCATAGATGGCCGCCGCACAGGGACGTTGTTGGAGCGCGTTCTGTATAGCAAGGTTTGCTAACAACGTAACCAGCACGTATGTAGGCTGTGCATGCTCCGAGGAGAAAGACGCGTGCAGCGTTTGAAGCGTTCACGGCGTTCCCACGTTGCTAGGTAACGTAACTAGCACATATGGGACGCAATCAGCCTCAGAGAAAATCGAAGAGGAAATAACAACAAAAAAATATATATATATAATTCCAATACCGGAGAGCGCACAGGGATGGTTACAGCCCACCGAAGACGTTGAAATGAAATCGCCAGAAGAATTTGAAAATGATGCGTGAGTTCTGAGCATCCACAATGGGTTGTAGACAGCTGCGTAGTGTTGCTGGCCAACTCGTCGCCAAAAATGTGATGAAGAACACTCCGTATAACCACGAAAACAGGTAAGAAGCTTTATTGTAGAACAACTCCGACGCGGTGCTCTCTCTCCCGAGGTCAGCAAGCAACTGCCTTGGGAAAGAACACCGCAAACCACATTCTTACTTAATATTCTAATCTATTGTAGACTTGTCTCGAGGCCTACATCAAGAAGGATCCTCGAGACACATTACAACACCATACATAACTGACTTGTTATTTTCAGCTTAAAAATTACCCCAAAAAGTCATGACGTTTCCTCCCTTTCCTCAAGCAAATGTTGCTTGCTTCTCAAGAAACACTTATACATTTTAGCTGTGGTGATCTTTTTTAATGATGGCGCATAAGGTTGGTGAACTTCAATCAATGTTTTTCCTAGCCTCACACTCGTGGTTCTGGAGGACTTATGGTGGGAGGAAGGCCATTTAATGGCATCTACATACTGCCTTCAGTAAATCCCAGTCTGTTGTTGAAACATCACTACCAAAAGTGAGTTGCATTTTAGATCTCCTAAGCAACCTTCTTGGCAAACTCTGGAAACGTCTTTAATGCAGCTAAATGTAGGCACCATCAAGGCACTGGTTGAGGAAGACTTGGAAAATGCAGAGCCTGTGAAAAGCAGAGGTCTAGCCGGAATGTTTTTTACATGGCGTGGAATAGAAGATGAATTAAGTTTACATGATGTAAATGGCACCAAACATCGATGAGTCTCAGGTGAGCAGGGAGATCTATCAACGTTCCAGCCATCCCTGAATACCTATTTTTTTTCCTTATCTGTGTTTTGAGTGATTTGCTGGAGGAATTTAATAAAGAGCTGGGAGAAGAAATCAGACTATTTTCTACTGAGGTGCAGACTTCCACAACTACAAGTTCAGTCTCATGGTAGGTAACACTCACCTGCCTTCTGTATCCTTGGGAATTGTACATTAATGTTGTGCACATCCTTTCTAACCAATATAAAGATTCCCTACTTTTTACAGGAGAATGTGACACTGTATTCCTGATCTATCAAGCTCCATCTGTACGTTAGGGCTTCTACAGGAATAAAATGTGTTTGCAGGAGAATTGGTATATCCACTTGTGGATCCTTCGGTACATTAAATACCTATGTCCCAAACCCTCTACTTCATTGGGAAAGGATGTTCAGTAATTCTGTGCCCTAAAGTAGAAGTGAACATGTAACATTTTATGTTCACAAACCAGGTGAACTTTATTTAGAAAATGCAGCAATTGCACAAAACAAAGCAACACCACAACAAAATAGGAACAAATAGAAGCAACTACCATGTAGCACCACCAAGAACTTATTTAGGAACACTAAACTCGGAGGCAGTCCATCCAATAGCCATTTGGGTACTACCGGTTGGAATTTACTTCTCGATTGATGAAGAATCATAGCATGAGTGACACGAGGATGGGTAATGATATTGAAGTGAGAAGCCTCAAACCTACTGTAGAGAAGACAATATGTGCCAAGGATAGGGCTGGTACAAGTAAAACCTGGAAAGAAAATGAAAAATGAACTTCAGACGTGAGCACATCAGTGTCCCATACTGGGTTCACTTCCCTTCTTCTGCACTTCATTGCCACTGATGAATTATTTAAGAGGTTTACAGTACAGTATTTCTTATTTGCTTCCTGAAGCAATCTATAGACCTAGTTTCTATATGCTGAAAGCTCAGTAGGTGGAATAGCATAACATTCTCTCTTGGCCTGCTTTGGGCTCATTGGATTATGTACTCCCTGAATGACTATCTCCATCTTCACTGTAATTAAGAATTCTTCAAATATATAAGTCCTATCTCTCTTCTAGTTTCCTCAGAGCCACAAGTCAGTCAGTCAGTCAAAAAACTTTATTCACTACACTTCTGTAGCATAAAAGTGCAAGTGGGATAAATCACATTAAAAAAAAAAAAAAATCAAGAATTAAAATGTGTAACTCAACGCCAACAAACACGGTTAAAAACAGCAGACACTGTGCTTTGACAGTCTGATTAAAAAAAAACAGCCCCATAAAATAGAATCATACAACAATAATCGTTAAAAAAAAGTTTTATCTTGATTGGCGCATCATACAATCTGCTCAACCTTGAGCTGTAAAGTGCAATTGTGTAGTCCTGAAAGCCAAGCCTCTTAGAGGCAGTAGACATACCATAATATACAAATCTCTTTCCAGAAGTACTTCAAATGCAGTAGTGCCAAGTGGGTTCATTCAGTCTAAGGCACACAAGGAAGCACACAATAGAATTACCCGGGTGATTCAATGGGTTTGGAGAACAATTGGGCTGAGATTTTAAGGCCATGAGGATTCCAATACAATAAAGGTACAGAATAGCACACAAATCCATCTGTAAAGCTCCGGTAAACAGATGGCTTACTAACAAAGGGCATCAAAAGTTAGGTACAGGAAGCATAAATATATGCAGCATGCAAAATAGTTTGTTTAAAAAAAAATAAGAAAAGATTACGTTAATACACCCGGAAACTCCGCACTCAGAAAGCAATGCTCGCAGAACAGTGATAAACAAACCTAACATCCTATACATTGAGAGAACATTTAGCAATACAAATCCTTCTGGAGTCCTGACATGGCGGGGCACCTCTTCAAATCTGTATACATTGCCATATGAAAAAGGCATAGCGTGGCAGACCAACTGGCTGTCAAGTTGTAACAAACAGTGCAGGGCCGGTCTGTATTGTCTAAAACTTTACCTTTTAAGGAGTGGTACCAACAAGTTTTTTCCTAGGGACAGAAGAACGCCATTTGCAAGGTGCTTTGGGCAAATGTACCATCACATGGGCAAAAGTCTAGCTCCTTCAGGGAGTGATACTTTTGGGGATAGCCAAACATAAGAGGCAAATAGTTAAAACGGAACCTGGTAAAAACAAAGCATTCAAAGCTCTGACCTACTACAGGCCAGACAAGACTGAGGTGAGGAGGATAGATTAGGGAGCCCTGTTTCCCCCAAGCACTGTTTAACATATGAGACCCATGGTAAGTCAAGAGCTGCACCTAATTTCAAACAGTCCTGAAGGATTTTTTGGTTTGGGGATGCAGTCTCCCTTGAGCGGGGATAGCTTGATTTTATCTGTAATGTAGGAAATACCCAACTCGTCATGGCACACAGAACTGACATCTACGTGGAACAGGCAAAAGTCTTTTAATAAAAGCGTTCTCAGCTACCTGAATCTCATTGGTGGCAGCCATACCCCACATACCAGCAGTGTACGTGGCTATCGCCATAGACTATGCAGAGTAAATGGCCAGCAGCTCCTGCACTGGTTTCAAGCCTAGTTTTTCATTAAAATTCTGCAGAGCCAAGATTGTCTTTGATAACATGGCCGCTCTGTTTGACACCATCGGCTTCCATGAATATTTAGCATCAAAGAGACATAATAGGAGAAGGACAGGGTGTCTTCCACTTTAGACTTGTTAATATAAAAACAGGGCTCTTCTTTGTTTCCTGCCACAATTTATTGTATAGGTCCTACTCTTGTTAAACCTCAGATCTAACTTCTGCATAAAGGTGATGAAGTCCTCTATTAGGGCTTGCAGCTCCCGCCCCCTTCTTGCCACTAGCACAGTATCATCAGTATAAAGAAGTAATGGAAGAGGACATGTTCCAATACATGGGTATCCCCACCAATGCTGATTCAACATATGTACAGAGAAAAAAGAAAGGGGGCAAGAACGCATCCTTGTCTAACCCCCCATTTAATCCTAAACGTTAGAGTGCACCCCCCTCTCTACCATGACAAACACAATAGCTCATCCCAGAGTACAGCTTCCTAATGAAGTTAATAATAGCAACCTCAATACCCGTCTCCAGCATGAGAGCCCAGAGCTTAGAGTGGAGAAGTGTGGAACAATGGTAAGAGCGGCAGACCCTGATGCAGAGATCTGGCCCGGGACCAGGGTTCAATTCCCTTGGACCAGATAATTCTCCCCTCGGTGCCTAATCTAATTATTGGGTGTGACTCTGGACAATAGCTTGCTTAATCTCCACAATGGCCCTGACAGCACTTGGATGCCTGGCTTCACCCTGGGGGTTGCCCAGGAGTGGGTGCCTCACAGGGAAAAGCCAGGAGGGGTTCCACAGTGGTATGCGTACAGCGCCTTGAGACCCTAACGGGTGAGTAGTGCGCTATACAAGTGCAAAGTTTTACGTTTAAAGTATGGGGTGCAATCAAACCCGGCCAAAAGGTCCATAAATGCCAGGTAAATGGAACCATTTTTTGCAACAATGTACTTTCCCACAAGCATACTCAGATTAAGGCATTGGTCAATAGTTCCCAGCTCCTTCCTGAAACCATACTGGGTGTCAGCTAGGCTATTGCTGACCACTGCCCAGTCCTCTAATCTATGTAGCAAAATACGACCCATTACTTTGGCAGTTGAGTAAGGATATGGGTCTATAATTATTCAGGAGCGACTTATCACTCTTTTTATAGATTGGGACAATGGTCAATATTTTCCATGAAGTTGGAGGGCCCACCCTTGCAATAGCGTTAAAAATGTTAATGAGCAAAGGAGCCCATAGAGCCTGGGAGTTTATAGAAACATCCACAGGGACCCCATCAGGTCTGGGCGCTTTGGCACTACTACATTCACCCAGTGCCCTTTGCACCTTTGATAAGGAAAAAACAAAAAGGGAAATATCCCCACCTTGCCATGTTATACCAACGGTTTCTGAGGGTTCTGTAGCACTCGAGCAGATAGTGGAAAAGTAATCGACCCACAGTGATGCCTGCATGTGTACGTCTGTTGAGGGGTCAGTAAGTTCCCTAAAGTAGGGGGCGTTAAGCACCGTCCAAAACCTTCAGCTATCTTTCTTCATACTGGCTTGCCTAAGAGACTCCCACCCCCTCTCCTTGATCTCCTTTAGTCTAACTACTCATGCCTCTTTGTAAAGTGCTTTACGCCCTTGATGTTTTCCCTATCTCTCGGGATGGTACGTAGGGCCAGTTGCAACTATGCAATCTCGTGCAAGCTGAGTCAAACCAACCCAGGAAATACGAGTTGGCATTTCTAGGATTGGGCCAAGATGTCAAAAGGCCAGCATAACCTGCGATGGAACAGTATCCAGGTCTAAGCAAGCAAGGACCTCTGCCTTTTTGTGCTTAAGGAAGCCCGGAAGAAACTTCAATTTATCTATCTTGTCCCATCCTATGGAAAGGCAATTTCTCTTCACTATGACAGGTTTAAAACCTAAGCTTACTTGCCCCCTCCAACAACAACCTAGAGGACAATTTTGCATGGTCACTGAAATCCGGAAAAATAACCTTGAGGTCAACTATTAAGGCCCACAGTGCCTCAAAAGCTATGACTTTATCAATTGCGGAGGAGCATTCTACATCCCTGAAAGTGGGGGTAAGGCCGCCTAGATTGTCAAGCTCCTCATTCACCATGACAAGATCAAGTTTCACCAGGAGACTATTAAGGGTACTTCCATACTCATGCTTAAAGTGTACCAGGGTGTCCCCCTCGTGGTCTACCAGCCCACAAACTAATGTATTAACTTTTAAGCAGTGGTGGGGATTGAAATCACCCCCCTAAGCAGCTTCAGAGCCTAATAATTATCCTTTCCAATGGAGTTTTTGGCGGCCTCTAGTTCAGAAACCATCTGTGAGGCATGACAGTCAAAACGATAAATAATTAACAGATCCCAGTCCCTGGCCATACAACAGACTAAGCAGTGAAAGTATGGGGAATCATTAATAAATTTGATCACCACCCCAGGGAAAGTGTTTGCAATCAAAGTGAGAAGACTGCCCATCGCTCTGCTGGCAAGTGAGGAAACGGCAGGAAAGTGAAATGTGCTAAACCTATCCAGGTAACTGGGTACAATCCCCCAAGTTTGGTACCTAACCACTGATAATGATGCAATCCAGTCAGAGTCCCCTAACTTTTTTCTCAGCCCTGCAATGTTCTAGGATAAGATCGTAGCAGCCTTAAAGCTAATGACACTTTTCTTGATATTAGTCAACCCACTGCTCGGTATACCCACCTTGCCGGAAATTGCCACGGGATTCGAAGGAGTGGTCAGTCAGTTACACCCCTCATGGCCTTCCAGTGGGGTGTATTTATTACTAAGTGTCACTAGTGGTACCTTGCAGTGGCGACCTCCGCATATGTCAAGGAGGGGGGTTGGGGTGGGGCAGAAGGCGAACAATGGGAAAACATTTTTTTTTTTAAATAAAAGAAACCACTTACCATGTGCCGCCTGTCTCCCGTCGCCGTCTCCTGCTGCCTCAGTCCGCTTCTGGTGACCCAGCATTCGCTAGGACACAAGGACATGCTCCCCAGCAATCATGGTGCTATTTACATGCTAAACATAGCATGTAAGCAGCATCAGGATTGGTCTGAGCAGGAGTCAGGGCCGCTCAGACACAAGCCTGGGGTCTGTGTTGTTTCTCTAGCCCAGCTGTAAACCTAAGTGCGCATGTGTGTTTGGCCTGCCTGAAATGGCCGGCCAAACACACTTGCACACTTTGTGCACTCTCCCACCTCCAACCCTCCCACATTCCCATGGCCCAGCCCAACCCCTCCCTGCACCTGCTGGCTGAGCCAGCAGATTAAAAATTAAAAATAAAACGATAGCAAGCTATTGTTTCATTTTTCATCTGCTGACTCATCCATCGGGCGACACCCCTCCGCCACTGCGGAGGAGCCACCCCTGGTACCTTGCGAGCATCATATGTTAGGAGACCAGTATTCAATGTCTTTCACCTTGAGGCTCACATAATGTAGCTCCCTGATGGCCAAACCTAGCTCTTTTATGTTTGTAGAAGAGTCAGCCTCCTCCTTTCTGACGCAAGATTTATGGTATTGCATCCTTTCCTCATGTTGGCCGTTTTCAAATCTTATATCTGCTGGACTACTTGTAAATGCATTCATTGCATTGAGATTGAGCTGCTGCAATTCTATTTTCTTTGTAGAGCCAACAAGTATACTAAAACATTGCAGCTGGTCAAAAATGCTGTAGCTTTCGTCATAGATTTGACTCCATCTTCGCAGCTGACTTGACATTGCACTGACTACCAGTGAACAGAGGAATGAATTCATATCACTTTGCTTAGTGTATAAGGCTTTACAAATCAATCAGAAAAATCTTCTAGGTATGAAATTCCACCATTATGTCCCGGCTAGGAACATAATATAAAAAACTGAAAATCTAGTGAATGCTCTGAAATTCCAGATGGTATACATGAAGCGGTGGAACATGTTACTCATCTATACCCGATTGCAACGGGATCTGTTAATGTTCAGGAAAACCCTGAAAACTCAACCTATTGTACTGATTTGAGTAACCACAGAATTGAACACTATCTATGGCATACTGATGAGTACCAAGATACCTAGGGCCCATATTTATACTTTCTTAGCGCCGTTATTTGCGCCACTTTTTGATGCAAAAGCGGCGCAAACTTACAAAATACAATAGTATTTTGTATGTTTGCGCCGCTTTTCCGTCAAAAAATGACACAAATGCGGCGGTAAAAAAGTATAAGTAGGGGCCCTATAGGGGATAGTGCGCTCTATAAATGCCAATAAATAAAGTAAATAAATATCAGGATAGAACAGCTAGAAAATCTTAGGAGGGCTTTAAAAGGCTGCCTCATGGTTGACAAAATAACTGCTTATGAGGAACAGAAAACCAAACCAAGATGGAGGGGGCATAACACGTCTGACATTGCTTGAGTAATTTCAGCATGAACTGCTTCTGAAATGGGCAAACAAAAAGGGCCACGTCATTCATCACAGTCATTGATTGTTATTCTTTCCTGATGTCAGCCTGCTTCTTCTTCTAATAAAATGGAGGGATATAAAAAAGACTTAGAAAATACTTTTTCACCACAGATATCCAGGTCAGTGTTTTATTTTTCAGCAATGCTGAGAGTACCCATATGCGAGAAGATACCCATGTTTCTGCGGGTGGAAACGACTTTGACATATTTGAACTCCCTGAAGACTTAGACCGCAGGCCTTGTCACGTGTGGCATGGTGACTATTGCCTTTGATCTATGGCTAGTAACTTACAAGCATGATTGATATAAAAAAAAGGGAAACAAAAAACAAAAAAAAGCAAACCAAATATAAATAATTCATTACTCCTTCCAGTCCATTTCATATAAGACATCAAGAATCAAAAATTAGCTTATTGAAAATCAACTTACAGTCAAACAGCTCGAGCAATATCAACAATTAATCAACAACTAATCGGGAAAAAACACACCTGAGCGTTTTTCATTTTGGATAGCATATCTCACCAATCATAATACAGCCATACTGAAACAGAATTTAATAAATATCGGCAAAAGAGACTTCAATGCTCTCATAAATTCATGCCCCACCTTTCTTCTGAACCATTTTCCAAACATTCCAAGAATGGTGCCCAGATCCTAACCCTTTCCTAACCTTTTGCCGCTCTGCCCTTACGCGCACACAAGTTCCTCTCCAGATGTAAAATATAGAGCAATCTGGCCAGCGATTGATTGTAAGTAGGAGGATCTGGTCTGAGCCAATCTGAAGCAATGCAAGTCTGTGCAGGTCTGTGCTATGTCCACGGCCACAAATCCAAAATATTGGAACTAGCTGGCTATCTCTTGATCCTCTAATCCTAATAAAATTACCTGGGGTGAAAGGTGTATCTGTAGGAAATGCCCCTTATGGCATGGTTACCCCCCCTTTTTTGCCTGATATCTGATGCTAACTTGACTGATTGTGTGCTGGGATCCTGCTCACCAGGGCTCAGCACCGTGTTCTTTCCCTAAACTATACAATTGCTTCCACAATTGGCCACCCATGGCACACAGTTAAGTCCCTTGTAAAAGTTACCAGTGGTACCAAGGGCCCTGCGGCCAGGAAGGGTTTCTGCAGCATGTACTGTGCCACCCTAAGGGACCCCTCACCAAACTGTGCTGGTGGGGAGAAAAAGGTAAAGTCGACAGGGCATCCCTCTCTGGGTGCAATGCCCACTAACCACCGCCTGTGGAATAGGTAAGTCACCCATCTAGCATACCTTACAGCCCTAAGACAGGGGGCACTATACCACAGGTGAGGGCATAGCAGCATGAGCAATATACCCGACTGTGTCTAAGTCCATTCTTAGACATTGTAAGTGCAGTGTGGCCATATTGAGTACATGGGCATAGGAGTTTGTCATTACCAATTCCACAGCTCCATATGGGCTTCATTGAAGACTGGGAAGTGGAGATGCCCGCCCCCCCTGGACTAAGCACCACTTTTGGTGGCGGTGCAGCAGAAAAATTAATAAACACAAGGAGGAGTGACCACCTCAGCGTGGACCACTCCTAGGGTGCGAGGTAGAGGGAGTGGTCGTGACAGATGTAGGTGTGCGTGACGTGGGTGCAGATGACTGTACAGTATGCTGAGGTGTGGTGGATGTGTGATGGGTGGGTGTTTTGGTGCGTTTGAGTGTCTTGGGAGGAGGAGGGGTGGACACAGTGGGACAAGACAGGCTGCCAGTGTAAATGTATGTTTTCTGGGTGTCTACAAGTCTGGTGAGTGTGCTGTATGTGTCAACTAAAGTCGTTGTGGTGAGTGCAGGTGTGGTGTCTGGGGTGCATGAATGGATGTTTGCTACTGTGGTGACTGCAGGAATAGGGCCAGCAACATTGAATGAGGGTGCAGTGTTTGTGGGTGTTCATTGACAGGGTACAGACAGGGAGGCGGAAGAGGTGGACACACTGGGGGAAGTGGATGTTGGTGTGTGTGCATGTGTATGTTGGCTGTGTGGTTGCCTGTGGTGGGAGGTGTGGTGCTTGTATTTTGAATTGTGCTTCTTGTGTGTTGAGGTGTGTGCCTACGTGTCAGAATGTGTGCTTTGGATGGTTGAAGGGAGTGGGGTGCTGGAAGGAGTAGAGGTGGTTGGAGGGGGGACGGAATGACCAGGGATACTGGCTGCCGTCAAAGAGGAGGCCAGAGCCTGAAAGGATCTCTATAGGCCAGACACGGCACCATGAATGCCATTGACAATGGTTGTCTGCCCTACAGAGATGGTTCTCAGGAGGTCAATAGCCTCCTCCGGAAGGGCAGCAGGGCTGACTGGGGCAGGGGATGAGGTGCCTGGGGCAAAGGAGACGCCCACCCTTCTGGGTGAGCGGGCAGAGGCAACTCGTTGGGAGCAACTGGGAGGGCGGTGATGATATGGGGGTGGCAGAAGATGACACAGAAGGGGTGGGCCCACTAGGGTCCGCCACCGCCAGGGTCCTCCCATCGGAGGAGGTATCGGAGTCACTACCTCCAATGGTAGTTGCCTCCCCAGTGGTACTCCCCTCGCCCTCCAACCCACTGGTCCCCTTGGCATTAGACGACTCTGCCTCTGAGGATAGGTGGGCCGCTGCATCCCCACTCGCCGGTGCCTCAGCTCCCTCGCCAGATGATGCTGATGTACACAGACAACACAAGAGAACAGGGATGGGGAGACAAAACAGGAGAGACACTTGTAAATAGCTGAATGGAGGTACAGAACTGGTTCACACATACACCCACCCTGAAAATATTCCACCAGGCAGCACCTACCGCTATACACATGGCTATGCCCCTGACTAGTGGCCAGAACCCTGCTCTACAGCCATTCCCCACAGCACTGAAGGACCTGACGTACTGGAGACTTGACCCTTACACCCCTACTCTCCACGGAAGCCATTATATAGATGGACATCAGTCAGAGTCCCTGCCACTAGACAGCATAAATACGAACGCACACACACACACACACATCCATCAAGGAGCCAAAATAAGGTATTTGTACTCACCCCCTTGTGACTCCTGTGCAGCCTTCAAGCGCCCATCCATGTCTGGGTACGCCACCGCCAGAATGCGTTGCATAAGGAGGGTCAGTGCCCGACAGGCACCCCTTCCTCGTTGGGAGGACTTCCTCAGCTGGGCCTCACAGATCTTCTTTGCCCAGCGCCGCAGGTCCTCCCACCTATTCCTGCAGTGTGTGCTCCGACTCTTGTAGACCCCCAGGGTCCACATCTCCTTGGTGATGGCATGCCAAAGTCCCCTCTTCTGGAGGGACCTTACCTATTAGGGACACACAGAAAAAGTAACACTGATGTCAGACAATGGCCAATAATATACAGCTGGCTATACGTCCACTATGGGACGGACATTTCAAACAGCCTAACAGCACACACACACGCAGCATGTCAGGAAACCTGGGTTATACAGTGTCAGACGTGCACACATGTATGCAGCCATCTACCACCATTACAGACATCCATGCCCCCCCAATCCTCCTACTCACCTGTACCTCCGGCCGACGTAGAGCCTGGCGTACAGGGGCAGGACCCGGTCCACAAGCTTCCCCAGTTCCTCATTGGTGAAGGCCGGGCCTCTTCCCCCTGCAACACGTACCATTTCCATGACCAGAGGCAGGACACAGCAATACACTCAGTGGAGTACCTGCATGCACGAGATCCGTGAGTCAAGTGAAGTTGGGGTGACGAGTTCACGTACGCACAGCGGCAGTGTCCACCGTCACCGCCGGCGGCGATCATGATACGCTAAGAATGCCCATTGACAACCATGTTAACCCCTTCTGTGCCCAGGACGTAATGGTTACGTCCTGAGGCACAGTGCTCGTGTGCCCAGGACATAACCACATAACCATTACGTCCTGGGCACAGAGCCAAGAGGGAGCGCTAGCGCTCCCTCTGTGGGTTTATCCCCCATCCCCCCAAAGCAGGGATGGAAGGGGAAGCCCTTCCCCTTCCACCGCTGACCCCCCGTGACGTCAGCGTGTGATCGCGCGCTGATTGTCACAAGGCCTCCTCCCATCGCGCTGGAAGATCACGTGGAGGAGGCCGGAGAGGCTTCAAAGGGAAGGAAATGAATATCCTTCCCTTTGAAGTCTCTCTCAGCGTTTTAGCAGCTGGATTGTAAAGCAATCCGGCTGCTAAAACTCCCACTAGACACCAGGGATTTAAATTTTTAAAGGAAATTGGCATAAGGAAGCGACCCCTTGGGCCAGGGTCGCTCTCAGGGGGGTATGTTTTTTTTAAGGCCTTTTCTTCCCCCCCCTGGGGACAGATCGGCCTCTCATTAGGGGGCCAATCTGCCCCCAAGGGGGACAAAAACCACTAGACACCAGGGATTTAAATTTTTAAAGGAAATTGGCATAAGGAAGTGACCCCTTAGGCAAGGGTCGTTCCCCTGGGGGGCAAATTTATTTTAGGCCATTTCTGCCCCCCTGGGGGGCAGATCAGCCTATTTCAATTAGTCCGATCTTCCCCCAAGGTGGGCAGAAACCACTAGGCACTGGGGATTTTTTGTTGTTGTTGTTTTACAGATGGGGAGCGACCCCTTAGGCAAGGGTCGCTCCCCTGGAGGGGCAAACTGTATTTAGGCCATTTCGGCCTATTGTTATTAGGCCAATCTGCCCCCAGGGGGGGCAGAAACCTCTAGGCCCCAGGGCTAATTTTTTTTTGGTGTTTTTTTTTTGTTTGTTTGTTTTTTAGAGATGGGGAGCGACCCATTAGGCAAGGGTCACTCCCCTGGGGGGGGGGAAATTGTATTTAGACCATTTCTGCCCCCCTTAGGGGCAAATCGGCCAATTTTAGGTCAATCTGCCCCCAACGGGGGCAGAAACAACTAGGCACCGGGAATCTTTTTTTTGCGCCAATGTCACGCAGGGGGAGCGACCCCATAGGCAAGGGTCGTTCCCCAAGGGGGTTAGGGGGCAATTTTATTTTAGGCCATTTCTGCCCCCCCTGGGGCCGGCTGAGCTAGAGGCCAAAATCCACAGGTAGGCACTTTGCAAAAAACACCTCTGTTTTCTGTGAAAATATGTGATGTGTCCTCGTGGTGTTTTGGGCCATTTCCTTTCGTGGGCGCTAGGCCTACCCACACAAGTGAGGTTCCATTTTTATCGGGAGACTTCGGGGAACGCTGGGTGGAAGGAAATTTGTGGCTCCTCTCAGATTCCAGAACTTTCTGTCACCAAAATGAGAGGAAAATGTGTTTTTTTGGTCAAATTTTTAGGTTTGCAAAGGATTCTGGGTAACAGAACCTGGTCAGAGCCCCACAAGTCACCCCGTCTTGGATTCCCCTAGGTGTCTAGTTTTCGAAAATGCGCTGGTTTGCTAGGTTTCCCTAGGTGCCGGCTGAGCTAGAGGCCAAAATCCACAGGTAGGCACTTTGCAAAAAACACCTCTGTTTTCTGTGAAAAAATGTGATATGTCCACGTTGTGTTTTGAGCCATTTCCTTTCGTAGGCGCTAGGCCTACCCACACAAGTGAGGTACCATTTTTATTGGGAGACTTGGGGGAACACACAATAGCAAAACAAGTGTTATTGCCCCTTGTCTTTCTCTACATTTTTTCCTTCCAAATGTAAGGCAGTGCGCCTATTTGAGAAATGCCCTGTAATTCACATGCTAGTATGGGCACCCCGGAATTCAATTCGGAGATGTGCAAATAACCACTGCTTCTCAACACCTTATCTTGTGGCCATTTTGGAAATACAAAGGTTTTCTTGATACCTATTTTTCACTTTATATTTCAGCAAATGAATTGCTGTATACCCGGTATAGAATAAAAACCCATTGCAATGTGCAGCTCATTTATTGGCTCTGGGTACCTAGAGTTCTTGATGAACCTACAAGCCCTATATATCCCTGCAACCAGAAGAGTCCAGCTGACGTAACAGTATATTGCTTTCAAAAATCTGACATCGCAGTTGAAAGTTACAGAGTAAAAAGTGGAGAAAAATGGGTGTTTTTTTCACCTCAATTTCAATATTTTTTTATTTCTGCTGTTATTTTCTGTAGGAAACACTTGTAGGATCTACACAAATGACCCCTTGCTGAATTCAGCATTTTGTCTACTTTTCAGAAATGTTTAGCTGTCTGGGATCCAGTATTGGTTTCTCACCCATTTTGGTCACTAACTGGAAGGAGGCTGAAAGCACAAAAAATAGTAAAAATGGGGTTTGTCCCAGTAAAATGTCAAAATTGTATTGAAAAATTGGGTTTTCCAATTCAAGTCTGCCTGTTCCTGAAAGCTGGGAAGAGGGTGATCTTGCCACCGTACACCCTTAGTTGATGCCATTTTCAGGGAAAAAACCACAAGCTGCCTTCTGCAGCACTTTTTCCCCATTTTTTTGAAAAAAACAAATTTTTCACTGTATTTTGGCTAATTTCTTGGTCTCCTTCAGGGGAACCCACAAAGTCTGGGTACCTGTAGAATTCCTAGGATGTTAGAAAAAAAGGACGCAAATTTGGCGTGGGTAGCTTATGTGAACAAAAAGTTATGAGGGCCTAAGCGCGAACTGCCCCAAATAGCCAAAAAAAGGCTTGGCACAGGAGGGGGAAAAGGCCTGGGGTTAACCAATGAATTCGCGCACAGCGGTAAACACTGCCTTACGCTAATACGTCAACTGCTAGCGGTATGAGGTCACTTCCACCACAACACTTCTGGATTACAGGGGGCAAACATTTTGGCCTTAACCACGCAGTTGTAAAACTCTCATCAGCACAATGCAGGCCCCATTGTCCCCTAAACACCCATAGGCAAGAAACAATATACATTACCTCACCTGACCAGTCCTGATATATCATTGTGGTCATGTTGCTGTAATGTCACACATAACCATTTGTGTCATCGACAATCATGCCAGCAGTGCTGAATGAGAAACAATGTGTGCAAGTGTATGTGTGTACCTCACAAGTGTTTTCAACTCCTCCTAGGTACAGACCCTTGTGGCGAGGGAGGGCCCCATCGGTGTACAGACCACTTGTTGATTTGGGGACCATGGTGGAGCATCACATCATTATCAATTACAGACTCACTCGTGCTACTATTCATGAACTTTGTGCATTACTGGATCCAGCACTGAGACTGGCTAATCGGAATCAGCATGCCATCCCTACTGAAGTACAGGTGCTCTCTGCACTCTATTTCCTGGCCACAGCTCATTTCAAGTGACAGTGGGCATGGGTGCAGGTTTTTCACAGCCAATGTTTAGCATTATACTGTCCAGAGAGCATTTGTACAACACCTGCAGTCCTATGTGAGGCTTCTCCAAAGTGTTGACCTCCCTGCCATCAAGTCGGACTTCTATGCCTTTGCCAACATACCCCATGTGATAGGTGCCATTGATGGCACCCACATAGCTATCATCCCCCCAAGAGTCAGTGAACAGGTATACAGAAACAGGAAGAACGTTCATTCCCTGAACATTCAATTGGTGTGTACTGCAGACCAGTACGTCTCACATGTGAATGCCATGTTCCCTGGATCAGTCCATGATTCCTTTGTGTTAAGCAACAGTAGTGTGCCACACAAGATGGAACAACTACAAGGGGACAGAGGATGGATCATAGGTAGGTGTTTCTGACACTAATTGCCACATTTGAGACAGCCAGGCTGTCTGCCACTGAGGGTTGTCATTGACAGTCCTGTTTTGTCCCCTTTTTTAGGTGATTCTGGCTACACCAACAGGCGTTGGCTCCTGACACCAGTGAGGAATCCTGGACCAGATGCAGAGAGGAATTACAATGAGGCCCATGGACGGACTAGGAGGGTGATAGAGCGCACAATAGGTCTCCTGAAGGCTAGATTTCATTGCCTACATATCTCTGGAGGTTCCCTGGCCTGTGGGTCTGAAAAGGTGTGTAGAATAGTGGTGGCATGCTGCATAACGTGGCTGTGAGGAATTCTATCCCCCTTTTTGAGGAGGAGGGTGCTGTATATCCAGACCTGCTTCCTCAGAGTGGGGATGAGAGTGATGGTGATGATGAGGAGGGGGAAGATGTAC
The DNA here is from genome assembly GCF_031143425.1 of Pleurodeles waltl. Classification (NCBI taxonomy): domain Eukaryota; kingdom Metazoa; phylum Chordata; class Amphibia; order Caudata; family Salamandridae; genus Pleurodeles; species Pleurodeles waltl. Next base: position 763,381,109 of record NC_090446.1, on the reverse strand, counting down.
ATTCCAGGACCCAACTGATACAGCTCTACTTCCAGTAATTATGTGGGACTATGCGATGAGACTGCTGTCTGTGCAGCATACTGTCAGTGTGCCTGTTCATCTAGGGGGGTGTTGGGTCAATAGTCATTGCCACTGTGACCATGTCTGCATAGGACAGGTAACATTATAGTATAATAGTTCGACACATCTGTAGGCACAACAACATGTTATGCGTGTGGTGCATTTCCTGCTACTCAGATAATAATAAATGATTTATAATACAGTTGTATCCATACTTCACTTTGTTTAAACATAATGACAGGGGACATTGTAATAGGTGAACTGGTGTTTTATTTGGTGCAGGGATTACATTGTGCAGATTACAGTGATGGGAGTGGGCTACTGGTGGTTGTACAATATGGCAACATGGTCGCAGCATTTGTTGGCAGTAGTGGTATGTCCATTTATGTTTACAAGTGTTTGTTGTTTTCACACGGTTTGGTCGTTGATTCAGTGGGACACTTGGAGGACAGTTCTTGCCAAAGTCACTTCTTTGAGGGGGGCCTTAGTCTTGGCAGGTGTTCCAGTGCCATATCTGGGCCTGAGGGACCGTTTGGGTGCCTGGTGTTGGTCTGTACAGGTTGAGATGCATGTCTCCTGTGTGTTTTGAGAGGGTGGAACATGTCCAGTTGCTGCTGATGCTGTTGTTGTCCAGTCTGTAGCTTGTCCTGTAGTAGGGGCTTCCTGGTCTGTGTGGGCCTCAGGCTGTGTTGGGACAAGGTGCAGCAGCGTACCTGCTAAGGTGGCCATTGTGGCATTGTGCAGTTTCCACTGCTCCATGGCCTCTTGGTGGTGTGCTAGCTGCATCCTTTGACTCTGCTCCAGGGTGGATACTATCTGGGCCAATCTGTCCTGGGTATGGTGATATGCTCCCAGGACCTTAGAGATCACGTCCTGGGCTGCATCATCAATCCTGTGGCCTCTCCCCTGGGCCACTGATGACTTCCCACTGGGCCTAGCCCCCTGTGCCTGCGTCCCCTGCACAGGTCTGGCGGTACCACTTGTACTGGGGCCATCGTCTTCCTGCCTGTTGGTAGGGGGTGACTATGGCCTCTGTCCATGTGTTACACCAGTCTGTGGCCAGAATACACAGGTGTGGGGACGGTTGCCCTCAGCTGATGTTTTTGGCTGGGTGGTAGGGGTGTCAGTGATGTCCTGGGTGGGGCTGCTGGATGATGACAGTCTAGGACTGTGTGAGGGGCTAGGGTGATCGTCAATGTCCAGAGTCCCATCCCCAGTGTCCTGGGAGGTGCCTCTGTCTCCCTGTGGGGCACTGCCACCCCTTGTCCTGTCCGTCAGGGTGGCATGGGTGGTGGTGCCTGTTGGGGAGAATGGACATGTCTGTTACAATTGCATGATCGGATGGGGTGCACTGGACTGGACAGTTTTGTGCAGGTTTTCACACTTTGGGGCCATGCAGAGTGCTTTTGTGAGGTTTGCATTGCATTTAGCTTTGGATGTGGAGGTGCATTGTGGGTGCTGTAGGCCATTGTGATTCTTTGCAGGGGTAGGTGGCTGTGCACAGGGGGGGGGGGTGTGGGCCTGTTAGTGGGTTTGTGGGAATGCAGGGGGATTGGATATAGTGATTGTGGCCTGAGTGGGGTAGTGGTCCTGGTGGGTGTTGGAGGGGTGGGGTGGTGCATGCATTACAGGTGTGATGGATATGGGGTAAATGTAGATGACTTACCCGAGTCCCTTACTCCAGTGAGTCCTGTAAGTCCCTCAGGGCACAGGATGGTCAGTACCTTTTCCTCCCAGTCATTGTAGACAGGTGGTGTTGGTGGAGGTCCTCCCCCACTCTTCTGGACTGCAATGTGGTGCATGGATGCCATCTACCTGACCTCCCCATGCAGGTTGTTCCATCTCTTGCGGATGTCGTCCCTGGTGCATGGATGGTGTCCCACTGCATTGACCTTGTTGACTATTGTCTGCCATAGCTCCATCTTCCTGGCGATGGGTGTGTGCTAGACCTGTGCCCCGAATAATTGTGCCTCGAACTTCAGTATCTCGTCCACTATGGTCCTTAGCTCCCTTTCTGTGAAGCGTGGGTATTGGGGGGGTGCCATGGTGTGTGCTGTGAATGGTGTCTTGTGTGGATCTAGGTGAGGGTGCTCTTGTGTGGTTGGGTGTGTGAGTCGAATGATGTGGCGTTCAGTGTCTGCCTGTAATGTTGTCCATCTGGCTTCTCCTATTGGTGATGCAAAGGATTGTGGGGTGTGTGTCAGGTGTGTGGGTTTCAAACTTGCCAATGTATGCATTTCTTACTGTTGGGTCCACTTGCCACCCGTACCGGTCTCTACCGCCAATGGTTGTTCGGCTTCCACTGACCGCCGCAGTGATTTGTGCTTCATTATTTGGAGGGTGGGGTGTTTGTGTGCTCGCGGTGGCGAGGTGGGAGGTCCAGCATTTCCACCGGCATGGTCCTGGTGGTGACTGATGCAGGGATTTTTTGTCGGTTTCTGATTGTTCCATCATTATATGGCGGGTTTCTGTTCATCGCCAATGGCGGTCTTCTGTTCGCCGTCGCCACGGCAGTCATCGGTGTTTACCGCCGTGTTCATAATGAGGGCCTTAGTGTTTAAGGACACCCATGAAACTTGTTCTTCAGATTCCAGGAGACCTAAAAAGAAGAAGAAGGACTGAAGAGCCGCGCCAGCAAAGAAGACTGCAGATGACAAGTGACTTGGCGCCAGCCCTACCGGCCTGTCTGCAGCTTCAAGACTCCTGCTACAAGAAGACGACTCGTCCTGCAGGGCCAGCGACATCTACAACCCCCCAGAGGACTGCCTGCCCACACAAGGATCAAGATCTCCTGAGGACAGCGGCCCTGTCCACAAAAGAAACCTTCAAGAAGGACTCCAGAACCACCCCGGATCCACTAGTCCTGCCCACTCTGCACCCGACTCCCACGGCCCATGTCCAGGTGGCCCACCGGTCCAGAGAAAGTCCCCAGGCAATTCTGACCTCAAGTCCACCCTGGGCTGCCCCTCCTGACCAACACAATGACGCCTGCAGCCTAAATCCAGAGGACCCCCTTGACCACAACCGGCTCCGGTGAAGATTTCCCAGTGCCTAAAGGTACCCCTGCACCCGCAGCCCCCTGGCCTTGGGGAATCCAACTGATGGTCCAGCAACATCCAGTGGGCTCCCTACCTACCTGTTTAGCATTTGCTTTTCTTCAGTCGACTCCATGGACCACGCCTGTAGCACCTTTGTGACCCCAGGGGTTCCCCCATTGAAAAGACTTGGGCACCCGCCGCTGTGTTTGCACCCTGCACCCGGCTGCCCCTGTGCCGCTAAGGGTGTGTGTTTGGTGCTGACCTGTGCACCCCCGATGCTGTTCTAAACCCCCCTTATCTGTGCCGTGTACTCTCGGGTACTTACCTGTAAGCTGTTTTTTTCTACGTGCCCCATGTCTCCATAGGATTCCATTGGGCGCCCGACACCAACCATGATCTCTGCACCCGGCTGGCTCCGTGTTGCTGGTGGTGCACTCTTGGTGTCTTCCTAAACGTTGCCATGTGGACCCCTTAACCCCCGGAGCCTGGGATGGTAAGTTGAGTACTTACCTGCAAATTGTGTTGTTACTTTTCCTCCTCTAGGACTGCACTGCTTTCTATGAGAAATTGCAATGTCTACTTTTGAAATTAAAAAGTATTACTTACCTGAAGACTGTTCTATCTGTGACTTCTCAACAAAGTGCATTTGATACTTGAAAGTGATACTTGAAACTGTGCTTACCCGAAACAAAGATCATTTTGGTCCTTCCTAGAAATAAAGTAACAAAGTATATTTTCTGATACATACAACATTGGTCTGGAGTCAGTCATTGAGTGTGTGCCTCACTTCTTGACTGTGTCTGTATAACAAATGCTTAGCACTACCCTCTGATAAGCCTAGCTGCTCAACCACACTACCACAAAAGAAAGCATTAGTATGATCAACGTTAGCCTCTGCAAAGCCTCTGGGGATCCATTGGACTCTGTGCACATTATGGCGGTCATCATGCGGTCACCGCCATTTGGCCGCTCCGCGGTCAAAAGACTGCGGCGGCCATTCTGGCTTTCCCACTGGGCCGACGGGCGCCCGCCAAAGGAGCGCCCGCCGGCCCAGCGGGAAAGGCCCTGCAACATAGAAACCGGCTCCGAATGGAGCCGGCGGTGTTGCAGGGGTGCGACGGGTGCAGTTGCACTCGTCACGATTTTCACTGTCTGCTAAGCAGACAGTGAAAATCATGCTGTGGCCCTGTTAGGGGGCCCCTGCACTGCCCATGCCAGTGGCATGGGCAGTGCAGGGGCCCCCAGGGGCCCCACGACACCCATTCCCGCCATCCTGTTCCTGGCGGTAAAAACCACCAGAAACAGGGTGGCGGGAAGGGGGGTCGGAATCTCCAGCGCCGCCATGGAGATTCAGCCCAGACAGGGGAAATCCGGCGGGAAACTGTCGGATCCCCTTTTCTGACCGCGGCTTTACCGCCGCGGTCAGAATGGGCAGGGAAGCACCGCCAGCCTGATGGCGGTGCTTCCGTGGTCATCCACCCTGGCGGTCGATGACCGCCAGGGTTGGAATGACCCCCTATATCTCATTTTGGTATAATATATACAGAGCCAGCTTACTACGGTATCTGCATCTGCATCTGCATCTGCAAAACAGCCTCTAAAAAAACAATGATTCCCTCCATCTTAGCACAATTGCTAAACATGTGGACCAGATCTGCATTTTGACTACTGCATCGCAGACAGGTTGTACCTTCTTCCTCACCTTGTTATTTTTGCAGGGGTATAATAAAGGTTAAAGAGTGTCTTGTGGTGTTGAGCCTGTAGCCCTGCAGACAATGATACCAATTGACCTATTTCCAAAGACTCATACAATTGTGCTTCATTAATGCCCAACCGCAGACTCCAGTTACCTGCCTGTTTTTCCAAATCATCCTTCATGAGCCCCATTAAGTGTTGATTGATATGACTGATCCTACATTCTGCCAATTTACCGAGCTGCTCTATCAACAGAATCTTCTCCCCCCACGCTATTCTCCTGGGGCATTTTAGCAAAAACTCTCTAAACAGGAGAAATATAAAAAACATTCCACCTTCCAAGCCCAATATCCCCTTGTATCCCATAAAAAGATCTCAAATGATTAACATTAACAAATTCTCCAATTTCCTCTATGCCATAGTGTTCCTATTTGCTAAAACAGTTTTTGTTGAAAATGGCGGGAAGATCTGTGCTCTCCACAAGGGAGTGTAGTAATTATATCGCCCAATTCGAAACTTACACTTGACCTGAGACCAGATCTCGAATGCAGACTGTACCGTTTGACATTTAACCTTTTTAAAGTACCTAGGTTCCACTACTCTTAGAAAACATGCATTCACATCTTCTCCCATCAAAATGTCACATTTAGGGGGAAGATTATCTCTCAGTTGATCACCCAGCTGTTTTCCTATACTTAAAGTCCTCATATATTGCAGGACTGCTGCCCAGTAATAAAACCTAAAATTAGGTACAGCCCATCCCCCCCTTATCCTAAGTAGCATTAAGTATTTAAGGGCCCCTCTGACTCTAGCATATGACAATATGAAGCTGCTGGAAATATCCTCCATCAGCTTGAACCAACAGTTTAAAACTCCAAAGAGATGGCCAAGAAAAAATAGAGCACCCTGAGTAGAAAAATAATCTTGATTACATTATATTGCCCCACTATTGGGAGATGTAAATAGTTCATCGTTGGAAATCCCTTTTAATATTCTGCAGCACTGGGGCCAAATTTGATTCCACTATCTGCTCCACTTTGCTCATGATTTTAAACACCCAACTGTACTGCCTACTTGGTTGTACGATTATCCACTAACTGTTCCCACTCATTAGCTACAATCTGACTTTTATTCTTGTTTAAAAAAAAACCAAAATGTTGCCAAAGTCTTGCTGCTTCACCTTCTGCTTTCCTTAATGCTGTTTCAAGTTCAGGTGTAACCAGTGCAATATCATCTTGATAGGAAAATACCTTGGTCCTTAGATCATACGCAACTATCGGAACTATTAGCTCATTATTGACCAGCCTCCTAATTAATGGGTTGATGTATAAAGCAAAAAGTAAGAGTGAACAGGGGCACCTCTGTCTTGTTCCTCCAATTCTGTCCACGTTATTTGCAGTCTAGCTACTAGTTTTCTGTACAATGCCTGTACCGCTCTTATAAAGCCAGAGCCAAATTAATTCCAACTGAGTATTGCCCACAGATAATCCCATGCCACACGATAAAAGTGTAATATCACGTCTACTGTGATGGGTAGTCCTTCTTCCAGGAATAAACCCATGTTGCCATGAGGATACCAGCCTGCCAATTACTTTACTCAATTGGGAGGCCAAGTTCTTAGCGTACAGTTTTGCATACGTGTTTATTAATGAAATAGACCTATAAGTCCCTGGCTCAGTTGAGGGCTCTTCTTCTTAAACACTACAATACCAGTGGAAACCCAGGATATGGGAGCTTGTGACCCAACTTGCACTTCCATAAATAGGTTACAGAACTCAACCTGTATTTCAGAGAAAAACACTTTATAAAATTCAAGTTATATTTTGTCTGAGTCTGCCACTTTCCCGGCTGCCAGCATACTCAGAGCGGTTCCTATGTCCTCAAGTGCAAATGGATCAACTAAAGGGGCCTTCTCATCTGTATCTAGCTGCCTTCCTACAATAAGTACCAAATATTGGCTAAACACATTTTCTGTAGTATTCTCTGAATGCTACAATTCTCCATAAAACTCCTTAAATACTCCCAATTTCACCTCAGTACTCGTTGCCATTTTCCCTGCTTATCCTTAATCTCCTGGATGCTGCTTTGGACCATCCTTTGCCTCGTTTGAAGTGCCACAATTTGCCCACCCTCTCACTGTACTCATAGCACTCGGATCGGCGGGTCGGATATTTTTCTGCTGCCTTTCCTGCATAAATATCATTAATCCTGGCCTTCACCACTGAGAACTTGGATAGCACTTCCTGTGATTCTCTGTTATCCATTGCCAATTGCATAAGTTGGGCCTCCAGCTTGCTAAGCTATTCACTGCCAGCTCTCAGCTACTGCGCCTGAGTTTTCTGTTGATTCAAGCTAAAATTAAGGGTCTCCCCTGTTATTCCAGCCTTCAGGACCTCCCAAACAAGATTAACAGTGGCACTAATCCTATTCACCTCCATAACGGCAGGGATCCATTTCTTCATGTCTCCATCATACTCCTGGTTTGACAATAGCTCCCTACTGAATGACCAGGTCTGCGGGTTGAGTCTTTTTTTAAATCAGGCCCAGATTTCAATCACTGAGGGGTTGTGGTCTGATAGGGTCTGGGGGAATTTTTCAATTTTTAACCCTTTAAGAAGGCTAGTTGAAACTAAAAAATAATCAAGCCTGACATGCTTCTTATGAATAAATGCTGAATAAAATGTGTGCCCCAGATCTGGGGCATTCAGCTGCTTCCATACATCCACCAATCTGTGGTTTGACTTAAGGGCCTGCACTGCCCAGAAACCTCTGGGATTTCTGCTTTCACAGCAACCCATAGGCAAAGTATTTGGACCACTGTTGATATGTATATTTAAAGATTATGACTGGAGTAGCCCAAGAAGCTAGCTCGACATTCATAAAATTATTTACTGCTGGACCATCCAGGTTTGACCCATAAATAGAACAAACCGTGAGAGCGCAACCTCCAACCAAGCACTCCTTTAAGGCCCAACAGCCATATTTATCTGTAAGTTTCCGAGTAATCGCTGTCACTTTTCTGCAAGACAGTATGGCTACCCCCTTTGTGGTGGTCCCCTTGTAGTAAGTACCAGTAACAGATATCCAAAGGTTTCCAACAGGTATTTCTTTGACCCTTCTATGTGAGTTTCCTGCATGCAAAGCATGTCGGGCCCATAAAATTTAAATCCTTCCGCTACAGGCCTCCTTTAACAATGATCATTTAACCCACAGACATTAACTGTAGCAATCCATAGATTTTCTAATCTCGACATTCATACATCTTTCCAATCAACCTCATCATAATGCAACCCACTGCAGTAAGTCAACCATTCCTAACTTCCCAAATGCCTGCATCCTTGCTTAGCTTTTCCTTCTTTTGAGTACACCCCTCAACTCCAGCCTCCACATGCCCACCATTCTTAGCCTTCACACAGCCCCTCCCCCCAACACCACCTGGGTGCCCTTCCCTGCAACTAAGCGAGGCAACCAGGCCAGGCTGGTCTGTAAGATGGACTGCATGCCCTGCTCCCTTTCAGCCTACCACACCATCAACACCCCCTTGCAGTAAAAGAGAGAAAGCAAAAAAGAAGCAGCAAATATTCTAAAAGACAGCAAATAGACTAGGAACATTCATATCTAAAGAGCCATCCACAAGCCAGGCTGTGGCTCTAAACACACTAGAACCCAGTAAAAACATACCAACATATTTACAGCAGAAACAATTCCAAAAAGTCCACGCCCTCACCTTCAACAAAATATATCTCAGTATTTCAACATTACAATACTTGTAAACTTCCTTAACACCCATAGGGCAGTCCACCCAGAAATCTTTTGGCCTTGATTTCAGAGACAAATACCCGTGTTCCATTTTTATAAATTATCTTTAGTCATGCAGAATTCATTAGGTATCCCTCTACTCCTTTCTCTGGAAAAGGTTTGATAAGCTGCCTGAGCCTCCAGCGTCCTTGCACTGTAGCATGTCAGAAGTCAGGCCTCGTAAAAAAGGAGAATCCATCATAGCTCTGTTTCGAATTAGGGCGAGCCTTCTTGAATATGGACTGTCTTAACAAAAAATTACCAAAGTAAACAATGATTGCCCTTGCCATTAAGGAGCTAGCACGTATAGCATGGGATGAATTCTTTACAAAAAGTGGAAACCTATATGCTCTTTGAATCTCTTAGTCCTAGCCCAAACTCTCCAGCTCAGGGAAGGCACCCTTAAACAACTTAACAATGAAAGATATATTTGACCTCAACCCCTTCCTCCAGGCCCAATAACCAAAAAGTGTTTCTACGTTGCTGATTTTCAATGTCTTCCAGTTTCCACTGAATATCTGTGATCTGAGACTCTTGCATAGAGGATTGTTTCAGCAGACATCCTACATCCGCTTCCAGCGATGTAGCCTGAGACTCAACTGCTGAAGTTCTTTAGCCAATTTCTAAACAGGCTTTTGAAATCCACCTGACCACCCCCTGCAATTTCCTATCTGCCATCCTTGCTTTTCTGCTACCCCTCTTGGTCTCCTCATGATGTTGAATCATAGTGCCGTAAATAAGATCCAAAGAGAGTGGCTCAGGTGCCCCTCCTAGGTGTGCCACTAAGGGTTGTGATGTCATAAGTTTGTTGGGTCGAGGAATAGTTCCACTTCAATCCATGAATGCCCTAGTTTACAGCTTTGTTAGCTCTGGTTTGCAAGCTCTTCCCCACCCTCTCTCGACTAGATGTATCAGGCTTGGCTGGATCACTCAAACCCCCTGGTGAGGCATTTAAACTACTGTCTGAGTCTACATCAGTAGAAAGAATGGAAGCAATAGTGTGACTTGAGCGGTCAGATAAAGAAAATAAATTCTCCCCGCATTCAACCAATCCCTCATCTGGTATTTTCGTAATGGAAATGCAGGCCTGGCTATTTTCCTTATTTGCATCAGGGTTTGGCCACTGATTTTCCTCTTGACCTCCCAGCAGAACACTCTGAAGCAGAGAGGCAGTGATATCTAAGGCTTCCATTGAGCCAGAGCTTGTTATAGCACCATCTGCAATGTGTTTGTTTGCATTTGAGGTCAAGTCTGGAACTTTATTGAGTTCTACTGTTCCTGTCTCAGTGTTGGACCTATACATCGCCTCTTCTGACAAGGCAGCTACGTTCCCAACTTCAACAGTTTGTGGGATAGAAACAGGGACAGGCCCCAGTGACAAGTCCATAGATCCGGGTCTTACTCTAGAGCCCAGTGGCTGAGGTATAGCAGTGTTCTCATCCTCAAAGCCTGTGCCAGAACCCCCTCCAACTTTAGCACTGTCACTGACCTGAGGGCTGATGTTCAAGCGGCTTTCCTTCTTGTGTAGCCTCTGTCCAGCATGTATCACCAATATGCTTGAAGCCCCTCCACCTGGGAACTCGGCTTCACTGTCTCCATTTTGCTGGAATGAGAATCCATAGTGTTGCTCTTTCCACTCATCGATTTAGACCCCACTGTAGAGGTAAGTGTTTGGGACAGCCCAGTGAGGATGCCAGACTGTCTTGCTCTGCCTGCCGGAAGTCTTTTAGACATGCCTGACATTTTAAATATTTCTGCTGTCAGAGGCCACTTGCCTCCTTTTTTAGCTGCACCGCCGGTAATTTCAAGTATCTTCGCTGGTGTTCGGGCGTCCTCATTCCTAGTCGTGCCTCTCTCTGCTCTCAACAGTTGGATGACCCTCAACTGGCCTCCCAATGAGGGGTCTCACTGGGGCTGCTTTGCAGCCGGGTCACCAGCACAAAGTCAAGGATTTCTGGGGGCCTTTGCAGCCATTGCAGCATTCGTTCTTCTCAGCCCACAAAACGTCTGCCGCACAGTTTGCATCTACAGCTTCCACTGCAGCCTTCCAAGTCTGCCTTCAAGACCAGCAGTGGTAAGTATACGTAGCAGCGCTCTGTGGCAGATGAGTACTCTGTGGAGATCAAAATTTCCCCGGCTACATATGTCCACAGAAAGCTTGGCTTGGCTTCCGCCTCCCATCACAGCTCTTGACAAAGCACTTCTCTCCCTTAGCTCCGAACCGCTGTCATTCAGTTCAGTGGCCATATTCAGATTTAATGCAAAAGAAAATCCAATAAAAAAAGATAGCTGGTTACAAAAACATAAACAGTTGCACAAATTGTTCTAACATATCATCAAGTTCACATGCACAAACACTGAGGGCAGAATGGATGAGAGAATGGCACTCAGCAGTTTGACACCCGAAGAGGGTTCCAAACCCAAAGGCAGTAACAAAGACCCTGGCTTTCAAAGCCTGATTATTGGGAGAAATATGTACCTTGAATTCATCAAAAAGTTCAAAAAGGATGGTGCTGAGTAATGCAAAGATGCGTACTTCACTGTAGGGAGTATACGCGGTAGTGGCTGGAGTTTGCTGTATTGTGATTTTGCCATAATGTTTATGAAGGCATCTAGGTCCATTCAGGTACCATTCAGGTACCATTCAGGTACAGGTCACAGATTAGGACCATGCACTTTAGCTGGGTGTGAAGACCGGCTTCACACATGCCGAAAGTGTGAACCACATGGGTGATCAATCTGTCTTCTTCAGCATCATCAGCCATATCTGCATACTCAACTTGAAGGTGTAGATGCCACTGTTCAGGTGCTTGTGCCAGAGACACTGGCTAGTTGACATGATTGATTGAAAAAAATTGATTAACCCACCTTTGCAAAATGATTTGCTTTCCTCCAAGCAGAGCACTTCTTGCCCTAAGCTGGACATACCTTTTGGTAACGGAAGAAGCCTACGTAGGGTTCAAAGGAGTTCATTCGATTTGAGTGGTTTACAGTTTCGGGCTTTTGTGGTAATCTTTGCTGGTTGATGATTATGGTGACTAGTTCACTCTTATTAGTAGTGCCACAGAGGGTTGTTTCCATGTGGTACGCACATGGGCATGACTTTTTGATGGAATATCCCAGTGAGAGAATGATTAGTAATGTTATTCCAAGGTGGGTCAAAGATGAGTCATCTGAGTTGAGTTGCACCTCTGAACTGTCTACGCTCTAATCTCCTCCACTTTTTTGGGCATTGTGCATGTGCTTGCTATCTCTTTTAGTCATGAGTAGACGTTATCCATAGATTCATCAAGATGTTGCTTAATTTAACACAGGGCAAAACATTTGCAGTTTAGGTACGCAAACGGGGTTAAGTGTGTATTTACAGCAGCAATGCGGTAACATGGGTGTGTTTGGAACAGTTTCAGTCAATGTGCATAGGAGCCTGAAAAAACCCTCACCATGTAAAGCAGCACAGACCTTTTTCTGCCACCCTCTATTGAGTGGTGCCTAAGTATGTTTCAAGGTGTGCAACAAATTGTCCACTTTGGAATGAGAGTGTACCTTCCAGCAGGAAGGGAGCCATAAATGATATGCTGGTCTTGATATTGTGTAAAAAGTAGATAAGATAGAAGGTGTAACAGTGGCTATAAAGGAGTACCAAATGATGTGGGACTCAAGGATGTGCATATGGCGAGTAATGTGACTTAATGGCAGGTGTGTGTTAACAAGTTCAGCTAGATAGCTCAGGGTTGTTATTTTTTCCATACCTCAGAGTTATGCGCGGAGTTCATGCAGTCACCCAGTGTTGAAGGTGCTTGTTCCACAAAAGTGTTATGAGATGCTGGAGGGCTAAATATCTCTAATTCATTCACTCAGGGTTGGCTTTGCCTTCTTATTCCTTCACATAGCTTTTCTTGCTTCTTAGATGGGCACGCCAGGCCACAGACTTTCTGTGAAGAAGTCAGCCATTGTACTATTCATCTTTCAGGCATAGAGTGGTGTACGTGGACACAGTTGCCGTGGAGCATGAAAAGGGCCAGCAGTGAGCGTAAAAAGACCACACATAGAGTGTGGTAGGTGCTTGAACAATGGGGAAGCTAGCTGGGCCTTGAGGAACAGGCCATCAATGTCAGGCGGGCTATTGGACAGGAGTGGCAGCTTCTAAAACCAGAAATGGACTGAATTCTTGTTGGTCTAACTGCACAAAGTAGATAGGCACAGGATAGCGAACAAGCCCAGCATGAAGTGGCACCATGGAAGAAAGTAACACTGTAGATACCAGGCACCATGGAAAAACTGTTCAGACACAGATAACCAAGGTCCAATTCTCTGTTCCTCAAGACTGCCCAGATTTGTTAATTTAAACAGTGGGTAATCAAGTGGGGGTTTGGACCAGTTTGCCCCAAATCAAACGTAAGAATACACAAGAGTTGACAACCCACTTAGATCATTTTAAGAGTTGTAGTGGAATTTCAGATTGCATGCAGACAATGATACATCAGACCCACGTATTTAGTTCAAGTGTATTTATTAATTCCAGGCACGAAGATTATTCTGGAGATTACAAGGAGAGACAGCCGACACGTGATTCGCCCCTTGTGGTGTGTTCACCTAGGGCTTTTTCAAGGCATTATGTTATTCATCAGACAATGTTAATTTTTAAATGCAGAAGATCCGATTCATGGTACAGGAATCCTAGGAATAATTCTAAATTCGAAGTCGCAGCGTTCTAAATGGGCGCTATGTTGAATTCTCAACTCTTGTGTATTCTTACCATGGAAAAACTCAAGAAGCAAAGTAGGTGAGTCAGAGCCAGAGGCATAGCTATTATTGGTGTAGCAGGTGCAGTGGCAGTGGGGCCCGGAGCCCTGGCGGGCCAATTGAACAGTAACAATTCTGTATTTTACTACCTCAACAGCAGTCAATGAGCCCATTTTCCTTGCTTGCCCCAGGGGCCATGGTATCCTTGCTATGCTACTGCCCCCAGGTCTATTCCTCGTCACCAGTGCTGCATCATTTGGGTGTGGAATAACTGGAAAGATATGTATTTCCTTTACAATGTCAGCATACCTGAGTCCTGAAAAAGGACAACAGCAAATATTTATTAGTCAGCCCACACCACGGGCTGAACAATCATTTTAACTTCAGGGAGCACGATTACTCAGTGTAGTGTATGTGCAACACTAAACCACAATAACTTGTTGTGAAAGACAGCAGCACAGTATATTGGTGGTGCTTAATTGGTTGCACTCTTATCACTTTACATGGAACCATACACAGTGCTGCCACTGCTACTGTAGTTCTAACAATGTCCTTCAAACTCACCTGCAGTTTTAGTGGGACTTGCATACAGCTCTTCCCAAGTACTTCTGTTTAAACTAAAACCCTGTTTTACCAGTACTGAGGCACTGAACAGCAACCCTGCCAATGTACCTCAAGTTTACCCCATGGCATCCATTCCATAACAAGCTTTCTTTTAGATCTATCAGGTGCCTTTGACACAGTCTCCAATGCTACGGCTCTGCAATGAGTAGCCTCCTGTCAGTCTTGACCCTGCTCCCCTTGGAAACAGTCCAGCTTAGACTGCCAGGTCAGGTCCTCCCTGGACAAGCAACAAGCATCCTGGGACTGGTTTTGGGGTAGCACCCCTCATCAGCTAGGCTAGCTTGATTCTAGGGGCACGGTGAGCATGGGACCCACGTCTGGGCATCAGTGGCAGCCAGGGGCACACAAAACTGGTGGGGCAATAGGAAAATATGTAACCCACTGACAGGCACAAAAACCTGCAGTGCCCTTAGGCTCAAAGCCAAAGTTCTCAATCGTAGCCCATTTTAAACAGTGCTTATGATGGGCCATGATTTTTTGGACCTGGAGCTGAGACTGAAGGCACTGCGAGTTTCTCCCAGTGCCTGTCAGTGAGCTAAGCATTGTTTAACAAATCTAAAGTTTGACTTACCTACTGTCTTGTGCTTGGTGCTCCTCATCATCTCAGCAGTACAGGTTCCCAGACCTCAAGCCAGCAACTCACCTCTACCAATCCAGATGCTTCCTTCAGGCTGCTCAACTAGCATGGAAGAAGCACAAGAATTGACTGGAATGCACTGGTGAGATGCTCCTTGAAGCTCTGATGGTTTGTGCTTGCTCACGACCCAGCTGTCTAAGACAGCGTGGGTTGGAGTGTTTAAAGTGTGCATGTCAGGCTGGCCATCGCAAGACAGCCGGCCGAAGTGACTTGTGCACTTTAAACTGAAGTGCACACTATTCCTCCCTGCTTCTGACTAGCCCTCTGTCTTGGCTGCTGCCAGCATGACAAATACAATGGTGATAAATCTGATTTATTACCATTTTATTTTTCACATTTGCTGCTCTCCAGCAGAGGGGCAACGCTCCTCCACTCTCATGGAGGCACCGCTGCTGGCTGTTGGGCATACCCTTCCCACTTAGGGTGGCTATAGCAACTCAAAAGATGATGGGCGAAATGCTGAACATTGTCAGACGTCTGCCCCCATGCCAAAGATCTAGGTTAAATCCATTGTTTTGTTTGTTCAAATGTTTGACAATGTTCTTGTGTTACTTCGTCCTATTGGCCAATCAGCAAAGCTCTCAAGTTTTGACAAATCTTAGAAGTGAGAACTAATTAGCATATTGGATGCCCGCAAGATGTGAAGTCATAAAACATTAGCATCAATGACAACAAAGAAATTAACGATAGTTAAGTGATAAAGCAATCAAAATGAATGTAAAATTAGTAGTAACACCATACTTGAATGAAGTAGACAAAAGTTGTGGAACAGCAGTCCAGTGTGTCCAACGCGCCTTCTTTCATCAAATGAAGGATTCTGTGAGAGTGCTCATATCACAGGTGTTGGTTCCTGAAGCTTCTGCATCTTCCATGAGCTGCTCAGCTCAAAGCAGACACCTAAACAGAAGTAAATTTAGAGACCACGTCCAAGCCCTCCTGTGGTGTTGTCTATGTATTAACATGTGGTAACTGCATATTAAACTGTGTGGGTTGCTCCTGTTCAGGAGTGCTGGGTCAGTTAAGAATCCTTTGAAATCCTTCAATGAGGATTCCAACCAGTAAGCAAACAGGAGGAGAAGAGACGAGAAGCTGGCTGGTGGCTGGGATGTAAAAAAAACGCTTTTTCGCCTGTATTTCGACTACATCCTGTTGTGTCCATACCATATTTTGGCATTCTCAAGGATCAGGTGAAGAACGTGTCAGTGCTGCCAAGGGTCTCCTTCACAACATACAGTCACTGAAGAAGTTGCAGGGTGGTAAGGAGAGGTTAGAAAGCAGGAGTCACTTGAGACCGGAGTGGGGTCCGGAAGGACTACAGCACCAGCATTCCGAGTGGCTGGAGCAGCAGCGGTGCATGCCATCGGGTGCATTTCAGTAGCAGCGCCTCTCGCTGATCTGTTGGAGCAGGAGGCACTTGAGTCCAGAGGGGGGCCGGAAGACTACAGCCCCCAGCATTCCTAGCAGCAGGAGCCAGGGTGATACGTGCCTTGTGGCGCATTTCAGTGGCAGCGTCAAGAGCGGGCCCATCTTCGCCAGTCACTGACCGGATGAGGCTGGGTTGGGCCACCCCCCTAACGTGGTTAAAGCGACCCAACATTCACAGTAAGTGAAATTCCATTTGATATCTGGGTTTGCAGTATACAATCGCCGACAGCCAGTGGCACCATAAGAGTTGAGACTATTATACTATTTATGCTTCTAGAATTTGAGGAAAGATGGGCAAACAAAAGATAATAACAGCACAGAACAGTTTCAACAGTACACTAGACGGCTTCTTACAAAAGGTGGTTGGAGCCATAGAAAAGGAGATCAAATTTGCTGAATGACGTCTGTCCATTTTAGCCTCCCAAGCCACCTCCTGTTTGCCATCCTCGGCACCATTGCCACTTCAATTAGTGGTGGGGCTGAATCAACAGGAAAATAAGCAAGAAGGTTGCCAGGACATTTTGACTACTTGTTTGTCTGATTCATCTATGGTAGAGCTTCCATCAGATCCACTGGGCACTTTGGCTGTTGTATCAGAGATCCCAACAGTCAAAGGGAAAAGAAAGCGAGGTGAAAATTATTTTAAGAACAAAGGTGTCCGTACAGTTGGGCCCTCCTGGTACTGGTTCTGATTGGTAGAGAGGGTCCAGGAGGTCCAGAGGGACGCTGCTGATTTAGCTGCCCTAATAACGAGCACATAGTGGAGGAATTAGCCAAAAGGCTATGTCCCATCGAGGCTCGGCTAAAACTATTAAAGAGAAATTAGGGGAGGTTGTTCAACTAATTAGGTCTAATGACTAAGGGGGTCATTCTGACCCCGCCGGCGGCGGAAGCCGCCCGCCTGGCGGGAACCGCCAGAAGACCGTACCGTGGTCAAAAGACCGCGGCGGTCATTCTGACTTTCCCGCTGGGCTGGCGGGCGACCGCCAAAAGGCCGCCTGCCCGCCCAGCGGGAAAGCACCAGCAACGAGGAAGCCGGCTCCGAATGGAGCCGGCGGAGTTGCTGGTGTGCGACGGGTGCAGTTGCACCCGTCACGATTTTCAGTGTCTGCTCGGCAGACACTGAAAATCAATGTGGGGCCCTGTTAGGGGGCCCCTGCAGTGCCCATGGCATGGGCACTGCAGGGGCCCCCAGGGGCCCCACGACACCCGTTCCCGCCAGCCTGGTTTCCCTTTTCTGACAGCGGCTTTACCGCCGCGGTCAGAATTGCCCTTGATGCACAGCCAGCCTGTTGGCGGTGCATCCTCCAACCCAGGTCGGAATGACCCCCTAAGTGTCCTCGATACCCTCTTTACAATCCCAGTCCCAGGGCAATCTTATGTTGTCTGGGTCACAAGATGGGGCTCCGATATGCCAAGAAGGAACCTCACTATACTTGGCCCGTAAAGGCTCAGAGCTGGACAGAGCAAGTCAGCGAGTAAGGACTTGGATGAACGTGCAAGCCAAAATGTGGGGGATTGTTACTCCGGAGATATGGCTATAAACAATACGGGAGGAAATGGTACCAATTCAGTGATTAAGGTCAAAGGCTGTAAAAATTCAGAATTTGGCAAGAAATAATGACAGACCTCTTGAGGTGTTACATCTCCCCCTGGAGGCCTGCTCATATGTGGCAGTGATCACCAATGTACCCAGACTACAACCAAATAGTCTTGAGTCTTACGCAGAACTGGAAAATAAGGTTATCCATTGGTTACATGTCAACGCTAACTTCCCATTTTCAACAGCCTCCTCAATATTAATGGTGAGGAGAGTGGGTTGGTTGGATTTGCTGAAGAAGTTCAGTGAAGGGTATTGTTGTAAATTTTAACTTGCCTGTTATAGTCAATAAGATTTTTCTAAATTGTAGCACAGTTGGCCCACTGCCCAGGGGGCTTTTTCTGTTTGACTTGCAGCTTTTTACCCCCATACAGGCTTTTCTTTTACTAAGGGGCTGGAAATAGGCCCAAGAAGTCCTGTTAATCGCTTTGCCAAAAACAAAGATTCCCCTTCTCAACAGTCTGTGCACATGTGGATTCTCTCCACTTTGTCTGACGTGGGTTGACTCAAAGATGGGGATAAGTACGCTGTAATAGAAGGGGGGTCGATGGTAGCCCACAAAATACTTGCTGCCCCTAGTTCTGGTGATATCTGCCTTGAGGCGGTAACAATGCAAAACCAATTACAAGCAGAGGCTGAGAAGTAAGTTAACATTATTAGTTGGAACATAGCAGGACTTGAAGCCAAATTGTCCATTCCAGAATGGGGGAATTTTATAGATAACCACATGATCTGTGTATTGCAGGAAATGTGGTCCGTGGAACCGAAGTATAGACCAGGGTATAAGAGCTACTGGGTCCCATTGAATAGGGTGTCTTCTGGTAGACCCTCAAGGGGCCTATTAATCTGGATCAGTAGCTCCCTTAAATGTCAAGTGAGCGAATTGGAGATGGGGTGTCCCGATTTACAGGGCTTAGTTTTGTCTACCTATAAAGAATATTCGCTACCTTTGCCTTTAAATATCTGTAGCAGGAGCGGTGGAAAAAGCTGTGAATCAGAAGTTTTATGTGCCCTGGATAATTTGTTAGCTAGCAGAAATAACACCCATTACATCTTGATTGCTGAGGATTTCAACACTACATTTGAGCCTTACTCATTAGCACAGGAGCTTTATCAGGGAGAGGAAAGTTTTGGGGGCATCCCACAACTACAGAAGTGCAATGGACAAAGACTGACTACAGCTGCTCTTCAAATTGTAAACATCACGCTAGCCCAATGCCTCCGAGCATGTAATGGGCGCTCTCGCTCTGATGTAAATCCCTCTCCTACATTTAGATGAGGGACTTATAGGAGTCATATTGATTGCCTCCTACTAGATATACGCTTATGGGGACATATGGTAGATTTGGTAGTGGTGGAGCACGAGAAAAGCGACCATGACCCACTGATACTTGTTACTAGGAGTTTGCTACCTCTAATTGGGGCCCCTGTTTCCAGGGAACTTGACCAGCATAACATTATGACAAACAACAGATGGAATGTTAAGTGGGAAACTATTAATACCTCCTGTGCACCATTGCAACCATGTATAGGCTACTGGCAAACCAAATGGAACTTATGCTCCAATTTGGGCTGGATGAGGGAAGGATATTGGTTAAGCACTTAAAACTATTCGATTGCCTGAGGGAGCTATTTGTTAAAGAGTCAATGGGCAACTTGAGAAAGAAGCGGTAAGATAGTTGGTATAACAGATCTTGCAGAGAAGCTAAAACAGGCTATTGAGGGACCTTAGAAGGAGGGACAGAAATTCAATCAAACAATCAAGGAAAAAGCATAGGCTGGAGCTATCCAAAGCATGAGGAAGCTGGGAAGAGAAGTGCTGGATAGCCCTTTTAGAGGCAGCAAGAAATAAGGATGCTAGCAAGTTTTGGAAATTGGTTTCAAACGGAAGTGAGGAATCCCAACTCATGAATGGGGCATCAATCCTTCCCGATGAGTGGGTTAAACATTTCTTTTCTCTCTACTCTGGGAGCGATGAGATAGTCCCTGTTAGACTTTTCATCCTTGGCGTGGTCTCCCTTAACTTTTTGCCTATGTTCCCCAGGTTGTTGATGTGTGCTGGACTCTGATTTTACTGTTTTTGTTACTCTGGGCACTTTACCGCTGCTAACCTGTGCTAAAGTGCAAGTGCTCCTGTTTAAAATGTGTACGTAATTGGTTCTCCATGATTGCCATATTTGTTTTACTGTCCCTAGTAAAGTGCACTAGAGGTGCCCAGGGCCTGTAAATCAAATGTTACTAGTGGGCCTGCAGCACTGGTTGTGCCACCCACACAAGTAACCCTGTAATTATGTCTCAGACCAGCCACTGCAGTGTCTGTGTGTGTACTTTTACACTATAAATTCGACTTGGCAAGTGTACTCACTTGCCAGGCCTAAACCTTCCCTTTTCTTACATGTAAGGCACCCCTAAGTTAGGCCCTAGATAGCCCCAAGGGCAGGGTGCAGTGTATGGATAAGGTAGGACATATAGTAATGTGGTTTATATGTCCTGACAGTGAAACACTGCCAACTTCGTTTTTCACTGTTGCAAGGCCTGTCTCTCTCATAGGATAACATGGGGGCTACATTTAAATATGATTAAAGTGTAGATTCCCCTGGAGAGTAGATGGACATGTGGAGTTTGGGGTCCCTGAACTCACAATTTAAAAATACATCTTTTAGTAAAGTTGATTTTGAGATTGTGCGTTTGAAAATGACACTTTTAGAAAGTGAGCATTTTCTTGCTTAAACCATTCTGTGACTCTGCCGTGTTTGTGGATTACCTGTCTGGGTCAGTTTGACAGTTGGGTTGTTTTTCACCTCACACCAGACAGTAACACAAAGGGAGCTGGGGTGTAACCTGCATTTCCTGATTAGCCATCTCTGCTAGGAGGGAGGGGTGGAGTGGTCACTCTCATCTGAAAGGACTGTGCCTGCCTCTGACAATGCAGACTCCAACCCCCTGGTGTGTGTCTGAGGCCTTGCCTGGGCAAGGCAGGATTTCACAAGTAGGTGTGAGTCCCCTTTGAAGAAAGGTGACTTCAAAGACTAAAATGGGTATAAGAAGGGCACCCAAATCTACAGACTTTAGAAACACTTCTGGAACCAAGAGGAACCTCTGCCTGGAGAAGAGCTGAATAGCTGAGGAAGAAGTGCTGCCCTGCCTGTGACTGTGCTTTGTGGAGCTTTCCTGCAGTGCTGCTTCTGCCAGAGTAAGAGGGCAAAGACTGGACTTTGTGTGCCTTCCATCTTGTGAAGAAATCTCCAAGGGCTTGAGTTAGAGCTTGCCTCCTGTTGTTTGAAGTCTCAGGGACAGCAAAGACTTCTCTCTGCCAGCACCTGGAGTCTCTGGAGAGACTCCTGCTCTGACAAGTGGTGCCCTATCCAGTTCCTGGGCCCTTGAAAGGAAAGCTGGTGGAAATCCAAGGAAATCGACTTCGGACGACTCCGGACCAACGCCGCTGCTGAATCCGGTAACGCTGCCTGCACCCGACACTGTGACCTTCACTGGAACGCGATGCTCTTCGCAGTCCCGACGGCGCAGCAGCCCTGCTGAAGTCCGCGACTCCGTAGAAGTCGCCGCACCACGTCGTGACTGATGCCGCTCGAAGTGCACGGATTTAACGTTTCGCACAGACGCCGCGATTCCCGACTTCGCGCATAGGCTTGTTTTCGCTCTTCACCAAAGGTACTGTACTTGAGGGCCTACACGACTCCGTGTCCGGCGCCGCTGGTGTCGGCTTGTTTGGAACGACTCCGTCACAACGCCGTGTTAACATCTCATCGAAGCATTTTTGTTTCTAAGCACTATTTTTTAGTTTAATCCTTAAAACTTCCTAACTTGACTGGTGTATGTCGGATTTTTGTCATTTTGGTCTTGTTTTGTTTAGGTAAATATTTCCTATTTTTCTAAACTAGTGTTGTGTCATTTTGTAGTGTTTTCATTAATTTACTGTGTTTGTTGGTGCAAATACTTTACACCTAGCACTCTGAGGTTAAGCCTACTGCTCTGCCAAGCTACCAAGGGGGTAAGCAGGGGTTAGCTGAGGGTGGTTCTCTTTTACCCTGACTAGAGTGAGGGTCCTTGCTTGAACAGGGGGTAACCTGACTGTCAACCAAAGACACAGTAAGTGAAATTCCATTTGATATCTGGGTTTGCAGTATACAATCGCCGACAGCCAGTGGCAGCATAAGAGTTGAGACTATTATACTATTTATGCTTCTAGAATTTGAGGAAAGATGGGCAAACAAAAGACAATAACAACACATAACAGTTTCAACAGTACACTAGACGGCTTCTTACAAAAGGTGGTTGGAGCCATAGAAAAGGAGATCAAATTTGCTGAATGACGTCTGTCCATTTTAGCCTCTCAAGCCACCTCCTGTTTGCCATCCTCTGCACCATTGCCACTTCCATTAGTGGTGGGGCTGAATCAACAGGAAAATAAGCAAGAAGGTTGCCAGGACATTTTGACTACTTGTTTGTCTGATTCATCTATGGTAGAGCTTCCATCAGATCCACTGGGCACTTTGGCTGTTGTATCAGAGATCCCAACAGTCAAAGGGAAAAGAAAGCGAGGTGAAAATTCTTTTAAGAACAAAGGTGTCCGTACAGTTGGGCCCTCCTGGTACTGGTTCTGATTGGTAGAGAGGGTCCAGGAGGTCCAGAGGGACGCTGCTGATTTAGCTGCCCTAATAACGAGCACGTAGTGGAGGAATTAGCCAAAAGGCTACGTCCCATCGAGGCTCGGCTAAAACTATTAAAGAGAAATTAGGGGAGGTTGTTAAACTAATTAGGTCTAATGACTCAGTGTCCTCGATACCCTCTTTACAATCCCAGTCCCAGGGCAATCTTATGTTGTCTGGGTCACAAGATGGGGCTCCGATATGCCAAGAAGGAACCTCACTATACTTGGCCCGTAAAGGCTTAGAGCTGGACAGAGCAAGTCAGCGAGTAAGGACTTGGATGAACGTGCAAGCCAAAATGTGGGGGATTGTTACTCCGGAGATATGGCTATAAACAATACAGGAGGAAATGGTACCAATTCAGTGATTAAGGTCAAAGGCTGTAAAAATTCAGAATTTGGCAAGAAATAATGACAGACCTCTTGAGGTGTTACATCTCCCCCTGGAGGCCTGCTCATATGTGGCAGTGATCACCAATGTACCCAGACTACAACCAAATAGTCTCGAGTCTTACGCAGAACTGGAAAATAAGGTTATCCATTGGTTACATGTCAACGCTAACTTCCCATTTTCAACGGCCTCCTCAATATTAATGGTGAGGAGAGTGGGTTGGTTGGATTTGCTGAAGAAGTTCAGTGAAGGGTATTGTTGTAAATTTTAACTTGCCTGTTATAGTCAATAAGATTTTTCTAAATTGTAGCACAGTTGGCCCACTGCCCAGGGGGCTTTTTCTGTTTGACTTGCAGCTTTTTACCCCCATACAGGCTTTTCTTTTACTAAGGGGCTGGAAATAGGCCCAAGAAGTCCTGTTAATCTCTTTGCCAAAAACAAAGATTCCCCTTCTCAACAGTCTGTGCACATGTGGATTCTCTCCACTTTGTCTGACGTGGGTTGACTCAAAGATGGGGATAAGTATGCTGTAATAGAAGGGGGGTCGATCGTAGCCCACAAAATACTTGCTGCCCCTAGTTCTGGTGATATCTGCCTTGAGGCGGTAACAATGCAAAACCAACTACAAGCAGAGGCTGAGAAGTATGTTAACATTATTTGTTGGAACATAGCAGGACTTGAAGCCAAATTGTCCATTCCAGAATTGGGGAATTTTATAGATAACCACATGATCTGTGTATTGCAGGAAATGTGGTCCGTGGAACCGAAGTATAGACCAGGGTATAAGAGCTACTGGGTCCCATTGAATAGGGTGTCTTCTGGCAGACCCTCAGGGGGCCTATTAATCTGGATCAGTAGCTCCCTTAAATGTCAAGTGAGCGAATTGGAGATGGGGTGTCCCGATTTACAGGGCTTAGTTTTGTCTACCTATAAAGAATATTCGCTACCTTTGGTAAATATCTGTAGCAAGAGCGGTGGAAAAAGCTGTGAATCAGAAGTTTTATGTGCCCTGGATAATTTGTTAGCTAGCAGAAATAACACCCATTACATCTTGATTGCTGAGGATTTCAACACTACATTTGAGCCTTACTGATTAGCACAGGATCTTTATCAGGGAGAGGAAAGTTTTGGGGGCATCCCACAACTACAGAAGTGCAATGGACAAAGACTGACTACAGCTGCTCTTCAAATTGTAAACATCACGCTAGCCCACTGCCTCCGAGCATGTAATGGGCGCTCTCGCTCTGATGTAAATCCCTCTCCTACATTTAGATGAGGGACTTATAGGAGTCATATTGATTGCCTCCTACTAGATACACGCTTATGGGGACATATGGTAGATATAGTAGTGGTGGAGCACGAGAAAAGCGACCATGACCCACTGATACTTGTTACTAGGAGTTTGCTACCTCTAATTGGGGCCCCTGTTTCCAGGGAACTTGACCAGCATAACATTATGACAAACAACAGATGGAATGTTAAGTGGGAAACTATTAATACCTCCTGTGCACCATTGCAACCATGTATAGGCTACTGGCAAACCAAATGGAACTTATGCTCCAATTTGGGCAGGGTGAGGGAAGGATATTGGTTAAGCACTTAAAACTATTCGATTGCCTGAGGGAGCTATTTGTTAAAGAGTCAATGGGCAACTTGAGAAAGAAGCGGTAAGATAGTTGGTATAACAGATCTTGCAGAGAAGCTAAAACAGGCTATTGAGGGACCTTAGAAGGAGGAACAGAAATTCAATCAAACAATCAAGGAAAAAGCATAGGCTGGAGCTGTCCAAAGCATGAGGAAGCTGGGAAGAGAAGTGCTGGATAGCCCTTTTAGAGGCATCAAGAAATAAGGATGCTAGCAAGTTTTGGAAATTGGTTTCAAACGGAAGTGAGGAATCCCAACTCATGAATGGGGCATCAATCCTTCCCGATGAGTGGGTTAAACATTTCTTTTCTCTCTACTCTGGGAGCGATGAGATAGTCCCTGGTAGACTTTTCATCCTTGGCGTGGTCTCCCTTAACTTTTTGCCTATGTTCCCCAGGTTGTTGATGTGTGCTGGACTCTGATTTTACTGTTTTTGTTACTCTGGGCACTTTACCGCTGCTAACCTGTGCTAAAGTGCAAGTGCTCCTGTTTAAAATGTGTACGTAATTGGTACTCCATGATTGGCATATTTGTTTTACTGTCCCTAGTAAAGTGCACTAGAGGTGCCCAGGGCCTGTAAATCAAATGTTACTAGTGGGACTGCAGTACTGGTTGTGCCACCCACACAAGTAACCCTGTAATTATGTAACTGCAGTGTCTGTGTGTGTACTTTTACATTATAAATTTGACTTGGCAAGTGTACTCACTTGCCAGGCCTAAACCTTCCCTTTTCTTACATGTAAGGCACCCCTAAGTTAGGTCCTAGATAGCCCCAAGGGCAGGGTGCAGTGTATGGATAAGGTAGGACATATAGTAATGTGGTTTATATGTCCTGACAGTGAAACACTGCCAACTTCGTTTTTCACTGTTGCGAGGCCTGTCCCTCTCATAGGATAACATGGGGGCTACCTTTAAATATGATTAAAGTGTAGATTCCCCTGGAGAGTAGATGGACATGTGGAGTTTGGGGTCCCTGAACTCACAATTTAAAAATACATCTTTTAGTAAAGTTGATTTTGAGATTGTGCGTTTGAAAATGCCACTTTTAGAAAGTGAGCATTTTCTTGCTTAAACCATTCTGTGACTCTGCTGTGTTTGTGGATTACCTGTCTGTGTCAGTTTGACAGTTGGGTTGTTTTTCATCTCACACCAGACAGTGACACAAAGGGAGCTGGGGTGTAACCTGCATTTCCCGATTAGCCATCTCTGCTAGGAGGGAGGGGTGGAGTGGTCACTCTCATCTGAAAGGACTGTGCCTGCCTCTGACAATGCAGACTCCAACCCCCTGGTGTGTGTCTGAGGCCTTGCCTGGGCAAGGCAGGATTTCACAAGTAGGTGTGAGTCCCCTTTGAAGAAAGGTGACTTCAAAGACCAAAATGGGTATAAGAAGGGCACCCAAATCTACAGACTTTAGAAACACTTCTGGAACCAAGAGGAACCTCTGCCTGGAGAAGAGCTGAATAGCTGAGGAAGAAGTGCTGCCCTGCCTGTGACTGTGCTTTGTGGAGCTTTCCTGCAGTGCTGCTTCTGCCAGAGTAAGAGGGCAAAGACTGGAATTTGTGTGCCTTCCATCTTGTGAAGAAATCTCCAAGGGCTTGAGTTAGAGCTTGCCTCCTGTTGTTTGAAGTCTCAGGGACAGCAAAGACTTCTCTCTGCCAGCACCTGGAGTCTCTGGAGAGACTCCTGCTCTGACAAGTGGTGCCCTATCCAGTTCCTGGGCCCTTGAAAGGAAAGCTGGTGGAAATCCAAGGAAATCGACTTTGGACGACTCCGGACCGATGCCGCTGCTGAATCCGGTAACGCCGCCTGCACCAGATGCCGTGACCTTTGCTGGAATGCGACGCTCTTCGCAGGCCCGACGGTGCAGCAGCCCCGCTGAAGTCCGCGACTCCGTAGAAGTCGCCGCACCACGTCATGACCGATGCCGCTCGAAGTGCACGGATTCAACGTTTCGCACAGACGCCGCGATTCCCGACTTCGCGCATCGGCTTGTTTTCGCTCTTCACCAAAGGTACTGTACTTGGGGGTCTACACGACTCCGTGTCCGGCGCCGCTGGTGTCGGCTTGTTTGGAACGACTCCGTCACGACGCCGTGTTAACATCTCATCAAACCATTTTTGTTTCTAAGTGCTATTTTTTAGTTTAATCTTTAAAACTTCCTAACTTGACTGGTGTATGTCGGATTTTTGTCATTTTGGTCTTGTTTTGTTTAGATAAATATTTCCTATTTTTCTAAACTGGTGTTGTGTCATTTTGTAGTGTTTTCATTAATTTACTGTGTGTGTTGGTGCAAATACTTCACACCTAGCACTCTGAGGTTAAGCCTACTGCTCTGCCAAGCTACCAAGGGTGTAAGCAGGGGTTAGCTG
This sequence comes from Pleurodeles waltl, assembly GCF_031143425.1. Classification (NCBI taxonomy): domain Eukaryota; kingdom Metazoa; phylum Chordata; class Amphibia; order Caudata; family Salamandridae; genus Pleurodeles; species Pleurodeles waltl. The sequence goes on along the minus strand of NC_090446.1, from coordinate 763,354,419 downwards.
AGGGTGATTCTCTTTTACCCTGACTAGAGTGAGGGTCCTTGCTTGAACAGGGGGTAACCTGACTGTCAACCAAAGACCCCTTTTCTAACAGTCCCCTTAAAGAAGAAAGAGAGTTTTCCCTCAATGAAGTTCTCCTTAGTTGAGGCCAAGGTAGCAATATCTTCCCTGAAATGGGGTAAAGCTCCCGGCCTCAACAAGATACCGAGTAACCTCTATAAATCAAACCTTGACATTTGGACACATTACATTAATAAGGTTTGTAACGCAGTGGCTGCAGGTGCATCAATCTCTTTTACATTGAAAGGGGCAGAAATAGTTACTCTGTACAAAGGGTGGATTGAAGAGAGTGGGGCCATTTCGAGTTTTCAGGCAGGATTTAGGGCGGCAGTTAGTACAATTGATCAAATGTTGAGGTTTATGGCAATCAGATGAAAGATGGTGGATATTGGTGGAGGGAATCTATATGTTGCCTTCATCGATCTTGGAGCAGCCTTCGATCTGGTTCCCAGGTATAAGCTTTGGCATACAATGAGTGAAATGGGAGTTCAAAGCGGACTCTTGGACTTAATTGTTCGACTCCACGATGGGACATTTGCCAGAACTAGATGTGGCAGGGACGGTGAACTGACAGACCCAGTTACTATTGAGAAGAGGGTGTGGTAAGGCTGTGTCCTTGTCCTTACCTTCTTTTTCTTATACATAAACAACTGTATTAAGGCCCATATTTATACTTTTTTAGCGCCGCATTTGTGCCATTTTTTACGCAAAAGCGGCGCAAACTTACAAAATACAATTGTGTTTTGTAAGTTTGGGCCACTTTTGCGTCAAAAAGCGGCGCAAATGCGGCACTAAAAAAAAGTATAAATATGTGCTTAAGTATTTAAACAACTGTGTAAATGATTCACCATGGCTGGCTGGTTGGAAAATTCTGGGACTGTTCCATGCAGATGATACCATTATCATGGCAAAATCACTCATGGGACTCCAAAACCTAGTTGACCAATTTTGTCTGCTTTGGAAAGACTTTGACCTCCATGTCAATGTCGAACAAACAAGATTTATGATTTGTTGTCAGGGGAACAAAAATATGAGAGCTAATGTAACAATGAATTCTATCATCCTAGAAAGAGTCAATGAGATTGATTATTTGGGGATTAGACTGATGGATTCTGGCAAATGGGACGCTCACATTAAAAAGAGTGCACATGTAATATGTCATAGAGGCGGGGATCTGGACCACAAAGCTAAAACAGCTGTAAGTCCACCATTAAACCCCATAGTGGAAATATACAAGGCCAAGGTCAGGGGAGCTGCCCTATATGGGGCAGAACTGTAGGATTTTAACAGCCAGCTGAATATATCACAAGCTAACAAAAAAATGTTTATTAGATACATAGCAAGGCTAGGGAAGGGCACCCCGCTAGTACCTTTAAGACTAGATCTTTGGCTAAATAACATTGTAGATAATGTAACACTGAAACCGCTTTTATATTGGATCCGGCTCTGGAAGACTGAGGAATTGGAGCCTTTTAGGGAGGGAACTAGAGGTTTACTTAGGAGCTCGAGTTGCTTGGATTGGGTCAAATGGCTTTGGGAAACAAAGTCGGCTTGTACCGATTTGGGTTTCCCCCTAGTTTTGGGGGGACACTGAATCGATCTTGGCTGACACAGCCACGCTTAGCAAACAAAGTTACTGGAGGAGGGTAAATGATCACATCTCTCAGAGGAGCCAGTTGGATCATTTGACGACAGAATTTTTTGTCTGTCAAACAGGAGCCGTCGGCTAAATGTTTCTTTGACCTGACCCTACCTGCCCATGCCCGTTCCCTATTTCTCCAGTTTAGATACAGCACCCTACCAGTCAATGCTTTTACTGCTCGATGGTCGAGAAACAGCCCTGAAGATAACAAATGTAAATTGTACCAACTCGGTTTGGAATAAATTGAACACTTCCTCTTTTTCTGTCCCAAATAGATGATTTCCAGGAAAAATGGATTATCCCACTTTGCAAAACCTTGCTTCTATATGACTGTGCTAATGCATATACAATTTGTAAAAGCGATACATCCACAGCAGTAGTATGTGCTGTTTCAAAGTATCTGTTGGCTGCCTGGTCCACTCGCCGCAGAACCCTAAAGCACTTGGATGGGATGAATCAAAACAAGAGTTCCTGGCCGCGACAGTTAAGAGCCCCTATAATACTTGGAGTGGGTGGCTCAAAAAAAGACCTCATACTGCATACTTTGCACAAAGCTATCGGCCAGCCTTAAAGTATGACATTTTAACGTATATGGCTACAGTGAACGTATATTAAGACTTTTTGTATTAACAAATCTTTGCTCATGGTTAATAATCCAGCCCTACATAGGAATAGTTTTTTCTACGGTTTTTAACCTAAGTGAATTTTTAGACCATAATAATGATATTATACACTAATTGTCGAACATTTATATTTATATCGATTTTATAAGATCGCATACTTTGTCTCTTTGGATTCTATTATTGCAGTTTTCAAACTGTTGGGATCTCAAACTTGGGGAGTTATCAAAGGAACGTCTATATTATTTTTAAGATATATGTTAGAATGGGACCCTTTTAACTCTGTTTTTCTTTTCACGACTCCTGTTTGATTATGAGATTTTCAATAAATGAACAAACAAGAGGCCAGGAAAGGGTTAGTGGATCATATTAACATTTGCACTCTTGTGCAGTCCTTTAGACCCCCATCGCTGCCTCACCAGATCAAAAGAATTCCCACTCTCGGGAGACTGACCTCTCGAAAGATCGGGGTACATTTAGGAGCAGCTAGATATAACAAGCATTTTCGATGCAACGGGTCTCGCATTTGTTCGAGTTTGAGCTATTAGCAATGTAAAGCAAAAAAAAACGCAGTGTGATTGTGCTGCGTGGAAAATAAACAGATAAAGTAGTCCGAACTCCAGGCTGAAGACATCGAGCCTAGTATGTTTTTGCTACTTTACTGGTGCTGTGTAGGTGGGCTAAACACCGGAAAAGGCATGACGCACGCATGCCTTTCACAAATGAAAGCAAGCGGATTTTAAAAGGCAAGCACACGAACCAATGTGAGGGACTTACGTGGCATGGGCGTGGTTTTAAGCCCACAGAGAGATTACAGAATGGACGGAGCACTTTGTGCTCGCCCATAAAAATGACTGCCTGTTATTAGACTTTACCTGCAGGTGACAGGCTTCTCCGCTGTCCCATTAATCAGCACGGATGATCTTCTACCGCATCCAGACTGCCTAAAAAAGTCACAAGAGGACAACAAACTGACATTCTTCAGACACAAGAAACCAGAACGCTCAGCGCAAACCACGGCCTTGGTTACCGTCCTTGGGAAGCCTCTTCCACCAGTGCAATCTGTGCCGGTCCCGTTCTGCTTGGAATTCATAGTCTCCGCTGGCTTTTAGGAAAAATAAAGACAGAAACGATTAGGCTGGCAACATTGACCTTGTAAACAACAATTATTGTGACTTGGGCTAGCCATCCTGATTGCTGATTATCCAGCAGATTTTTATATCATTTTTTTAAACTATTGCTGGTTGTTGCGCTCTCATGCAGAGAGGCACCATAGAGGCTCCAAGGAATGTAGCTAATTCCTGATTGCAAAAACGTCGTGTAAGAAGTTCCAGTGCATTCTCCAGGCAGTTAGCAGGAAGAAGTGGATGGAGAGTAATGGGAATTAGGTAACACCAAATACTCACAAATAATTGATGGAATTTCCATTCTTGTTCCACCACCAACATCCTACATCTATCTCACTAGTGGGAAAGGGGGGATGGAGCCGTAAGCTCAGTTTTGCCCAGTCGTCTGGGGATTGATTTAGGTGGGGATCCCATGCACACTCCAAACATGTTGTTTACTCCTAATATATTGGACTGGACGTTCTTCCATTCGCAACAAAGTAGACCTTAGAGACAGAGAGAACACTTATGCACCATCAGACTAGACCAATCAGAGAGGAAGATTTCTTTGCTTCTGTCAATCCAATCCCAAAGTGTTGGGAACATCTAGTTCTTGGGTGGAGTTGGGAAACAGCGTCAGTGACATCATCGCACCTCCACGATGCCTAAAGGTTGGTGCCCAGAACCTGACAGAGCAACAAATTTCAACATTGGGCCCGAGCAGTCTGGTTCTGTTTGGTAACTACCGGGGTGGAGTTAACACAGAAGACACGTCACAGCCCGACGATCTTGAGTACTGTAGGCATGAACGTCAATTCACCAAAATGCCAGCGGTAGCGGAAGTGACCTCACACACCCATTTTGACCTTCAATTCCACTCACCCACGCGTTTACACATACGTACATTCACACTTACCCACACAGTCGCTAATCTAAACAGACACGTCCTCCAAACTGAGGGAGGGTCTAATCCAGCTAATTGTGCTACATTTTTCACTGTTAGTGTAATAAAAAAAAAGAGAGAAAACGAAGAGAAAGGAGCCCCAACCAACCACCAAAAGGACGTGCCGCCACTGTGTTTCCAGCACTGCTTTTGCCACCTCTAAAACCAGGGGTCGCAAAGGCAATGCCAGAGATCGCAAGGGCAAGCCAGGGATAAATGATGTCTATGATTGTACGCTTTTCTTTATAAATATTGACACAATAAATTATTGTTCGCTACCATTTTTGGTTGTGCCTGGTAAGTGGTTCGCTCATACGCTGACAGATCTGGCCAGGCCTTTTGGGACACGTAAATACATACGTTCCAGGGCCTGTAAGTCTGCGCTCCAGGTCTGCGAAAGGTTGGAAGTCAGGGTTTCTGTGCTGCGTTCCACTGACACGTTAGTTCTGACTTTTCAGGTGTGATCACTGGAGCGTATTGAAGAAAGGAGACTTGAATGCTTGCGCGTGTTTCAGTAATGAGTGCTGCGTTTGTATTAAAGTTTCAGGCATGAACCCCGGAGCATATTCCAGTATTCTACAGCCATGCTGTTCCGTACATACAGAACCTGAAAGGGAGAGCTAGCAAGCGAGTGTTCAAGCAGTATTTCTGCATATCTGTGACAGAATTAGACAATATGCTGGTAACGGTGGTGTTTTGTTGTCTATTCACAGAAGATGTTTTATTAGTAATTTACCATTTGAACCCTACTCATTTAGATGGATTACAGGTCATAGTCCGATGGTAAGCCAGCGAAAGGCACACTTTGACTATGTTCAGTTACAAGGCATGTTGATTTATCAGTGACAGGCGCAATTTGTCTTCTAAATCAGTTTTGAGGCTGAAGGAATTAGGGGTTTTCAGGGCTTATATGCGGGACAGACAAGCATCTTTTATTTTACTTGCGGACCAGTTAATCCATTATTGACAGATGCACTCTGATTGGAGGATTCTATATATCTTCGTGCTGTAGTGTGGGCATAAAGTATATCTTCCAAACCAAATTCTTCAAATGAGTGGAGTAGTTTTGAATATGCAGGAAAATGTCAAATGTCTCACCTCCTTCGTTTTTACCAACACATCTAGGTGATCACTGTTAAGGTGGAATAAGTAGACTATGCAAGAGTCTGCAGTACAAATCTAAGCACTGAAAGAAAATGGTCCTAACTATTGCTTTGTTCAGGGGCAAAAGGACAAGAGGTGTTGGATAATGTTGCAGAATTGATAGCCGAGGAAGAAATGGGGCTGAATGAGTTTGATATTTGCATAAAAAATAAGATTTGCAATATTTGCAAACAGTGAGCACAATAATGGAACAACATTATTTTGAAAAAAGAAGTCAGGGAGAGAATGAGAGTGTAGAAGAATATTTGACTGCACTTAGAAAATTGTCCAGCAGTTTTAAGTTTGGTGCACAGTAAGATGAGTGGATAAGAGACCAATTTGTGTTACATAAGAGGAGAGAGAAAATACGCAAAGAAGTGTGGCTAAAAGATAAATCACTGCTCACTAAAGTAATTATTACTGCGAAGGTTGAACAAGTATAAATGCGTGGAAACCATGAAGGCAGTGCTTACTTTGTAAATAAATAAGTCCGAGGGCCCTCCCCAAGAGACCAATGCAGCTTGCACCATCCATTGCCCCTACCAGCGCTGCCAGGGACAGTACCAACAAAACCACTAATCATCATGCACCTACAAGTTTTACAATTTAAACTATTCCAGGCCACTATGCTTCACAAAGGCTTGAGCTGCAGCTATGTTATGTTTTTTAATGTATATTGAATAATAACTAGCGGTCATTGTGTTTATTTTTAAATTAGTCAAACAGCACCACCATGTGTCTAACTGTCACAAGTGCCAGTGTTGACAATTAAGTGCTGGTGGAAACCACTGGCTCAAATTAAACACTGAATTAAGGGGATATGGTAACAGAAGAAAGGATATCCTCTAAGGTTTCATTGTCACAAGGAGCTGAGGTCTAGCTTAAAAAAAACAGAAAGGGACAGGCAAATCTTTCAAAGATCAATGTTTCAAATGTGGTAAAACAGGTCACACGGTGAATGACAAGGGTTGCCCAGCTTTTAAGGCACTTGTGATGGGTGTGGTAGAAGGTGGCATTTTGGATATTGCTGTAAGAGTAATGTCACTAGTGGTGCTGGCCATGGTACTTTTAAGGTCTTGCCTGGACGACCGACGAGGAGGCGGGTGGTCAGCCAGACGACTCAAGATGCAGGCTGCCAGGTAAAACAACACCCTCCTAGCACAACCGCCTCTATAGCGCAGAGAGCACTGAGAGGGGCAAGGCACGAGGCACCACTAATTTTGCACTGGCTACGGGCAACTGCAATGAAAAAAGCAAAGTTTCACGTGCTGCCTCAGTTTCTGCCTGGACCAGTCTTCATCAACTCACCACCTCATGGTCACAGTTTGGTAGTACCTTGCCAGAAAAAAACACAGGCAAGGCATCACCCTGGTCTATGTGCTGCAGAGACACAGTGCAATCTGGACAATCATCTGGCTGTCTTGCTTGTGTTCCTCACCCCCAAGCGTCGCTGAGGTAGACCTTGTGGACCACCCGGAGAGGTTCAGAGGCTGCTGATGTAGGTTCTGCTTGATTGATCTGAAGCAGTCAGCCCCGGCCTTCCTTTAAACTACTGTGTCTGTGACAACATAGACACCAGTGCTCAGCCCTGTGTTAGTGAATTTAAAGTGAGATCATTTTGTCAGAGGCAGGCACCTGGAAGCAGACATACACACACAGGCACTATCAGAGAAAACCAATTACCCCGCTGGCTGTCTTGTTATGTAGCGTCATTTAACATGACTTCTTGCTCTCAGGTGGTCCCAGGAGTTCTACTATGCAGGACTAATACATTTTTTTGCAGTCATGTGGACAAAAGCGCCAATAAGTCTAACCCCTCATGCCTGGTACTTGCCAGGGCAGCATCTTTCTTGAACTACAGACGATCTTTCTTTGGCCGACACAATAATTCATGAAGTAGCGTTGTCTTAGAGAAAAGTACAACTGGCAGCTTCTGTTCTCAGCTGCAGAATCATAAATATAGGAGAAACCTGGTAACATTTGCAGTCCCATGCTTGCTGCTTTGGCTAGGAACTTGTCTCAGAGCTCCGAACACATATATGCAATATTCCTTTATTTCAATGTGTCTAAACACCTGGTTTTCGTAATGGTGTAGTTCCACTTTCTCTCTATTTCCAGTTGAGATACATCTAAAATAAATTTTATGGGCCATTTTGCAAAGATAGTAGAAGGTTTTCAGTGCATGCTTAAGTACAATAGAACTGCACTGCGACGGCTACGTTTTTACCTATTTGATTTCACAATAAATACGACAGACTGCCTGTCAGAATGCAGGACCGTTGGTCTCATGCACAGGCCCCTACACGTCTATTCGTGTGCAGCTCTTTGTACTCTCTGTTCCCTTAGTATACAGGTCTGAGAGTTTTTCGCTTTAACCCAAAGCGCCAGCAACATAATACAGGCCACTGCGGCACCTGTGGAGCAGGTGTCCCCCCAATAACTCGGGAGGGGGGGGCAACCCTTCAGTAGAAGTCACCTCTAGGTCAATGAATATCTTTGAGATAATGGATATTAAAGGGCCCCCTCACATAGTCTGCTGGGAGCCCTATTATTTTGTATTACGCTATGCAAATTGTAACGAAGAGGGTGCTTCTGTGTATGCTTCAGGAGAAGGAACATTATTAAAAAAGCTCTCTATCTGAGGTCTTTGATGTGTAATGGAGGATGATACCAGTGTATGAACAGTGCATACTTAATAAACACGCTGAAGTGTTTGCGAGGTTTTTCTGTATGACAAAATTCAATTCTCAACTGTTGTACCTTTTTGTGTGATCATTATTTAACCTTCTATTGAGTCTTTTCGGGAAAGTACAGAAGACATTAAAAGGGATATGTTACATAGAATTGGGGTAGGAAAGTGGAGTATTATGTAGTGAGGCGGGTACATCTCGCTATGTATTACTCTCACAATACCCAAAGTGGGTCCTTTGGATTCAGCCTAATAAATCCCCAGCTCAGTCCTGGTAGTGTGGCAAAAAGCAGTCAGACTTTATTAGAGGAACACGTGTTAAGCATTTCAGAGTATGAACATGGAAGACACAACTCAGAACAAATCTGACACCAATTTGTCAAATAGAGCAGATTTTTAGATTAATTTAAACACCAAAACAAAATCAAACAGATACATATAACCAGAGTTATGGATTTTAATGAGGAAAATAATTCAGTTCTTTACAAGCTGTCAAACTTTACCATTGTGGTCAATAGGAAAAATCACTAGTAGCACAGTCACTTGCAGGGTGAGTTCAGGGGAACCAACTGGAAGTTAAGGTGATACGGGTCCCAGGATCAAGCCTTGTCAGTCAGACCAATTTTACTTAGTTTGTGGGTTCTGGGTGCTGAGGTGTACTGGCTGTCCTTAGTGCTAAACACAGGAACCGCAGGTTCTAAAAAATCAAACTTCTGACACTCAGTCACTTTCAGTTCGAGTTCGGGATCCCACTTGGGGTTAAGCTTGTGTGGGCCCCTGGACCAGGATTCATAAGAGAGAACAACTCTACCTAGCTCAGGGGCCTTGGGTGCAGAGGTGTACTTGGCTATCCTTGTTGCTGGACAGGAGCTGTGGGGGCTGGCTTTACCACTGAGACGCTGGTAGTGAGGAAATGGATGCAAAAACTCTACGATGGAGCCGCTGAGGTTGGTGGTTGTAATTGTAGGGGTGTTCCCTCCTTGTGCAATGCTGAACAAAGAGGTCAATAGATGGACCAGCCTACAACAAACCTTGGCAGCACAAACACAGACCTTGGATACCTCAACATCCTGGAGTCCTTGGGAAAGCGCTAGGCGACTGAAACTTGCTGAAGGTCAGGACTTCATTTCCCAAAAGCCACTAGACATCTCAGCAGACCTGATGGCCAGTAACTTCTTGGTTCTGGGAGTGAAATATCTACCAGCAGGCTGCAGGGTACTAGTATCTTTAACCCAAGGGAGTTCTGGTGATGCCTTTCAGTTGGAGAGGGGTTCTCCTTCATTTTGGAACTGGTCTCCAGTCCTCGACTAGTCATGCAAGTAAGTGAAGGGTGACTGCCATAGGTGCAGAGTTTCAGGGCCTTTTCTTCGCGGAGTTCTAGAGATGCAGACTTGGGTCTCTTCTTTGTCCTTGGTCACAGTTCGAAGCAGATCTGAGGTTGTGGTGTCAGGAGTGCACCTTAAATCCTAGAATTAGGGTCATTATGGGTGTGAGGGGCAGTGACCAATGGGTTACCAATCCCCGCGGCTAATCTGCCCCTGAGATGACTACATCCAGGTGGTGTTTGTCACTTTTCTTAACATGAACCCTCTATTTTGCCACTTGTCAAGCAGGCAAAACCCATCCTTGGCGGTACAAACCAGGTAGCTCATCTGAGACGTGTGGCTAGCCCTCTGGGGATGTATGCCTCCTGACTAACCAATTTTTCCACCTGCCCATGTGCAAATGTGCCTGGGGAAGGGATGGTGATGACATCCTACTTGCATATCAGAGCTGGTGTGTCCTTTGAAGCCCACTGCTTTGATGTGGGTACTTCACTGGGTTTCCTGCCAGGAAGAGAGGTGACACCTCCCACACAGGCAAGCCTTGGTTTCTGACTCCTCCCTGCAGAAGGTCAGAATACTGTCTTGGCAGCAGCAGCTTTAGACTGTCAGCCGGGCCACAGGAAATGCTTGGGCAACCAAGTGGGCAACCAATAAGCTAGCCACCTGGTTGCATGTCACATTAAATCTGACTTCGGATTCAAGTCAGGTTTAATGAGGCAAGTTGCTTGATACCAAACATGACATACTTCAGTGGGCTGTTGGAAATGGCCTTTTTTGCAGGGTTATCCCCAAACCTTTTGCCTTCTTTCTCCTATTTTTCAGATGTTGTTGCTGGTTTATTGTCTCTGCACACTTTACCACTGCTAACCAGTGCTAAAGTGCAAGTGCTCCCTGTGTAAATTGTATTGGTGATTGGTTTATTCACGATTGACGTATTTGATTTACTAATAAGTCCCAAATAAAGTTCACTAGAGGTGCCCAGGGCCTGTAAATCAAATGCTACTAGTGGGCCTGCAGCACTGATAGTGCCATTCACAAGAGTAGCCTTGTAAACATGTCTCAGACCTGCCGCTGCAGCGTCTGTGTAGGTAACTTTAAACTGCCAGTTCGACCTGGCAAGTGCACCCACTTTCTAGGCCTAAACATTCCCTTTTACTACATGTAAGTCACCCCCTAAGGTACACCCTAGGTAACCCGATGGACAGGGTACAGTGTATTTAGGAGGTCGGACATGTACTGCTGTGTTTTACATGTCCTAATAGTGAAATACGGCCAAATTTGTTTTTCACTACGACAAGGCCTATCTCTCCCATAGGTTAACATGGGGACTGCCTTTAAATATCTTTTGAGTGCAGTTTCCCATTTGGTGCAGATAGAGATCAGGAGTTTGGGTTCTCTGAACTCACAATTTAAAAATACATCTTTTGGTAGAGTTGATTTCTAGATTGTCTGTTTGAAAATGCCACTTTTAGAAAGTGGGCAGTTTCTTGCTTAACCATTATGTGCCTCAGCCTGCCTATGGAATCCATATCTGGCTCAGACTGACAGTTGGGCTGTTTGTGAATTCCCTCTAGACAGTGACACAAAGGGAGCTAAGGTGTGTCCTGCATATCCCGATGAGTCTTCCTGGGGAAGGAGGAGCTGACAGCTGTAACTGAAAGGGCTGTGCCTGTCCTTACACAATGCAGTCTCAAACTCCCTGGAGTGTGTCTGGGGCCAGGCCTGAGCAAGGCAGGATCTTGTGAACAACAGAGATTTTACTTTGAAGTTTTCCTACTTCAAAGGAAGAAATGAGTATAAGTAGTAGACCCAAAACCCCAGACTTTTAGAACACTTCTGGATCAAGAGGAACCTCTGCCAAGAAGAAGAGCTGAAGAGCTGGAGGAGGAGTACTGACTCTTTGCTGTGTGTGCTTTGCTGGGTTGGCCTGCAGTTGCTGCTTCTGCTTTAAGCAGAGTATCCTGTTTGTGAAGTTTCTCCAAGGGCTTGAAGGAGAGCTCGCCTCCTGCTGGAAGTCTCAAGGATATCAAATATTTCAGGTTCATCTGCCTACAGCACTGGGAACTGTGTGTTGTGTGCTGCAACAGAAGAAAAACCCTCATGACGTGCCGCTGCCTGCACAGTGACCTGACGACGCTGCATGCAGCCGTGCCCCGCATTGCACCGCAACCTTGGTCTCACCGACACTACCACTTTACGCTCTCACTGAGCCGCAACCTTTACTATGACCTATGGGCCCCGCACTACCTTGCTCACACCTCAGTCTTGGTATCCCTGACGACGACGCTCTATACTGACACTGACGCCGCTGTCTGAACTGTGGCCTGAGGACACCGCTCATGAGGTACACAAAGCACTGTCCCATCCCGGACCACATCCCTGGTCCACCGACACCAGCGCCATTGACTCCAGCATCATCAACAGATGCCCCTGTTTGCACCATGGCCTGTGGGTGCCTTACGTAGCCCACCCCGCATCATACCACTGCCTTGGGCTTACCAATGACAGTTCTTCAGAAATGCAGCCGCCGCTGCCGGCACCACGACCAGGAGACACCACACTTTGCACCGCCCCATTTCACACTGCAGCCCTGGTCTCACTGTCCCTGCAGGATGCCGTCACCGAGCCGCTGCCTCAATCGTGACCTGTGGGCACCGCACATTGAATTGTTCCGCTTTGCACCGCAGCCCCAATGCCGTCAACGCCAGCGCCCCTGACTTCTTCAGCCCGCAGTTTGATCTGCAAAACATGTGACTTCAAGGGCCCGATGACCCATGCACCGACCTCCAGAACCGCCGCCCGCCAATGCTTGCTGACACCAGCGACGCCCCCCTGTATATATTATCGTGAGGACTATGACACTCTACATTTTCCAGGTACTGTTTGCGGGTCTTCCCGACACCATAGCTTGCCTGGGACCCCACGGTTGCTTGACCTGTTGGATTTGGTGTCCACAATGCCGTGATAGCTCCAGGCACAGCTATCGACTTCAAGGAACTGTATATGTAAGTTAATTCTTACAAAATTCATTTATTATTGTATGTTGGATTTTTGTAATTTTGGTCTTGTTTTACACAGATAAATATTGGCTATTTTTCTAAAACTGGTTTGATGTCCTTTTGAAGTTTTTTCACTGCATTACTGTGTGTTTTGTGCAAATGCTTTACACATTGCTTCTTGGATAAGCCTGTCTGCTCGTGCCAAGCTACCAAGGGGCTGAACAGGGGTTACCTGAGCTGCGTATCCCCCTCACCCTGACTAGAGTGAGGGTCCATATTTGGACAGGGTGTAAACTGACTGCCAACTAGAGACCCCATTTCTAACATTGGTTGTCAGTGGTGAGGATAGGACTTGCATTTGTACTGGACCTACAGTGATTGGTGTACACTACTACCATATCGCAGCCCACTAAGTACCACATACAGGCGTTTTGTTTTTGATTTTTCACCTGATCTATTTTTTGGTCTTGAGTTCAAGTTGAACTTCCAACTACATCATGTCTCACTCAAGGGCATCATCAGTTACATCCCTGGATTTCGTTTTTGAGGAGGATAGGTTGGAAACCTACACTGTGAAGGAACTGAAGTCAGTTTGCAAAAGCCACAAAGTCCAAGTTAGAGGCATCACCAAGAAGGAGGAGCCACAAAAGGCACTGAGGGCCTGGGTAGCAGCCAGGAATGCCAGTAGGCATTCTGAGGGTCCAATTGGGGAGACAGTGGAGCTAAATCCAAGGGAAGATGTGCTGGGGATGCAGGAGCTGCTGAGGGGGAGGTACCCTCTGGGCCTGGCAGCAGTGTTGGTTCAAAGGGCCTGACTCCAGAAGAGCTGGCAGTCAGGAGAGAAGCCTGGGACATCAGATAGAGTTGGAGAGACTAAAAATAGAAGAGAAGAAAATGCTCTTAGACCACAAGCTCAGAGTGAAGGCGGTGGATCAGAGGAGTAGATACAGCATCAATACCTCAGTGCACTCAGATAGGATAGTACACAGCAGGGGTTATCTGAGCTGGGTATCCCCCATTACCCTCACTAGAGGGAGGGTCCCTACTTTGACAGGGTGTAAACTGAGTGCCAACTAGAGACCCCATTTCTAACAGGTACCATAATGGAGGTGGCCTTCTCAGGGGTGACTGGGTGCCAATGCATGTTATACCATGGACTGCTGATCACCTATAGTAGACTTTAATTGAAAAGGCTACTGTACAGACATATATGCTTGCACTTATATATCCACACTTTTAATATAATGCACCCTGCCTTCTGGGCTCATGAGACCCACCTTGGGGGTGACTGACACACTAAAAGCAGTGCCTTTACTTTGCCACACATGGTGTGCACAATGTTCAGTTCAAGAAGTGTACCCTGCCTCTGCATTCTACAAGAGTAGGCCTGCTGACATCTGTTTACTTGGATCATTCAGCGTGGCACAATCAGTGCTTCAGGTGGCTGTGACCCCTTTAACACCCATGCCCTGGGTACCACTCCCACCATATACTAGGAGCATATAAGGGGGTTCAAGTCCTTGCCAATTGGGGATACCAATTTAGGGCGAGAGCACTGGCACTACAGCCTTGTTAGCAGACTCCAGTGTACTTTCAGCAGCATAATCAACAGCACTTGGTCAAAAAGTGTGGGGGGGACCATACAATAAGGGTGCATTCTTACAGTAGGTGAGACCCCAACTTTCACTAAAAACTGGAGCAACTGTTTAGCTGATGTACAGAGCATATATCGGCAGAGACCATATGGGGGAAATTTCAATCCAGTATAGTATAATCATGAGCTAAAAAAAAGGAACAGTGCATTATTATATAGCAGGGTTGCATTTTAAAGGCATTGTTTGAAGTCACTACTATTAAAAGAGAACAAACGCTTAAGTATATCTAGAAGCAGACATAGACACAGCATCGAAAAGACAGAAGTAGATGTGTGTCTATGTTGTACTAAGGAATTTTGAGAATAGGAATGCAGTGATTCCTTCATATCATGGACGAAATATCTGTGACCAAAATATTGAAATGTAAGTGCAGATAGAAGTAGTATAGATTTACTATTCTTACGTCCACATCTACATACCTTGAACAGGTATAGAAAATCTGTACATTCTTATCTTTCAATATTTTGGTGCGCAATATTTTATTCACTATATTAAGGTCCCATGATATTTTCTATTTGATATTCAGAATCCACACTGTGTAGTCTAGTCAAGTCAATCAAGAGGTTCGGGCTTAAGTATGATGAGTAACACATGTGTTAGTATTCAGAACCGATGCTGGGACCCTACGGAAGACTAATCTTCTGAAAGAATTTATCTAATTTAGCCCAGATGTGTGATAGGCGACACAAAATTATTGTAAGCAGTGTATGGGTTGATGAGCACCTCTTAGGGGCATAGTAAATGCCCACAAAGGTTTGGATAGATAAGCGTTACAAGAATTTCCATTCCTGGAGAATTAGTTTATTGCCAATATTTACCATAAGGTCTGTTAAATCTGGCATCCCATGTGTGTTTTCGCCTAACATTTTGCCTTCAGACCTCCTGTTCTTGCTGGGCTTAGGATTCTGTGCACTTTACTACTGCCAACAAGTGCTATTTGTCCAAAATATGGTAACATTGGCATATTCCCAATTGGTAGATTTAATGTACTTAAAAGTTCTATTAAAGTGCACAACATGTATTCTGGACCTGAAAATGTAATGCTACTAGTGAGCCTGCAGCACTGATTGTGTCACCCACTCAAGTAGCTTTTTTAAACATGTCTCTGATTGCTATTGCAGAGCTTGTGTGTGCTGTTTTAAACTCCTACGTTGACCAGGCCAAATAAACCCTGGGCTAGGCCTAAACCTTCCTTTTTAATACATATAAGTCACCCCTAGGACAGGCTCTGGACAGCCCAAAGGGCAGGGTGCAATGTATTAAAAAACGTTTTGGTTTTACATGTCCTGGTGGTGAAAAACTCTTAAATCAGTTTTTTTACCACTGCAAGGTCAGTCTCTCCCATAGGTTAACATTGGAGTTACCTTATTACATTGTGCCATTGTGTCATTTCCAAATGGGAAGAGAGAAACCCCTCAAGTTTGATGCCTCTGGAATCACAATTCAAAATCCTAACTTATGTTAAAGTCGGATTTTAAAATGCAGTACTCAAAATGCCCCTTTTAAAAAGCTGACATTTTCTTGCCTTAGCGACTTGATGCCTGTTGCCTATCTCTGATCACATTTCTGGAGTGAGTGACATCTGTGCTTTGTGTATTCCCCCTAGACAGCCACACACAATGGGAGCTTAGGTGCGACTTAATGGGTCATCCTTGTAGGATAGGAGGGAGAAGCTGGGCTCAGCATCACTTACATCTGAATAGGCTGTGTCTTGTCCACACACAAAGGGCTGCATAACTCTCTGTAGTGAGTCTGAAGCCAGAGCAGGAAGGGGAGGACATCTGTGTACTTCAAAGGCATGTCTTTGAAGTCTCCGCCACATTAAAGTCACTAACGGGTATAAGAACTGGTCATCAGCTACCACCACCTCTGGGCATTCTGGACCTCTGGATACTTTACCAGGAAGAAGGAATGCTGTGCTGCTGAAGGACTGCCATTCTGCTGGACTGCACTCTGCTGAACTTCTGCCTTGCTGTTTTGGCCTGTGACTGCAGCCCTCTTGCCGGAGAGTGAGAAGGACTGAACCTGCTTCTCTCTAATCCAGAACCCAGAGTGACTCCAAGGGCTATTCGGCTGGCCTCCTGATCTGAAGTCTCAGGAACTCAAAACTACTCCAACCACTGCTTCTGCACCGGGACCATCTGTAAGTCTACCCTGCAAAATATCACTACAGCTGCATGGATTGGATCCAGCCCAGAAGACTTGTATCAGTGCCGAAGCCTGCATCTTGGGTTTGATGCTTTACTTTCATCACTGTCACTGCACAATGCTTCTCCGTAGCAGGTCCTTGCATCCCTCATCGACGGCAACCTTGACGAGAAAGCCAAAGTTTTGCATTGCAGCTTCACCTCTCATCAGAACCGATGAATTGCCTCAATTGCGCTCCCCAACATTGGCCTTCTCATTGCAAGCCCTGTTGGCGGGATCCTCAACAACAACGCAACATGACCTCAAACCACAGCCTCACTACATCTCAGAACCAATGCATCACACCAGCTTCATGACGCATCTTTGCTTCTCATCCATGCAACAGTCCGCAACCAAGATATAAGGTACTTTTGTTCATAAGACCTAACTTGGTCCCTGTAGATGGCCAGCACTTTACCACAGTCAGTCTGAGATTTTGACTTTGTCCCAGTCCGGCGTGACTGTTTAGCCGTGGTTGGCACTTTTTGCTTCTAAGCACTATTCTACAGTTTATTATTTAAAAATGTACAACTCAAGTCCTACTGAGGGTTTCATTTTGGTCTTGTTTGTGGGATCCTTTTGTGTGCTGTTTTGAGTGTTTTACTGCATGAAGTGTTGCACAAATACTTTACACATTGCCTGCAAGTTAAGCCTGACTGCTCTGAGCCAAGCTACCAGAGGGTGAGCACAGGTTAATTTGAGGTTTGCTTCTGCCTTACCCTGATAAGGACTGTGGTTGCTGCTTGACCAGGGTTAACACCCCAGTCAACCAACAACCCAGTTTCTCAAAAGGTTGATAAGCATAAGCTCATCAGATGGTATGTCTGGTTTCTGGGGAGTCGCAAGTATGCCAAGTGATGTTGTAACAAAGTTAAGGCTAATGTGTACATTAAATACGTCTTGGAGCTGCAAACTGATATTTTCTTAGAGTGTGATCATTATTTCTGACAAGTTTCTGGCATTGCATGAATTAAAAAGTCAAATTGCTGATCTGAGTTGAATGAAATGAGTCTATTTTCAAGAAACAGACTGGAGCACCTGAGCTGCATAGCTGGTTTGTACGGAGCAAGTCTTCTGCTCTGCTACTCGGTCCACCCACCCACACACCCTGTCCTGAGTGCAGGAGAACTACTAAGCTGCACCCAAGAAGCAACACACAGTCCAGGTGGATCTCAGAATGAAGACACAAACACTTGAAATTGCCATTTTCAGTAACTCTCTCTCAGGTTGTCTCACTTGTCTGCTGGAGTGCTTAGACTGGACAACAGGCAAAAAGTGGGTGGATGCAAAAGAAGAGGAACTAAGAGATTCGAAAGAATGAGAGGCAGAGCTAGGGAAGAAAGGTAGCAGCAGAATTCAATGCGAGCAATCTAGTGTCGTCAAGGCTGTTATCAGCCTGATTGGTGTGCCTTTGGTGTCTTCAAGCATCTCAGGTTGTTTACCAGACATCAAGCAGTTCATTGGATTAACCCTAAAACACTTGAAAGTAGGAGTTTCTTGTGATGATTAGATCATCCTTCCAGAGAGTGACTATTGTACTTTTGACATCGGTGATGACAGTAGTATGACTCAAGACTGCTACAGTCTTGCACCAATACCATTTCCCGCTGACACAGATGTGATGGTCTAGTCTGTTGACATCGGTCAGCATACTTCCTGATTTTGTTCTTCATAATGGCGTCATGAGATCAAGCTTGATGAGACACTCTGTTGTTAGAGTGTTTCAGAAGCTGAGGTACAAAGGTTTTTATTTTTTAAACAAACATTAGGTTAGCTGGTGATATGCTGCAATTTCTGAGATATATCCATGTAGTTATGTATGGTTTGACTTTGCAATTTGTAGAGTTTTTTTAAGTGTAGCCATAAACCTTTGTGACACTCAATTTGCTTCTGGTGAAAGAGCTAAAACCCAAAGAGGGGAAAGGTCCTTGAATATCTTCCCTTTGAAAGAAGGACTGTTGTCTGATTTGAATATTGAAGGAATTCCAAAGGTAGTGAACACTCTGATTAGTGCAGTTCTCACAATCTTAACTACAGTCTGCATTACTTCTGGAAATTGTGAACATTCATCTATTACCACAAACAGGTGTTGGCCTGTGGCAATATGACCTAAGAAGACAATAGCTACTCTTTCCCGGATGTTTGTTGACAATATGGAGATCTGCAGTGACTCGGATTGTACGTTCTTGCTCGGTGTTTGGCAAACACAACACTCACCTAAATTATTTTCCACAAAGGCATCCAGAAGTAAAACGTATACCTTTTGGTGTAGTCAATGTTTTGTTGTGGGACTATCCCACAGTGACCTGTACGCTCTAGATCTATTACCGGATTTGGAAATGCACCAAGAATGATGAAGCAAGTGTCTCTGAGAACGAGTCTAAGGCAGGTCTTAGCCAGTCCTGACAGTATATGCCTGAAGGGCTATTGTTTTGTAACTTTCTATACTGTAGATTGTTGATAAGCTCCAAGAATGCATGTTATGGTGCATCACTTATTATTGCTTAGGTTAACATTTTCCTTGCGGACTGCACAAAGCTTGACGTGCCTGACTATTTATCTCAGGGATGCCTTAACCACTGAGGGTCAGTTGTTGTCACTGAGACGCTTGTATCAGAATTGATCGTAGTGGGTCACAAATGTAGTGCTGTAGCAAGACCCCCTCTGCCAGCTCAAGCTGATGATCACCCTTTTTATATCTACGATCAAGAAAAGTCAGGCAGCTCTTAGTTGATGAATCATGTCCTCTATTCGAGATGCAGTGTGTCTTTTGCTTTGAATTGCCAAGTTGGAGCTATAAGTCTACACTTATGTGGCTCTTGTCCTGCACCTGCTGTTTGGGCATAAGCACAATGGCAGAAACCCATGGTGTAGGTCCTTTGATGGGTTCTATGTGTCTTGTTGCTTAAGGTTTTTGATTTCTTCTTTCATTTTTGGCTGTATACTGAACAGTATGCCATAAAATACTAAGCCACAAACTGAACCATGTCATCAGTATGAGGGCAAATGAGTTCTTTAGCTTGCCAGTCTTCCTGAAGAAGGGTGGACAAATTTGAACCAAAGCAACAAGTTGGTTCACCATTTTTGTATGTATGTTTTTACCTAACACTTGAAGGATGTCAATTTTGATGACTGACTTAAAACTGAGGCTGCAGGTAGTTTAACAACAATATCACAGTCGGTAACATAATCACCATGACTGAGGCATGTGCGAAAACAGCTGTTCCTCTTAACCGGCATTTTCAAACCATATACATAAATGCACACAGACAGTTATTAGAGGATGGTTATCAGTGGCCTTCAAAACGCTCGACCATGCTATTCTAATCAAACATGTCGAGGGTGCGGTCCTGCAGGGTATTGCCCTGGACTGGATGAAACCTCTCCTTAAAGACCGCTCTCATTCGGTCCATCTCTCCCTTTTCTGTTCATCCAAGGTCTAATTAAAATGTGGAGTACCCCGGGGATACTCCCTATCCCCACATCTTTTTAACCTTTACATTTAGCCACTGGTACATTCCCTACAGTAGCAGAAGGTGAATATGTATAACTACGCTGATGATATACAGCTGCTGTTCATCATTGATAACACCTTGGAATCCATGGAGTTTTTCCAAAACACTGTGTTATAGATTGGATGATCAGCCATCAGTTGAAGTTAAATTCGGATACAACAGAAATTGTTATCACATAAAATAAGCTCCGCCTATGGAATCCCTCCTTCTGGCCCCCTGAGATGGGATCCCCTATGCCCAAGAGAGTTGTAAAAAGTCTTGGGATCCTCATTGATGAAGATCTCGCCATGAAACCACAGATAAGAGCAGTGATTTCGTCATGTTTTCTCCATCTTTGGAGAATTAGTAAAATCAGGAAATACTTTTCTTTTGAAGCTGTCATCGAAATCATCATTGCCTTAGTTATGTCCCAGGTAGACTACTCAAACACCCTCTATCTGGGACTTCAAATAGGCCTCAACCTCAGGTTACAAATAGCACAAAATCATGCAGCGAGGCTGGCCTTTAGACAACCTAGACACTACCATAGTAAGCCACTGATGGAAAAGCTGCATTAGCTTCCAGTAGCCCAGAGGACCATCTTCAAAACAGGCTACATCATCTTTAAATCTCGTCGCAATAAAAGCCTAGCCATATGTCCTCTAGCAAAAAGGGCACCCCTAATCGTAATTTCAGATCACCTACCTAAACCCATTAACTGAACCAAGATTTAAAAGGAAGAGGCTGGGTGGTGCTCGATTCTCAGTGATTGCTCCCCGCACATGGAACTGTCTCCCCTCTGACATCAGATCCGTAGACTACTAAACCAGGTTCAGGAATCTCTTAAAAACCTGGCTGTTTAAACAAGCATGTAGCTAATTTTCTTGATAGCTTGCCGCCTACTTATTAGTTTAGTGCCAAGAAACCTATTTGGTATACGCATGCTCTACAAATTCCGTGTAACATAACATAACGTAAATTAATATGTTATGGCTTAATAGAGCAACATCAGCATCTCTTATGACATTTATAGTGGATCTGGCGTCATTCAGGAAGAGAAGCTTGTGTGCCACGTGTGTTAAAGTCACAAACCAGTTCTGATGGTTGTTCCACAGCATCAAAGAGGAGGCGTTTGGTGACTTTGATGACCTTCAGTTAGAAGACGTCAACCTGAAGTTACCCGCCATTTTGAGTTCTCTGAGACACTGCCGAAACGTGGAGCCCCCTTGATTTTGGTGAAGACAAAGGTTTGTGAGGAGGTCTAGCATGATCTGCACTCCTTTATAAAGGCTCAATATGGTCGACGTTGCCACAGCCATGTCACGCTCAGTAGTGAGAGCCTGTGCACAGGGTGCCATAGGTGATTACGACAGTGGCAGTATGTGCAATCAAACATCGGAAGTAATTCACATGTTTAATAGATTCATCCACTACAGCACCTTATTTGTGCCTGTTGATAACAACAGCTTGATATTCTGCAGCTCATTGCATTCTTACTAGTGTCAGTACTTCATCCAAACTCCGAACGTTTCTGCAGCAGCCTTTGGCAAAATTGTCTGGATTTGCAACCCGCAATGACATGGGAATAGTTGCATTAATCAAAGTCTAGCTCCTCTGGATGGATCCGGAAACACCTCCTCTCTAGATTTACACAAAGGGAAGACGAGTGGGACTCTGATACAGACTTACCAGCTGTTGTGGATACACTCATGTGCCCCCCTTTCTTGGGGGGGAGGGAATGATGGAACTCTCCAAACACCCCAGGGAGGGATTTGCCTATCCTCTAGCCTTTACTCGACCAAATCTCTTTACATCCAAAGAGGCCAGGGCCACCCTCAAGGAAAAGGGAACTGCATGGGAGGCACACTTATAGTGACCAACTTTTCAAAGCCAAAAACCAGGACAAGCTGCTAACACATGAGGACTACATTATTCGTAGGGATATAGAAGGCAGCCCACAATTTCTCTGCCGACAGAGAAACAACATTCTCTGTTCAGAAAGTCTCAACATTTGTATTGTAAGGCTACAACTTCAACTGGTACAGTCATCAGTCATTTGTAATGTATAGAGCAGCCTCAGCGCACCTTAGCTTGCTGACCTTTACTCCGTTTTCATCCACTCAGCAGCAGTCATAACATAGCTGTTAAGTGTCATATAGGGCATTTTAACCAACAGCACTTTACATTCTGGGCTTTGTAGTTTTTCTGTAAATACCCTATATACGGGCTCAGAAATCCCAGCAAGCAATGTGCTGCGGACACAAGAATAGATTTGCTGCCTAGCTGTCTTGTTAAGCGCCTGGGCTGCATTTGTAGGTCCAGGTCAATAAAAATATTGGGAAAACCAGTGTGCTGTCCGGTATAAATTCCCTTCTGGACTTAAACCTAAAACTGCAAACAAAAAGAGAAACAAATCAAAAGGTATTTGGAGCTGTCTAAATTGTTTCGGAATAATAATTAGAGAAAACAGACAATTTTTCACATTGCCATTTAACAAAAGAATACTGACACTTCAAGAGTTCTTTTTCACCTACAGCTGGTTCTAGGCTGCTCCAGAGAGGCGAAACGTACACAAACAGTCAGTATATTGTTTTAAGAAAGGTGGCAATCCTACCCGAGAAACGACATTGGCTGAAGGACCACTCCTGACATGGGGCTTTTGGCAGCTATGTCACGACATAAAAACCCCGTCTGTGTCTCATTTATTTCCTTGCTTAAAGCAAAAATGAGATATGAAGAATACTAAACATGAGGTTTATGGATTCTCCACAAGAAGTTTGGGGGGCATTAATTATATATACTGCATTTTAGGGGATGTTTGGCCAGTTATTTTGCAGAAAACGCAGTACGATTAAAGGCAATCTTTGGAGCAGAGGGGTAGTTTGGGAGTTCTCTCACAAGGAATTATTGGAAGGACTGCTTTCGATGAAACATTTTTAAGCATATTTAGCTAATGAGATTGCTCAGAACTTGATAGGATTTAATGGCACCTTCACGCAAGAGTTTGAGGGATTGTGATTAATAACTATTTCAATCATTAGTGACAAATGATGAATTGTACATGATAAGCATACATTAAAGCAGAAGACATGGTAGGATCTTCTCAGTATGTGTTCTGTCTTCTATAAAATGTCTGGAAAACAGTGTTGGATGGTCACGTTAAAGCATATTGGGCAAGTCATACTTTTGTAAGTCTGACAGGACTTTGGAGAGTTTTACTTCAATGGAAATATTTCATAAAATGAGTTAAAAGTTGAGTCTTTTTCTGGACAAAGATCTGCCCATTAACACTGTTTAAAACTTGGTTTAGTTAAAAGACAATCCTAAAGACAGGAGGCTCTTTGGGAATTGCCAAACTGTGTATTTTAATCCACATTTAGCCACTGTATTTGCTCAACATGTGATAGGCTTTCAAGACCTCTTGATTGAGGATTTTGGTGGATTTGCCCGAATGAAGGGAAATTTAAAGGCAAATAATGTATTTTAATGGGGAAAAAAACAAACATATAACTGCCCAGAGTTCTCACTTTAGTTCATGCCCAGCGTGAGTTGTTCATCATGTCCTGTTTTTAGAGGCGATTGCAAAGCACTCCGTCCCCTGTTGTAATCTCCCTTTGGGCTTCTATGCACGCCCATGTCACATCAGTCACTTTTATTGGTTTGTGGGCTTGCCTTTTCAAATCAGCTTGCTTTCATTAGTGAAAGGCATACATACGTCATGCCTTTTCTGGTGTTTAGCCCTCCTCGAGCGCACCAACCAACTACTGAAAACATACGAGGCTCAATGTTTTCCGTCTGGTTTCTGGATTACTTTTTCTCTTTATTTCGCAGCGCGATCTCACTGGGCAGTAGTCGAGCGCTTTGCATGACATTGATCCTGTTACATAGGTAATTGCACTTTTGCCAGTTACATAGATAATTGCACTTTTGCCGGTTACATGAATAATTGCACTATTGCCAACAGGTTTCACTGCAAGCAAACTTTTATTTCCCTTTGCGTGTCTGCTATGCGCTGATGGCGGCCATCAGCTCGCTTATGTGAAACTTTTACTTTTCAGTTTATATGGCAAGAAAAGTCCGGTTAGCTATGTGAAACT
Organism: Pleurodeles waltl; assembly: GCF_031143425.1. Lineage (NCBI taxonomy): Eukaryota > Metazoa > Chordata > Amphibia > Caudata > Salamandridae > Pleurodeles > Pleurodeles waltl. The sequence continues at coordinate 763,330,462 of NC_090446.1, read as the reverse complement.
GTTTTACTTTACATTTTCAATTTATGTGGCAAGAAAAGTCCGGTTAGGAGTTTACAATTCTAATAGCTCGAAACTCGAGCAAATGTGAGACCTATTGCATTGCAAATGCTTGTTTACTTTGCATTTTAGTATTGATATTTTGCTTTAAAGTCGAAAAAGCAAAAGGTACTAGAATATAAAGAACAATTATCACTGGCTGTGCTATTTCATTCGACACCGGACAACTCGAGAGGTCAACTTGGTATTTGCCTCTAAGCACATCATAGCCATTCTAGTGAGCTCACTGACACATAAGCTCATAAAATTATTTTGTACTAAGCACAACACTGTGCCACCTTTCATTAAACAGTATACCATTGCCAGGTTTCACTGAGCACATTTCACCAAGTACATTAGTATAATTTTTCAGAGATTTTATTCTTATCATTTACTGCAGGCACTCTATTACTCGCTTTCATGTGGCGCATTATTGCAATTTTCCAGTGAGCTTATCATTATCGATTTTAGGTCTGGCTACAGACAGCTGAGTTCTTTGCCAGAGATCACATTATCAGCGCCAAAAGCATATACAGAGATAGGGTTTAGGTTAGCCCCAGGCCATTAGTTCCGATGGGTCAGCCTCTTCTGCAATTGCTTGAATAAAGTGTCATTCACATCTGCTTCTAAAGATGTTTTTTGTTCCCACAAAGGTGTTTCCCCACGTTAGATTATGCTGTCCCAAAGGCTTTTTTGCACTTTATGTGATTTTGTTTCTAAATGTAATACCACAAGGATGCTTACTTTGTGTTCCTAAATGATTTCCATATTCATGGTGACGTCACATCAGAATGGTTTTGCACCTTAATTTGCTGATATCCCCATGTGAGGTCATACTGATGTAAACCTTTACACATAATGCGACAACTTACTGTCACATACTCTGCCTATGCTGAGTGATATTCCAGAGCTGCTTATTAAGCCTACAAGTTTGTCTCATGATCCTTTTTATGCCATCAAACATAAAAGCTTCAGAGGAGATCTGACTCCAGGATGCAGGTAACAACACCTCAGGAATCCTATTTACACTGGGCCTGTAAATAAAATAAAAAACATTCTCAAATACCTCAAAGAGATAACTGGGAGACATTACTCAGTGACAAATATCTTAGTCTGGGCTCCTTTGACACTGATGTCATTTTACTGAGGACGTGCCCTCCTGCAAAGCTAACCTACGCATTTTCTTTTAAGTCTAAAAATAAACATATACCCATTACAGGAAAAGTTATACAATAACTTGTTACCAGAAGTAGAAAAGTGAACTATCACCCTTTAAGAAGTGAAAAGTTAATGATCCAATCCTTGGATATCAACCTCAAAATCTCAGTCATCTTGTTTCATACCCTAAAGGCATAAAAACGTCCACCAGGGATGGGAATATTAACAATGATGGCAGGTCTGTCATCTCTACAGACGTCACTATCTCACCTTCCTTCACTTCTATCATCCTCCTGTAATCACCCATATGCACTTTGTGTAGTGAAAGCAGACAGTATAATGCCAGCATAAAAGGAAGCAGCTAGGGCAATAATCTGAAACCAAGCTTCTCCTGTACAGAACAGACATCGACAGAAATACTGTCAAGAACTAAACCTATATCCCTTTCAGTTCAACTCACTGCCCCTCGATACAGCCTTCCTCTATCAGCTAACCTCCTGGTCTAGTACAGCTGCACCAAAACAGAAGCACACAAACTGACTCTGCCCAAAAGGATTCAAACTCCTTAGGCATAACTCACAAGATGGTTTTCAGGTCTCGAAAAATCTACTCGCCCGCTTGCTATGGCAAATCAGATTTTATAAGTGCAAGCTACTTTTAGGGCCTACTAGTCCATTCTGGCAAGAGAGCTTGAGGTGGCAAAGAACACATGTTCTGTTCATTTAAAAAGTGAAAGAGCAATACAGATGCCTTTAAATCTTGTTTTAATCTGGTCAAATTTGCTGTGCGTTCAAAGACAAAGGTCAAATTTCAGCTTCTGTCTTCATACAAATTGCTGCTTGTTTTATTTTGGAAATTGGGGTTTACTGTCTATGACTGCAAAGTTAGAGCATTTTGTAAAGTGATCTGTCTGACAATTGTGCAGGGAAACAGGAAATGTAAAATAGAAGGCTGTAGGATGTCAGCTTTTTTTTAACACACACCATTTAAATAGTATGTAAATAAACAGTATACATTTTTTCAAAATATACCAGCAGTTAGGGAAGCACTTGTTTTTTGTAATTCAGAAGTGTGAAGAAGACAATGATTTTAGTAGCATCAAAACAAATCAGAACACTTTACTTGGTGATGTGCAAATGACAAATATGGCTGAAACCCGATTTCCAAATATTATCATTGGTATGCTAAATAGTTTTATCAGTAAAAATTCATGTCATTGGGAAATTGTGGCCCACTTCAATTAAAAATGTGCTTTAGTGACATGTTTATTCTAAATGATAGTTTTAAAACATGAACTGAGAAAAATTCCTACCCATTCCCTAATGACGATGTTGTTAGCGAACTAAGAGGTAAGTCAGGGGTGTAGGCTAGATTCTTCGTACATGTGGTGTACACTTTTAGGGCCATATTTATACTCCGTTTGCGCCGGATTTTCGTCGTTTTTTTTTACGCAAAACCGACGCAAAACGAACTCCATATTTATACTCTGGCATTAGACGCGTCTAGCGCCAAAGTCCATGGAGTTTGCGTCATTTTTTAGTGTGGACACCTACTTTACGTTAATGATATGCAAGGTAGGCGTTCCCGTCTAAAAAATTGACTCCGAGGCATGTGCGCCGTATTTACACTCCCGGGCAAAAATGACGCCCGGGAGTGGGCGGGTAAAAAAAAATGACGTCCAGCCGCTTTTGCGTCGTTTTTTAGCGCCTGGTCAGGGCAGGCGTTAAGGGACCTGTGGGCTCGGAAGGAGCCCAGAGGTGCCCTCCCATGCCCCCAGGGACCCCCACTGTCACCCTTGCCCACCCCAGGAGGACGCCTAAGGATGGAGGGACCCATCCCAGGGAACATAAGGTAAGTTCAGGTAAGTAATTTTTATTTTTTATTTTTGTGGCATAGGGGGGCATGATTTGTGCCCCCCTACATGCCACTATGCCCAATGACCATGCCCAGGGGACAGAAGTCCCCTGGGCATGGCCATTGGGCAAGGGGGCATGACTCCTGTCTTTGCTAAGACAGGAGTCATTTCAATGGGGGTTGGGAGTAAAAAAAAATGGCGCAAATCGGGTTGAGGCGAAAAGTTTGCCTCAGCCTGACTTGCCCCATTTTTTGGCGCCCAAGCTCCATATTCCCCTACGCCGGCGCTGCCTGGAGTACGTCATTTTTTTTGACGCACACCAGGCAGCTCCGCCGGCTAACGCCGGCTAACGTAATTGAATAAATACGGCGCCCGCATGGCGCTTCAGAATGGCGTTAGCCGGCATTAGATTTTTTGAACCACAACTGCGTTGGCGCAGTTGTGCGTCGAAAAGTATAAATATGGCCCTTAGTCTATTAAATAAAAAAATAGCTTTTGTACAGAAAACCTATTGAACTGACATATTTGAAGGTGCACTCATGTGATAATGATGAAAAAGGCAGCTCAGTGAAATAAAATATTTGCCCAGTATCACACATTTTGAGACCAGTTTATGGGTCAAGATCATTATGGTTAGGAAAAATAGATTATTCAAGTAACTAGATATGGAGGTCTGGTAGCATTTTTATGATTTTCCTTGGCCTTGTGGTTATTACTCACTTTATGTTTCACTACAACCACTTACCACTGGCGAGAGTAAAAATCAGCTCCCCAAAAAATACTGTTTGGCGTCACACCGAAGCTGGATTACCTGAATATGATGAGACAATGTGTGAAAACCACACCTTCATCTATCACCTCCAAAAGCATTATATCTCAAGGGATGTTCTCCTGACCCTCCCGTCCCCCTGCTGCCCCTCTTTGGACACACCTAATCCTGAAGAGTCCAATGCGCACTCAGAGAAATGCTTCTGGGCATTATTCCATCATCAGTACTTTCAAGGCACTGCACATTCATCAATGCTCTGTGCTAACACAAAACATCCTATTATCATAATATCCAGAGCTAGATGTCCTAATCACAATCAAAGACCAATCTGTCCAAGAAATCTCTGAAGAATCACCTGCTTTTTACCCAGTGACATATCACCTACCTATCACATGTAAAGTTGCCTGTTGAACTGTGGGTGAGTCTCAGTCTTCAAAGAAACTCTATATCTCCTCCATCCAGGTCTGTGACGCTGAAGCAAACTGCACTCATGGAAACCTCATTCTGCTGATCATTCATACCTCTATCTTATCATTAGGATTCAAGATAGGGGTGTGGAATTTAATAAAATATCTACTTGTCCATGGGTCAGGTTGCTTCTTAAATCTACTTGTTCTGCAAAAACATCTACTCGTCCCTTTGGTGCCATGTACTACACCAACACATTTTGGCAGCAATCTCATTAGGTAAGAGCTCTGATAATAGCCTCTCCGATTATTCCAGGGCTACTACTATAGAGGGGCTTGAATACTTGCAATTTCATTCTCTACTTTAGCAATTTCCTCATTTTTCCACCTTTCTGCAGATCTACATATTGGGGCTTGAGGAAGCAGTGAGCATTAGTTCCAGGGCTGAAATGCCTGTGAGTCTGCAAACCTATTAACTTGCATGTTTTAAGGATTTTCACCAGCAATTCTTTCATCTTTTTCCATAATGAGAAAGGTTGGAAATTTACTCCTGACAATGGCAGAAGTAGAAATTTTTCCAGGGTTAAGAAAAAGTGGTTGGAGGGAAAGTGAACTTGTAAACGCTCAATACATTTTCACATGAGTAAATCCACACATGCATATTTGCTCGTGCTAAAATACAGTTCACAAATATTTTCTAGGAGTACGATTTCCTGGTCTACTTCTGTAAGTTCTTGTGAATTCATGAAAACCACTAATTCAAAGATATATACCATGGGTGCACTTTTGTGACTTTCTTTAAGAATTGGGTCCCTAATTACGTCTGCATTAACAAAGTAATTTCTTTTATTAACCTTCTATTTCTCTATATCTCTATTGGGTAGCTTTACTGTGGGTGATCGCATTCTGCTCTTCCACAAGGAGCATATTGGCATACAAAGTAGTTTTGTTCAGTGCGAGGAACTACTGTGGCAATCAGTGGTGTAACGAAACTGGAGGGGGCCGCCCTGCAAAGAACATGGAGACCCCCAGCTCCAGACTCATTCAGGGCAGGTGCTGTGCTGAGGGCCCCCCCAGAGGGGGGATGCAGGGCCTTTGTTAAGCCACTTGTGGCAATGTGTGCTTTTTGAGACCAAAAACGTTTATTCTTTTTGCCAGTGTTTGTTACAAAGGTGACAACCTGGCAGCTCCCACAACAATAAAGTGTTACAAAAGTCATATCAAAACAAGACAAGCATTGACAAAACCAAAAGACTCACAAAAAATGTTGGATCTGTTGGCTTTGACAGTGCTTGTTATTTTCATGCTTCCCATAATCTTGCTGAAAATGGTTACACTGATTTCCCATTAGGAATATTGTTTAGCAATACTAGCATGCATTAACACATTTTACTAAAGGTCACTTCAGAGAAATAGCACCTAACATTTTATAGTAGTGAAATGCTTTTTTCCTACTTGCATTGTTTTCTAAACATTCTATTTTGAAAGCAAAGAATCATCACTCTTGCTTACAAGCTTCTGCAAACATTTGAATCTAATCAGAGAGCATTCTGGGAGCATTATACTTAGCCTCATATTGTTAAACTTTGCAAACATGTGTATATGCTTTTTTTGTTTTACTGGAACCACTGTCAGTAGTGAAGTGTGACCTTAAAACGTTTATTTACAGCACTTACCCTAATAATGAAGGCTTTTCATTAATGAACCATAAATACAAGTTTGTACGACATTAACATATGGGTACACACATTACCTCAACTACAGACAATTTCCTTCTCTGCAAATTAGTAGCCAAAGGGTTTGTGCTGCAGGGACTAAATAACATGAACACTTGTTGCCCTTGACCCCAAACAATATTCCCCGGGTGTCAGGCAATAGGAATTCCACATCCCTGAACTTTCACCACCTCAGTAGCGAAGATGAAAGTGGTAGGGTGGTGGCTTTTATCCACATGGAGTCACTTACAAGCAAACTGATTCACTCAATAAAGAATATCACCTCTTCCTAATGCCTTTCTGCTGAGATTACCACCACAACAACGTTCATTGAGGTTGACAATCTTGCACCACCCCATGGAAGTAAAAAGGAGTTTTTATTAATCGTTTCATTGATTATAACACTATACAACTCGCCGCTGCTTCTGATTAGATGCCCTGGGGGTTTCAACTTCTACCGGAAAAAAGACAAAAACATACGCACACCGCCCTCATCTTCAAATTCTTTGTTTCAGACGAACTACAACCGCACTGCATCTTCCCTGCCCACAATGAAGGCTTTATCCTGGAACGGATTTTCATAAAGAAACGCCACATACAGATCTCTAACCCTTTCAGATTTTATTGGTCAGACCGCTTCTTCATTCCATTCAAAATCCTAAAGGCACTATTCCCATGCTAAACCTGAGACAAACTGCACAATCTCAAGCCCACACGCACACTGCACAACAAGCTTTTGCAAAGCCAATAGGTATGTGCCTTTAATGTGCAGATACAAACACAGCCATGAACAAATTTACACACACTATTTGTTCTGTGTTTCTGTGGATTCTGTCTTGCTCTGTGCCTCCTATGGCTGTGACATTTCCTAAGCTTGCAGTCCTGATGCCATGCAGCAACATCTTTACATTCTACTCTGCACAAATTTGCACTTAACGAACATTACAGCCACATGGTTTTAGCACTCTTTAAGGACCTGTTTCCTAGGTTTAGGGTAAATAGGAGTATCTATGGCAAATAGTTTTTAACTTGACAACAGAACAAGGCAGGGATTCTCTCTTTCCCCTATGTTAATTCTTTGAGATTTTGGGCCATTGTATTTGTGCTCTAAAATACAATCCTGACATCACTGGCATCGTGTTACATGCAGGCATGTACAAAGCAGCAGCTTATACAATGACACCTTGGTTAAATCTATTCATGTTTCACTACAGATTATCAATCTGTATTCTGATGTCTCAGGTTTTAGCTTGCATAGACAAACTTGAGTGTTACAGCCCAATTGGAAGTGCTACTCATTCATGATTGATATCATTATATTCCAATGGTTGTTGTATATTAAATATTTAGGGTCTGATTTAGAACTCGGCGGACGGGTTACTGCGTCACACGGTGCCTGCCGAAATCTAAATCTCATTCTATCCTATGGGGTTTAAATTTTGGCCGATGGGATATCCGTCACCCTTGTGACTGCGTAACCCCTCTGCAAAGTTCTAAATCAGGCCCTCTGTGATTTGGTTGTCCTGCAACTTGCAGTATTTGGCAAGGCACAATGAGAAAGTTGTGATGTTGACGGTAAAAAATGTACCAAATTCTACAGTTCAAATGCACATCATGAGACACAAAATGTTTACAGTTTCAGTTTATATTTCAGGAAACAACCTACCTGCCTGGTAAAGCCTGGAATGGGGAAATACATATTTATATTCATTAAGGAAACTCAAGATTGGAAATTAATTTTATATTAGTCAATATGAACTAAACTATACATGTAATTATGCCCTTTGGAATTATTTATTTTATTATTTCTATTACGTATGGCCACAAAGTTATAGATGCGTTTTCCAAATCAATGATAAAAGTAACACAAGGTCTTAATGGAACTGGTGATTTGTTAAAGCACTATGTGCGGCATAGGTTTAATATAAATAGGTCCTCATAAGCAGAGATGAAGGGAGACAGGAGAGAGGGATGTGGGTGGGGAGAAGATTAGGGAGAGGGGAAGACATGAGGACGGAATAGCATTAGCAGAAGAAAGGAGGGAATGATAATGGGGAGAGGACGGAGTTAGCTGAAGTGGGGAGTAGGTTAAGGGAGAGGAAGGTGAAGACGATTGTGGGGTAGAGGAAGGAGAGGAAGGGGTGAGGATGACACGTTTATCATATCAATCAGTTCTCACAGAGAGGCGGGGTTCAGATTGATCCAGCAAGAGTGTCAAGGGAATTATTGTATCAGGTATAGTTTGACCAGGAGAGTCTTTTATTGCCGTTGAAATGAGTGCGGGAACAGTTCCAATGCCAGTAGGCAGAGAACTCCAGAAGGCTGAGGCTGCTGTGGAGAAGGAATGTTGTAGAACATGGGAGTTTTGGAATACAGGTGTTTTCAGGAGAAGATTTTCTCTACTTCTCAAGTTCCTTGTACTTCCCTATGCTGTGAGAAGGTTGATCAAGATGGGTGTGAATAGGAGCCAAACTCTCCCCTGGACATACCCATAATGGTGAGCGAGGATCCTTCGGAGAGCCGGGAGGGGAAGCATAGCATTAGAGAGGGAATGGGATGACGTCATCAACCCACGTACTGAAATTAAGGAATGACTCTGTTGTCCATGAACAGGTGGGAAGATCTCAGACAATAAAAGGAACCAAAGACAAGAAAGGGGTGGGTCAGGCATACCAAAGTCGGAGGGGAGAGAGAGGGCAGGACGATTGAAGGAACTGGCAGCAGTGTAACAGCTTGAGTTAGACCAAACAGCAGGCGAAAGGCAACCCAAGAAGGGAAAAAAAAACAAGCAAGGAGCTGGAGGAGTGGAGTGAGGATTGGTGGACACTGCCTGCTTTCGCATCTCAACACACCACAATTTAGGAGATTTGTGGCTACCTGGGTGAGTGACTCTAGAGCATATCTCCCCGAAATCGTTGCGCTGGGAGTTAAATCACTGCAGAGTTTTTTTCTTTCTCTCTCTTTATTTCCCCCAACAAGATTTATTTTCTGCCCTGTCCTTTGTTTTAATGAAAGAGCTGTGTTGGTGTTGTGTATGTGAGGGAGACATGGTGAGAACTAGTACGTGAAAGCGTTATCCCTTGCTAATTAAACTATCCACTGGAACCTGATAAAAGGGAAAAGGCTCAAACTGTTTTGGATCCTAAGCGTAACATAAGCCCCTACAGCCCCTGCGGTGTGGGGATGGAGGGCGAACTCCAGGGATCACCTCAGAAAAAGTGGCAGGAGGTTGGCAGTGGAAGGAGGCCCCCTCCATGTACATTTGCAGGGGCCCCGTTAAGCGTTGTTACACCACTGAATAGGACGGATCCTTGAGGAACATCTCAAATGATAGGGACTGGATCAGATACAGTGTTGTTGAGTTTTACAATTTGTGATGGCTTGGAGAGGAAGGAGGCAAATCATTTGAGGACTGTGTCTTTGAATCCAAAGTGATGCTTGAGTAGGCTAAGTAATCTGGAGTGGTCAATTGTGATGAAGGCTGGTGTTAGATCTAGTAAATGAAGCAGGCAGGATTCACCCTCATGCAGTACACTGTGGATGTCATCTAGGATTTTTAAAGAAGCTATTTCAATTCTGTAACCAGCTCTGAAACCAGACTGGTGGACTGCTAGTATGTTTTTCTCATATGCTTTATATTGTCTTTGACCGTGTACAGTATGTCACTGCCCTTTGGCTAGGTTTGCACTACAGAGTTACCATATACATACCTGGATGTTTATACGGTATTCAGAGGATCTATGTGTGCTTAAAAAGCAATTTAAATTCATTTATGTAAGCAGGTAAACTGCAAAAATGTTAAAATATATGCATTATATGTTTTATTTTAACTATCAATGCTTATTTGCACTTGTAGTTACTGCTGTTGAAGGCTAATTTATTTATACACTATAGCTGTACTGCTACTTATTGCATTAGTTTTTGTTATGGATGGAAGCACACACTATATTTATGAATTTATTATCATGTTGTTAATTCACATGCACTCATGGTACGCGTAGAAACCTTTTTCCATATTGGTTCTTCCTACTTGGAAAGAGCTTAGACTAACTTACCCTCAGACGAGTGGAGAAAGTGAGATCCCTGCCTCTGTTGTTACACCATGTACATTTTTAAAGAGAATGCCATAGATGAACTATTGAAGTGTGCTACCACGTTATAGATACCTGCAGAGACCTTACTTACCACATACCCACAGTGGCATGACATATGGCTCAAATACCCCCATTAGAATAGTCCCTTTCCATTGACTTCAATGTGATTATCACTTCAGCAAACCATAATCACCATGTAAGTGTCACCCCCATTGATTGCAATGCCACAGCTACAGCAAACTTTCATACATTAGGAATGGTTCACCTCTACCGACACCAAAGGAATCATACTCTTGGCAATCACACTCTTTTTTTCAAATAAGTTTTATTGGCATTTTAATACCACCACAATTTATGGCATATTGAAAGATCTGAACACATTGCAGCATTTTACAGTCTGAATCACAGGATTGTGCTTGGCCTGCTGATCAATACAAAGATAAATGAGCTGTGTCTGCTTTATTCACGGTGCCTGATAGTTTGTTGTTGCTGCCTGGAGTTGCCTGAGTGCAATACAAATCTACAGTGCACATATAAGAAAAGCAACCAGCTTAACTAAACAGAGGTGTGAAGTTCCTGGTCGTACCTAGGGGGTAGAGGATCGGGAGGACCCCTCCACTGCCAAGAGAGAGAGGAGGGTAACAAACAGGGCCCTCACATGCATAGGAGGGAGGCAAGGAGGGAGTCGGGGAGCGGAAGAGGAACGCTGGCGGAAGGGGGAGGAAGCCGGGAAACAAAGAGTTAGATGTGGGGAGGTCAAAGCAAGACCATTAAATGGTGTCCCCTTGTTGGCACATCTAGGGGTTCCCTCTGCAGTTTTTTGGGGCCCAGCTCCGATCAGGCAGTGCCCTGCTGGGTTAGCAGGCATCCATGCCAGTGGAAGGAAATAACAGATTTAGGGGGTTCAGAGTGGCCTCTTTTCAGACTTGACTTTTACCACAGACAGCTAGCATTCCCAGTCGTGGGGTGTGGTCGGTCTGCTGTGTCCCACTCCTAATCTATGCATCACATCCCGCTCAGCCAGTACTCCAATACATAAATTGGAGAGCCATAACTGTATAGGGTGGGGTAGAGAGGATTTCCAGCTCATGGCTAGAATTAAAGCTAGGTCCACGAATTTATTGGAAGGTTTACGTTCAGCAGTAGGAGTGGTATTAGAAATTGGGTCTCTAGTTGGCAGGGGTATACACCCTGTCTAAGCAGGCACCACAATCCTAGTCAGGGCAAGCCAAATACACAATCCTTAATTCCTAAATTAATCTGTGTGCACCCTTTGGTAGTTTGGCACAGAGCAGGCAGGCTTAACTTAGAAAGCAATGCGTAAAGTATTTGTGCAACACCATTATAGTAATCACAAGGACACACCACAAAAAGTACTCCACATGGGTGTATTAAAAAATAGAGGTTATTTATTTGAATAGATCAGGACCTGAACACCCAAAAAAAATCAATGAGCGGTCACTGTTAAAAGATGGCACGTTAAGTTCACTGTGTATGATGCTTATTTTAGAGTATTGTGTGAGAATATGGGTGTCCTTCTGCGAGGAGTGCCTTTTAGGTTGTACCGGAGCAGCCCAGGTGAAGAGTACAAGGTATTGTCGTAGTTTGGACTCTTGTTCTGAGCAAGACTGCTGGTCTCAGGATGACAGTACTTTCGTTTGTAGGTGACTAAGTCTCTTCCTACAACTAGCTTTAACTGTTGTCCAAACCTTACCGGCTCACTAGCAGTACCTCACCAGAAACACAATAGTAATAGGTGATTTGTAGCAGTCGCTTACGCATGGACTCAAAGTAAGATATCTCAGGGTTGTCGTGGTTAAACGGAAATTACCCTTTTCTCACAGATGTATTATGTCTCATACAAACAAAGGCAATAACACAGATGCAGTAAAGTTATAATAGTTTTCATTTAACATAACTGCCATTTGCGATAAGTTGCATGAACTGCAATGATTAGGATAATGAATATACCCAGCAACAGTATTGTGAAGAAGAGAGTCATTGTTATAAAGACTCCCACCATTGTGTAATATATGAAAGAAATATATGTATATGTATAAGATGGAATAAGCCCTAATACCCTAAGGAGAATAGGTCTAACCTCCTACCTAGAAGGAGAGCTGGGTTCGTTAAATCTAATCTGCCAAAGCCGTGTCCATGAGAGGAGCCCCCAACCCTCGTTACCTTGGAATGAGGTCTCTATCTCAGACTCCGCAGGGATACGAAGACTGGGTCAGCGTCAAGATGACTGCAGCATCGGTATCAGCGATGGTGGCGATGCCCTCTGGTCGGAATCCCTCTGATTATCTGTCTAAAGTGTGTTGTATTTATACAGATCTACAAGGTCCCCTGACATAAGTGTTATTCATAACAATAGATAACAGGCATGCTTGGGACGGCAATTAATATCAACAATCCCTCGAAAGTATAGAGAGGGAAAATCCCTAAGTGTGAATACCTACTGTATGTTTGTCTTTCGTGCTTGATCTTGACGCCTTGGCGCAGTGACACTGATAACAGAACCCATAACAAGTGGCCTAACTATAAACAAGGCCGCCATCTTGAAGGAAATAAATAATTAAATGGACTAAGACAGAGCAAGCTAAGTAGGTTAAAAGTCACTGGGTGACGGGGCACGAGTTTACAAGCCTACAGCTAAGCTAACTCCTGTTATCCCATTAAAACAAACTAGGATTCACTACAGTATTATATCCTTGGTTTGCAGAGAGGGCAGTGAAAGTTTAAATTCTCCTCGGGTATATGGGTCTGGGGAGGCACTGCTGCTGCCATCGGTTGAGGCAAAGTGATTTGAGTTGGGCCAGTGTGAGGGCAAGAAGCAGGGTTGCACTCGAGCGCGACTCACCGGTTGGGGAAGGCCAGTGCATGCTGCGCACCTCCATCATTTTGCAACACGGGTGGCAGCCCACACTGAAGCTGCTCCGAATTCCTATTGAGAGGGGCGGCGGGTTGCTGCGAGGGCGCTCCGAATTCCTGATGGGGCTAGTAATATTGAGCAAAGGGAACAGCAGGCTGTAATAAAGCCGCTCTGAAATCATGGTTAGATGAGCATCAGGCAGCAATAAAACAACGCTTGATGTCCCGGAAACCTCGCTTAGAACGGGTGGCAAGTCTGCAAGTCCTTAGAGTCACTCTAGGGATGATGGATGAGTCTTGGGTTGCAGGGCAGAGATCAGCAGGGCAGCTCAGCAAGGCAGGACAGCAGTTCCTTGAAACTATCAGGCACAGCAAAGGGGTGATCCTCCTGCATAGCAGTCTTTACTCCAGCAGAGTTTCCTTTAGGTCCAGAAGTGCACTGATTTTACTGGATCAGTGGTCCAGTACCTATGCTAGAAAGTGCTTTAGATGTGGGGGGGGGGAGGGGAGGTGACTTCAAAAGGTTTCTGTGAAGTGCACAGGTCCCTCTTTCAGCTCAGCCCCTGTTCCAGGCTATCAGTGGGGAATAATCAGCATCTTTGTGAGGGCTCTGGCCACTACCCTTTGAGATGTAAGTGGTAGCTCTTCCCAACCGCCTCCCCAGAAAGACCCATCAGTATGCAGATGAATCCAGATGCGGCTGAGTTTCCTGTGTTGTGGGTGTAAAGAGCCCTAAAGCTAACCAAAAGATACAGCAACAAAACAGGAGGTAAAAGGCAAAAAGTCTGGTGAGTCCACCCTTAAGATGCCAGATCTAGCAAGGGGTAAGCTCCAACAGTCAGGGTGGCACATGCTTGAGAACCCAACGCCTTTGAAAGATGCTTGAGCACCTCATCACAATATAGGCTGATAAATGGACATTCCCATACCATATGTATAAACTCAGCCACTGTAGCTGTGAAATGGGGCAGGCATATCTGGCACCCTAATACATCTGTGCTATCCGCTTGGGGTGAGATAAGTGTGGTGGAGGTAATTAAACTGGGTATAAACTGAGTATACTTAAGTCGAGTATTGGTAGATACACTTAACCATTTCTATGCACTGCATCCATTGCCCATCTGTAAGTGGTGTGCCCAATGTTGTCTCCTAATATGTCGTGAGTGCCTGTAGAGGCATGCCGCTATCCATATGTAAGGATCTGTACAGGCTAGTGATATCCCGTCTGGCCCCCCATGAGTAAGTGAGGTTTGCAAAAATAGTGAGGTCTCAGGTTCATCATGTGTCCTGTGCCAAACCAGGTCTAGGTGCTGTGTGAGGGCAGCATAAATCAAGAAGGAGCCCGATGGGATACCATAGTCATCTTGTAAGCCCTCAAAAGTATTCCGTACCTTGTTGTTAAAAAGGTCTCCCCATATAGTTAGGCCCACGCCAGAACACTGGATTGCTCCCTGTCATGGCCTGAGAGTAGCACAGCTAGGCATCGCCCATAGGGGCAAGTCCAGTGTGTAGGGTGCACATGCATGGAGCTTGGGAGTGAAAATGTCCCAGAAGGGTCTGGCCCCCCACATAAGGATGTTGCCCCTCCCCCTGGGAACCCACCAGCCACCTTAGTACTTCAAAGGAAGAAAGTCTCTGAACCAGTTCCCCAGTTTTGACCCTCAATCCAGCTAGTCAGCATGTCGGCCACTGCTGCTGGGCAGCCACATAGTAGTTCTCAGACTTTGGGGCACTGAACCCATCCTTGGTCATGGGGCGTACAGCTTAGATACAGTCACCTGGCACCTCCCTTCGCCCCATACCAGTGTGATCAACAATTAATAGAGTTCTTTAAAGAACCCCTTAGTCAATGGGACGGGGATGGCGGAGAAGAAATATAACTGTCCTATGTTACCACCCACCACAAATTTCTCTGTGTGGTACACTCTGACCACCAGGTATTTAAAAGTATTGCAACTTCAGGAGAGAGGAGTATTGGGGAGTCCCTTTCTTTGGTCCTCTGTGTTGGGATTTGTCCCAGTTGAAATTGAGACTGGATGCATCTCCTAAAAGGCGTAAGAAGTCTATGAGGTGTGGCATATAATATGCAACATCTCGAGGTACACCAAGGTATCTTAAGCATATAATGAATTCACATGCCACCGATCCTCGACCCTAACACCCCAATCAGGAGCACTAACGCAGAAAGCACATGCCAGGGGTTTCATGACCAGTGCGAAAATTATCAGCAATAGTGGACAATCCTGCTGTGTGCCCTGCTCAGTGCAGAATGGGGGGCGAAATAACCTCACATGTCACTACTCTGTCCAGCGGTGTATTATAGAGCAGCAAAACCCAGGCCACAAACCACGATTCTGCTCCAAATCTACAGAGAACCTCCTGCAAGTATGTCCACCCTAACATATCAAATGCCCTTTCTATGTCAAGTGAGGTGATCCAAGGAGTAGTTTCAGATGTCCCTGCCCAGTCCATTAACATGAAGAGGTGGCGTAAATTTAGAAAGGTGTTCCTTCCAGGGATAAAGCCGCTTTGATCAGGGTCATTTAGATGTTGGGCCATGGATATCAATCTGTTGGCCAACACCTTTCCAAGGATCTTATAGTCTGTGTTCAATAAGGACAGAGGACGATGAGACCCCAACAGCAAAGTGTCCCTATCCGGTTTGGAAAGGACCACCGATACTGCCTCCCTCAGGGATTGAGGAAGTATTCCTGTCAAGTATGCACATTCGTAGACCTGGAGGGGTCACCTTCGATGTGAAGGTGGAATAGAATTCCACAGGCCAGCCATCTGCTCTTAAGGTACTGCCATGCACAATTTGTTTAATGGCTAAGGAAAACTCATTCTCAAGAGTGGGGCATCCAGTTCCACCTGATGTGATGCTGGCATTCAGGGAAGATGCAGTACATCAAGAAACGCTTGAATTGCAGGGGTGCCATCTGCTACTGATGCTTCATACAGCATGGTAGAATAGGAGTGTTTCCTGGACATGTACTCCCTGTAGTCCAGAACTCCCAAGTCATTTAAGGCAGCATTGGGCATGAGTCTCACCTGTCCTACCGGGAGAGCAGCAGAACTGTCGATAGGCAATAATAGTTTATGTGTTCTGAACTTTCCTTCCAAATGATGCAGTTCCCTCCTAAATACCAATTTGGAGCCATAAACCATTTTGATAGCCAAACACTTGAGAACTTGTCCCATTCAATCTTGCCATCGGAAGCGGTGTCCTCGGTCTCAGCGAAGTACAGGACTAAAAGTTTGGAACGAGATGCCCGAAACACTGCGTCCTGTAGTGCCTCAACACGTAGGTGACATGTCAGTGTGCTTAGCTGCCCCCAAACCCAAGACATCAAGAGCTGGATCAGGCTGTGGTCTGAGGAGAGTGCATTGGAGCTATTGTCACGGTTTCGGGTGGGTCTGATCAGGACTCTGGTTGGGACACCCCTTGAGGTCACCAAAGATCCTAAAGAGGTACTGGGGTAGAAGAGCAGCTAAAGGCATACACGGAAAGGACAGCTATGGACAGACACAGGAAACAGGAAAGTAAAAGCAGAGCAACCCTTGTGTGAACAAATAGGAAACGGATTACTAGTGGACAAACACGCTGGGGTTGTACACAGAGTAAAGCGCAGAACCTCCCACAGTGACAGGGAATCTCAATGCCTCTGTGCAGTTTGCTCTTACAGATAGTCACCCTGCCAGCCCCATAGAAAGGAGGCAGTAGAAGTGATTTTGTCTCTGGACCCTAGAGCACAAACAAGGATAGTACTTACATACACAGGACACGCTCTTGTGGGTCCAGCTGGAAACACAGTGGCGATTCCTGAGAAAACAGCAATAGCACACTGTCACTGTTAGGCACGAAAGACAACGTATAACACTAGACAAGGATGGGGGCTGGAATTGCCTCCTGGGAACCAGGAGCCAACCCCAGTACAAAGGAGGACACTTATACACTGGTGAAGACTGATAGAACACTTACCAGACACAAAGAACCAAGAAGAAACAGAAACAGAAGAGAACAAACAAAGAGGCAGAGGCAAGAACTGGGAACAGGCTCAGGCTGAAATAAAGGCAGGACTAGGACTTGAAAACAGGGTGCAAACTTCTGGCTGGAACAAACAGAGATAGGACTGGGAAACTGAGAGCAGGCTTTGGCTGGAACAGGCAAGGACAGGCCTGGAATACAGGGAGTAGGAATGAGTAGTAAACAGGACTGGGAAACAGAGCAGGTTCAGGCTGAAACAAGGCAGGAGCAGGGCAGAGAAACAGGGAGCAGGCTCTGGAAGAAACAAACAGGTACAAGGCTAAGACGTAGGGAGCAGACTCTGGCTGGAACAATCAGGAACAGGGCAGAGAAACAGGAAACAGGATCAAGCTGGAACAGCACAGGAACAAAACTGGAACACCATCCGATAAGGGGTCTATAACACAAAGGAATCCAACTCCAATGCACGACGGGGATCTTGAGGAAATGGCTGCTTATAAGCAGTTCCAAGCTGGGCTGCGCAGGAGAGGTCTCAGGTGTGTGTAGTTTCAGACACTTGCAAGTCCTGGAGGAGAGGATCCGGTGAAAAGGAGCAACTGGACTTCTCCCATAGAATACAATGGGAAACAGAATCCGGGCTTTCCTGGATACCAAGCTGTGCAATATGGGATTTGCAGTCCCAGGAAGCAAATGTAGTACTACACAAGTGTACCATGGAGAAAAGAGAAACATACAGGAGTCAGCAAGGGACTCTAGATAAGTGTTTAAGGTGATTCCCAGGCTTCCGACAGTCCCATTACAGCGCCCCCTAGAAATGGGACGACAGAGTCGTAACAGCTATAGTAGTCAAGGTAGACTCTGGTGTAGAGGTCATGTAAACTTGAGTAGTAGGAGTATTTCCTTCCTATCGGGTATAAGCAGCACCAGGCCTCCCTCATCTGGGTGTGTGATGCCCATTGATGTAGGTGTTTCGTTAGAGGGATGGACTGTGTGCCAGGGACCAGTAAGTGGGAACGGTCCAACAGAATGTCAGGGACACAGTTGTAGTCGCCACCCCAATAGTACAGAGCTCGTGTGTCAGTCAGTAAGTCAGGGGTTAATAATTTTAAGAATTGTGCTTGGTTGGAGTTAGGGGCATATAATGATACTAGGGAGATGAGTAATCCATCAGGTAATCCCTCCACTACGACATACCTCCCTTCTGGGTCGGTCATAGTATGCATCACTGAGAGAGGCACCCCCGGGACAGTCCATATCAAAACCCTCATGGTGTATCTGGAGTACTCAGTTCCTACCACTTTACCACACCAGTGTCTGCGCACCCCCTCCAGGGTTGGGGAAGAGCGATAGGTCTCATGAAAGAGGACTATATGCACCCCTCACCTCTGCAGTTACTGATAGATGTGATATCTCTTGACAGGACTGTCCATGCCTCTGACATTCCAAGTCGTAAGCTGGTACTGTACCCCAGCAGAGTTGTCATTGACTGATATGGCTAACAATAAAAGACTGCACTCCCGGTCCCCAGCTCGCCCTGCCCACACCCCATCCCTTACAGACCACCCACAACCCCACACCAGTGTGCAATGTAAAGAAAAACACTAAGAAGCAAAAGTCAAAGGAAAACAACCTCAACTTCCCAGCATCCCCTCCCAGGCCAATGCACCAACGGGCACTCGGCCAGTAGCACTAAAATGTAGAAAACAAAGTTCACAAACCAGACAGTAACAATACTAGTAAAACAATAGAGGGTTTATATTGTGATATAGCAGTAGTATGTCCTTCAGGGAAGAGGGCCCCACCTAACCAGTCCATCGCCTGCGTGGGGTCCCCACAGTTGGTCCAATAAGAAAACTTAAGTACTTACAGTGTCCCAAGAAATGGCCCCCCTGCTTGGTGGCAGCTGACATCACATTGACAACCTGCCACACACAGCTCAAAGCAAGTCCTCTGGCAACACAGGGGTGATAAGCGCACCCCCCCTCAACAAAACATCCGCAAGGGCCAGGTCATTGTCTGATGTAGTATGATCCTGTTGTTCCGACCCAACCAATGAAGGGGAGAGAGTTGCGCTGTGTCAACTGCCACAACCACCACCTACGCTTTTTCCCTGGCCACCTGCTCGTTCGTGAGGCCCCTGTTGCTACCCCTGTCCTGGGGTTATTGATGCCTCTGCAATTGCCAGCCTCCGGCAACCCCCTGCCCCCCTTCCATAGGTGGTGCAATAGAACCACGACCCCCCCAGGCTGGCACAAGCTTCACCGGGAGTAGCACAGAAAGTTGTAAGGCAGTTGTACATGATCTTTAAGGTTGCAGGAAACTGCAAGGTGTATTTTATGTCCAGAGCTCAAAGTTGACGCTTTGTTTCCAGAAACAAAGCTCAGCACCTTTCCACATCAGTGGTGTAGTCATGGAACATATGCACATGGGAGTTGTCAACAATGCATGGTCCCTTTGCTTGTGCTACCTGTAGTATATAGTCTCTGTCTCTGTATTTGAAAAGACAGGCAATAACCAGTCTTGAAGGGGTCCTGGGAGGGGTTGTGTTGGAAAATGGCCTCTCTGAAGGGTCACTCCAAACATTTTTCCTTCCTCCTCTTCTTTTTCTGACCAATTCATGTCTGTGGTGGTTGACAGCTCCCTTGTGCATTTCACCCAAACAACCACAAACACAGGACACTCAGTCACATCTAGATTCATCTACGTCTTCCTGGGCTATAAGGGTAGAGGGCCTGACACTTACACTTCAAAGGTCAGTGGCCTGCCCTCACACAATGGACTGATAACCCCCCACTGGGATCCTGGCAGACAGGACTGGGCTGAAAGGGGAACTTGTGCACTTCAAAACCACTCTTTGAAGTCTCCCCCACTTCAAAGGCATTTTAGGGTATATAAACTGGGTCTCGGACCCCACCAACTTAGACAGTTCTGGACCCACACCTGAAGCCTGTCAGAGGAGCTGGCTGGCTGCTCAAAGGGCTCATTTGGACTGCTTTGCTGAGAAGAACTGCTGCCCTGCTGCCCTGCTGGCCTCTGACTTTGCTGGAAGGACTCTGCCTTCCCCAAAAGTGCTTTCCAAGGTCTTGGATTGAGCTTGCCTCCTGTTTCTGAAGTCTCAAGGCTAACAAAGACTTCTCCTCTTTAAGAAATTCCTTGTGCATTGAAAATCGACGCACCACCTGCAGAAATTGATTCAAAGCCTGCATTACGGCTGAGAAATAGCCCCACAGACGACTAGAACAATGCAGTCCCGACTGGAAATTTGACGCAGTGCCTACCTTGCTATGAAAAATTTGACGCATCGCCTGCCGCATCGATGCAGTGCCTTTTCCTTCTTCCAGCGCGACAAGGATTTTCAACGTATCATCCCTGTGCATCAAAATGCCCTTGATCGCAGTGAAGAACCAAGACTGCGTGCTGAAAAACGGCCTTGCAGCAAACCCCTTGCAGAGTGGAAAGAAACAACACATCATCTGTACCGCATCAGAAAATTCCACGCAACATCTTATTTTTTGACGCATCTCCTCCTCTGTGATCTCTGTGTTTCGTTATATTTGACACATACCAGGTACTGTGTGTAACAAAGAGACAACTGTTTATTTGTAAGGATTGAAACTCTTTTAAACCTCTTAAAAGTGATATTTCAACTTGTGCTTATTGGATGTTTGTTGTTTTACCTTATTTTATTCAGATAAATATTATCTATTTTTCTAAACCTATGTGGTGTATTTTTGTGGTGTTTTCACTGTGTTACAGTATGATTTACTGCACAAATATTTTACACATTGCCATCTAAGTTAAGCCTGACTGCTCAATGCCAAGCTACAAGAGGGTGGGCACAGGATAATTTGGATTGTTTTGTGACTTTCACTGACTAGGATCGTGGTCCCGCATTGGACAAGGGTGTATACCTCTGCCAACTAGAGACAGCATTTCTAACAGGTGGTCCTGCCCAGGACTCTATGTGCCCCTCCCACAGAGAAGGTGGTTGATAGCTTATCCCAAGCACAGTTTGTGCAAGCCACTCCACGGAGTCCATGCTGGGCCCTTCGCCTGCTCTGGCAGCCCCGCGATCCTCACGTTTTTATGACAGCAACAACCCTCATGATACTTGACTCATTTTTTGAGGTAGTACACCTCTTCTTGGAGGGTCTTAAAACAAGTTTGTTTCAGGGACTGCCGGTCGGAGCACAGCCATTGTATATTCCTCCTCCTCTTCCTGGTCTTTCAGTTTCTTGTGATCTTCGCACATGAGGCACATATCAATCCCAAGGGCATCTATCTTGGGTTTCAGGGAAGATTTATTATCAAGCACCGCTTGCAAGACTTCTTCAAATTATTGAGAATGGTCAGATAGCGTGTGCTGTAGCGTGCCATCTGGAGGACACAGGGTTCCCCCTTTGGAACCGCTGCTCCCAGCTTCAGATGTTGCCCCAGCTTGCTTGTTGTGTTTGGGGCTAACCATCAGAGCTACCTAAGGGGCGGGCACACCTGCAAGCAGGATGCCCCTGGGCTCACAACCCACACTGTAATCTGAGAGCCTAATCATGCTTATAGAGGTCCCTTATGGAGCAAGGCAGGCAGGTGGTCCAACAGAGGCTAAAAAAAGGGGGGCTGCAAAAATAGGGCACACCCTGCAAGGGGGAAAATCCCTCCTTTCTTCCCAGGCAGCACCATGAGTCAAAGGGGACGCAAGGCAGAAACAGAGGGTGCAGCCGGCCCTGCAGCCCCCTCTCTGGTTGCTAGCCGGTACACTGCATATTCTAGAGTAGAGTTGGTGGGGAGAGGATCAGTGCAGGGACAAATTCTTGCAGCCCGTCTGCCTCCTCCAATGTGGCAGAAAATCATGGCTCCAGTCTGTCAAGTAGTTACGAGTGGGAGTGTAGGAAAGTGCCCCTTTTGCATGGTTACCCCCACACACTTTGTGCCTGATATCTTATGCTAACTTGATTGAGTGTGTGCTAGGATCCTGCTAACCAGGCCCCAACTGTACTATTGCTTCCACAACCGACAAACCCCTGGCACACAGCTACGTCCCTTGTAAAAGCTACCAGTGGTACCAAGGGCCCTGTGGCCATGGAGGGTCCCTAAGGGCTGCATCATGTATTATGCCACACTAAGGGACCTTTCACCAAATACATGCACACTGCCATTGAAGCTTGTGTGTGCTGCTGGAGAGAAAAAGGTAAAGTCAGCATGGCATCCCTCTCTGGGTGCCATGCCCACAAGCCACTGCCTGTGGCATAAGTAAGTCACCCCTCTAGCAGGCCTACCAGCCCTAAGGCAGGGTGCACTATACCACGGGTGAGGGCATGGCTGAATCAGCAATATGCCCCTATAATGTCTAAGTCCATTCTTAGACATTGTAAGTGCAGTGTGGCCATATTGACTAATGGGCTGGGAGTTTCTCATTATGAACTCCACAGCTTCACAATGGTGTCACTGAAGACTGGGAAGTATGGTATCAAACTTCTCAACTCAATAAACCCACACTGATGCCAGTGCTGGATTTATTGAAAAATGCACACAGAGGGCATCTTAGAAATACCCCCTGTAGTTCTCCCAACCCTTTAGCCTAGGGCTGACCAGTCTGTGCCAACCTGCTACTAACAGACAAGTTTCTGACCGAATGGGGTGAGAGCCTTTGTGTTCTCTGGGGTCAGGAACAAAGCTTGATCTGCGTGGAGGTGCTTCACACCTCCCCCCTGCAGGAACTGCAACACTTGGCGGTGAGCTTCAAAGGCAGATTCGGCAGGAAAGCTAGTAAACTCTAGGAGGTGTGCCAACCCCAGCTATGTCCACCCCTATGGTGCCCAGAGGTGAGGTGAACCCCTGCTGGCTGAATCCTCCATCTTGCTTTGGAAGATATAAGCCAATAGGGTTAGGGAAGGGCCCTCCTCCCCAAAGGAAGTCGGCAAAGGAAGGGGGTAGCCACCCTCAGGGACAGTAGCTATTGGCTACTGCCCTCTGGCCCCTGTAACACCCCTAAATCTAGTATTTAGGGGCACCCCTGAACCTAGCTCTTCAGATTCCTGGCAATCTGATAAGAAGAAGAAGGACTGAAGAGCCGCACTAGCAGAGAAGACTCTCGATGACAACTGACTTGGCCCCAGCCTTACCGGCCTGTCTGCAGCTTCAAGACTCCTGCTACAAGAAGATGACACATCCTGCAGGACCAGTGACCTCTACAAACCCCCAGAGGACTGCCTGCCTACCCAAGGGCCATGATCTCCTGAAGACAGCGGCCCTGTCCACAAAGAAACCTTCAAAAGGACTCCAGAACTGCCCTGGATTCACGAGTCCTGCCCACTCTGCACCCGATGCCCAAGGCCTGTGTCCAGGTGGCCCAAGGTCTAGAGAAGGTCCCCGGTGATTCCGACCTTGAGTCCACTCTGGGTTGACCCCTCCTGACTAACATGATGATGCCTACAGTCTAAATCCAGGGGACTCCCCTGACCGCAACCGTCTCTGGTGATATTTCTCAATTCCGAAGGGTACCCCTGCACCCGCAGCACCCAGACCTTAAGGAACTCAACCGATGGTCCAGCACCGCCCAGTGGGCTCTCTACTTACCTGTGCAGCAGTTGGTTTTCTTCAGTAGACTCCCTGGACAAAGCCTGCAGCATCTTTGTGACCCCAGGGGTTCCCTCATTGAAAACCATTGGGTGCCTGAAGCTGTGCTTGCACCCTGCACCTGGCCGCCCCTGTGCCTTTGAGGGTGCGTGTTTGGTGCCGACCTGAGCTTGTCATTGAGTGTGTGCCTCTTTTCTTGACTGTGTTTGTAAAAAAAATGCTTAGCACTACCCTCTGATAAGCCTATCTGCTCACCCACACTACCACCAAAGAGATCATTAGTATTATCTACTCTAGCCTCTAAAGCCGCTGGGGATCCACTGGACTCTGTGCACACTATACCTTACTTTGGTATAATATATACAGGACTAAATTCCTACGGGGGTCCTGTTCCTTCTGGGACCCCTAACGAGAGGTCCTGGGCAGTGGAGCAAGACCAGCTGTACGGCACTGCAGTCCCAGCAGTCCGCAAGGGGAGGAAGGAGTCACTAGTGCGGTGAGGCCAGCCCTCAAAGCTCACTAATGCCCTTGCAGGTTCAGGCACATCAGTTATGCGGCTGATGGGATTAGAGAGAGGGCTCAATGACACATGTTAGCGCGTCTGACCTTATTTGGTTAATTTGCATTAATTCATAAGGGGACGCGTTTGTAGGTCGATGGACCTTTTGACTATGCTCCGAGTAGTTCCCACCATGAGAGCCCGTACCAATACAAGTCAATAGCAGTAGCAATCAATAACACCAATAGTCAAAAGGAGTCAGTAATTTCCACACACCATGACCTCTCGGTCATGAATAACCACACAGTTATGCAAAAGTTTGAATGTTTATTTGCCTATATTAACACTGCTAATATCATGGAACTTAGTCTCAAAATCAAATGGTAAGCATACAGAAACAATACTGCCTGACCAAATCTCCTAAAGAATCGCAATTTAATCAAGGCTTGGGCCACTACACATTCTAAGGTTAGGGTACAAATCAATAGCAAGAATTACTGCGCAAAAGAAATGGCGTACATTTAGATTCAGAAAAGGCATCAACTGTTATTACATGTAGAGAGCATCATCAATGAGCACCCTAGCTAACCTTCAGATTAGAATAGTATGTTTGGACTTCATGCAAAACAATTTAGTCAACAGAAATTTGGAAAAACATCTAACTATGGCTCTGTCAAAATTAGCGGTTGGTACCTAGGGACAAAAGTAAATAGACATAACAATCAGTAACATCGTCTTAAACCTTGCCTCAGTATGGTTCAGCAGTCTGTGACAGTCTTCATCAATTGGACATCGGTTCGGTCAGCAAGGCATCAGAATTCAGCAGTAAAGTCCAGGAAAGTAATGTTTCAAGAATAGACATACAGAATGTCGCTTCTAGGCAACACGTCTCCTCTCTGGATGGTAAATGAAGTAATGGTGCGTATCCTCTTGGTGCAGTCTGGCTAAGTTAGATTCTCAAAAACTTCTTCCCACGTTGCTATTGGTCAAAGAATCATACATTTATGTTTAGTCCAATGAAAGTAGAACCCAAAATCTAAGAATTTACTAGTACACGGTTCACATGTCGGTGATTGGCTCCTCTTCTCCTGTTCCCGTTCTTGGGGTCTTTAGGTATCAATATTGTATCAGCTTATACTCAAGTCAGTGCATCCATTGTCTTCTCCTGGGAAGGTTGTCTTTACACACACTAAATTATACAATGTATCCCTAGCTAGTACAGCATAGCATATTCTAGCAAGCATTTCTCATGGGAAAGAATTTTAGTTACTAGCATTTTGTCAACGTAGTGGAAAATCACAATTTAATTCTCTAAGTAGCCATTTTATAGTTTGCCTAAGAAATGCAACTTGACATGATGGCGTGCAACTAGGTCCAAGACTTGCTAAATTAAGGTCTATGATTAATAAAGCATGTACGTAATACATAACCTTTAACATGACATACTACTACATTAATCCAAATATGAGCTCCACATTTTACATTAATAGGGTATTAATAAGTACACTTTGTGAATATTGGTGATCACTCAAGTAGTTGCAATTTCAAATGTGTGTAATACTTCTCTACTTTAACCCCTTTTCTATGCAAATTCAAAACCCAGAATACATGAATATACATTAGTAAAAATTCAGCGTTAACACACACAGGAAAGACTGGGATGGGCAGGTGCAGTAACCTTCAGTGCAACTAGTCCGATCGTCGATAACTCTTTAGCTGGGTCACAGCCAGCACTGGCTGGCTCCACGGTAAAAGGGACCACCCATATGCAGTGGAGATGCTTGCTGGACCTCGTCCAGCTCCTGTAGGGGGCCTTGCAAACTGTGCCGCACCCCTTGGATAGGTGTGAATGAAGCACTCAGCTCCACACTGGGCAGTTATCGGAGAGAGCACTGAGGAGCCCGACTGAGCCACAAGCTCCTCCCAAAGTTGAGCAGCTCTTTGAGAGATTTCTCCAGGCCTTACAGCAAACCGGTCCAGTGTTGCACCCGTCCGGAGTCCATGGGTCACTCATGTTGTCTTCTCAGGACTACCGTGGGAACAGTAGTAGCAGGGATGACATGTCTGTGAGGTGAAAGAGGATGCAGGATAATATGCAGTGGGCTGGGCTGCCGCAGCTCAAGGCTGTGTGTCTCACCTGGTCACCACCTTGGGATCCCCCCTTGGCAATCACAATCTTAAGAATGGTTCAACACCAATGACATCTATAGAATCTCCTCCAAAACCTTTGGTGTCACACCACGGGGACAGTCATCAGGTTGCGGTGTGCTAAAATGTAGCATTAATGTAAACAATCACTGTCCTTGGAGAAAACATTAAAGGCAAGAAAAGAAATCAACACAATCTGAGCTCTAAGGTGAGTCTTATACTATGGTATATATGGACATGTTTTGGGAAAGGGTTATCAGAAGTACAGCTGGAAATCCTTGGACCTACAATCTTTTGCTCAGTACGATTTGGACGAAAAACACCAACAGGTTGACTGGGGAATTTGAGAGACAAAGACTTGTGCATGTACTGCTTTGAAAATTTAAGATAATTACATTTTTTAAGAAAATAGCTCTTGTGGTGACAGACAGTTCTATGGCATGGAATCTTCTGTAGAGGAAATATGTCGATCCTGGCATGGGGAGACAGTGGGTGCTTGGGACTACAGGTAAAGGTGTAACTATTATTTAATAAGCTAGAAAAATAATACATACACTTGATTAAGTCAATGGTCCTGGGACCTTGTTCCCATTTCAAGAATCAGAAAGGGTTGTTTGGAAAACTGGCTACCCATCCCCCTCCCCCTCAGGCCAGCCAAGAGACTATGAAAGGTCAGTGCAGAGTCCTAGGCATGCAAATGTATAACTTATTCTACACCAACCCTACCAGACCTTAAAAGACATCAGCCTTCCCAGCAATCAACAGATAACCAAACAGATCAAACAGGGTCTTTCAAAACATATTGCGAGATATCAGTGATATGACATGCAGAAGCTTTGTGCAACCTGTTGTTCAATTGCCGCCTATCTCAGAGGGACAAAGCACAAAGCAATTAAAACAATTCAACAGTAGCTTCCACTCATTGAGACAACAGCGAGAATAAGCGCCAGCAGGGAATGCCGACAGAATTCAGTTTTTCCTGAAGCAGCACTCTCAGCTCAGCACCTCACCAACAGGTTGTGCACCAAAGTGGTGCAAGGCCCTAAAGGCACTGCAGCACAAAAATATATATATGTAAGTAATAGAGGGTGGATAAGCCTTCTTAGATCATTTCAGACTTAAGCGTTCTCTCCAAAAGGAACATACCCTACTGCTGATCAATTATGGGCTTGTGTAGCTGCGGGCAGGGTAGGTGCTGTGCAGATTTGCCTGCACTCCAATGTGAATGACAGACTCAATCTCAACCAATAAAACCCACCTGTTAGACCTGGCATCCTTGGTGTGGACACCCCTGTCTTTTTTGCCTCTGCTTCCCATTTTTTGACTGTGTGCTGGACTCTGGTTCTGCTGTTTATGTCATGCCATTTTTTCATGTGTATTTGTTTTAACAACTGTAACCAAAACCAGGATGCAAGTGGATAAATCTATTCAGTACGGTAAAATCATACTCATAAGATATGGATACTATTAGGAGAGTTGTTTGAGTGTAAAGTAATTGTTTCAAGCAATCTACGAGGTAGTAAAAGTTGTTTTTTTCATGTAATTTTTGCTGTAGTGTAGTAATAAACTAAAATTTGAATTTTGTACCTTAGTACTAGATATGTGAATGTGTGTTTACGAGTACAATTGCTCTAAATAACATGCTATTGGATATATATCTATATCTATCTACTTATATATCTCTCTATATCTATGTCTATATATCTATACAGTGGTTGTATGGGTGTATGAGTGGGTGGTGAATTGGTGCACGGGTGTGTGAGTAGCTGTATGAGTGTGTGAATAGTTGAGTTGGTGCTGTATGGGCAAGTGAGTGGTTGTCAGCTAGTTTTATGGGTCTGTGAATGAATATGTGAGGATTTGTGTGTGTGTAGATGTACAAAACTGTGTATGGGAGTGTGATAGGGTTTGTGAGTGGTTCTGTGGATGATGTCATCAGTGATACCATCAGTGATGTCACTGACCATGTCATGAGTGATGTAATATGTGAAGTTATAAGCAGAGCATTAAGGGGGTGCAAGTTATAGGTAGCTCAGGTAACACTAACTGCTGAATTTCTATGGTTTTGTACCAGTAGAATGTGAGCCTAACTATAAAATCCCTGTAACCTTTGGTCCCGGGGACCCAAACCCCTTGGACCCAGCATAAATATTTAATTCTTTTTGGGGGAAAGGGGTCATGAGGACCCCCTCCCCAGGCTAATGTTGGCCCTGGGGCCACCATCCCCTGAGGCTCAGCCCAAATATATATTTTTTTTGGGAGGGGGCCGTCCGTCCCTCTTCCCCAGAGCCTATCTTGGCCCCAGGAACCCCATCCCCTGGGGCACGGCCATGTGACTTGGGTGCCACCAGGGCACCCAGTCACAACGTTGGGGACTGTGGGGGGAGCCCTAAATCACCCGCCCTCCCAGCCGGCTTCCCACCTCCTGTGGGAGCCGGCACTACTGTCACAGCTGTTTGACAGCTCTCACTTCATCCTAGCAGAGTGTTTGCTGTGACTTGGTGGAGGGCAGGGAAACAGAGGAAACCTCCGCTCGCATGAACTAAGAGCTGTTTGCTGTGACTTGGTGGAAGCTGACCACGCGTCCCCGCCCGCATTACATTTTCACAAGTGCACCGGAGAGGTGGCGGTCCCCAGGACTGCAGGGGGCTGTACAGCCCCCCCAGCCTTACATTTTCAAAACTGCCCCGGGGAGGTGGCGGTTCCAGGGCTGCAGGGGAACTGGTCAGCCCTCCCGCATAGAAAATGTGAATGCCTCTTGAACCTGGCCCACCCGGGGGCTCATAAAAAACAAGCGTGGGAGCCCATGCTTGTTTTCTTTTTTTTTCAATTCCCAAATTTGCAATGTCATTGAAAATTTGCGAGAACATTTAAAAAAAAAAATTTTTTTGCTCTTGGGGGTAGGGGGACTCTGGAACCCCAGCACCAGAGCTAAGGGGTCAGGGATACTCTACCCTGCCCCATGACTTTTTTTTTCTTTTTTCTTTTTAGTTTTTTTGTGGGACTTGGCTGAAGCCGAGTCCCAAGATGTCTGCCAACACTTCCTGGTTTGAAGTGTTGGCAGCCAATCAGAGCTCTGCATTTCCCTGCTCCAGCTAGTCATTATTCGCAAAGTTGTTGCGGCCATCGATATACAAATCTGGATTTCCTTTAATTTCCCAAAAACTACTGAACGGATTTTACGCCAAATAAGCAAAAGCGTAATCTGCATACCAAAAGCTAGCTTTCTGCCAAATGTGGTATAATTCCTTCCAGTGTTAACGGTGTAGTAGTGTTAAAAGCTCCTATGGGAATTAATAAGGGAAACACATGTTTTTTTACCCCCCTTGTTCTGGGCCCCTGCATAAAGGATCACCCTGAAATTTTCTGTGTGCAACAAGAATCACAGCACATTTTTTGGGGGGAAATTTTGTGAAGATTAGTCAAACGGCTCCAAAGATAAAGGCAAGCCAAGAAATTTTTTTTCTATGAAAACATGCTCCTAACTACAACTACTGACACAGCCTGTAGGTAATATATATACATGTATATAGGCTGTAAGATCTTGAAAGCTTTCAAACAGCCCCAACAAATCTCTTCCCTTGCTGGGCATCAATGACTCAAGGCATACAGAAGTTCAGGAATGTTGTTTTTTTGTTTTCAACAAAAGAATAAGGTTTTGTTTTTCTAAATGAAGTGTTGCCAATGAAAGCACACGGTTTCATGGCATGATATTACATAGAACGGAAGCACAAAAATGCTTCTTGCACAGTAAGCCAAGCAATATGCGTTTTTCCAATCCACCCCAAATAAAGCCTGCTTGCACATGATTTTCATTGGCCATTAGTTCACAGGATTTAGTTGCACAGAGGAAATACACAAGAAATGAATCTTGACCTAATGGATTGTTCTGCACATCCATAGTGACAACAGAGCAGCAAAGGTTTCAGTACATAACCTTGTAATATTTCAAACATCCCTTCAGCTGAGGAAGCTGGAAAAATTAACTTTGTAAGTACACTCAGAGTAAACCAGAATTTCGACGATTTTCTGGGAACAAATGGAAAACAATGCTTGTGTACACTGTTTATACATGCACTTTTCTATAAAGTGGCTTAGTGCTTCCTGGTTATGCTAACTAAAAAGCATTTATTTTTTTAATGAGAATTAATTTCTCACAAAGGAAAGAAAGGTTAGTTCACAGGAGTACCCAACTACTTTGAACTCCGCTTACTATCGATGTCATAATTTGTAATGGAGCATGCATACAAACACTCCGTATTCAGGTGCAAATCTTTCATATTTCCCGTAGTTAATACTATACAATAAATACAGTGATACCTTAGTGCCTCCTTGTGGTCAAATTGGAATTACCGCGCATAAAGACGTAGGATAAATAAATAAACACTGGTTCGTCGTTAACTCCTTCTTTTATGTTTATCGTTCACTCAAGAAAATGCTTTCTAACTTTTCCAAAACATGACGGCCATATTTAAACGGATATGTTTTCACAGACGGTCAGCGGTCATGCCAGTGAATCTATCTCCATCTAAAAAAATCAGTAAAGGGAGTATACAAGAATAAGCTATTATAAAAAGCTTATATTTTTTTATTTCTGTTTTACAACATACCGCTCTACATACAGCTGTATTATAACAGTAGCAGATACCGTCTAGAAATATTGAATTAGCACATATGATTTCAAGAGGCTGAGCTTTGTTAAGCTGAAGTGGTTTACATTTGCTAGTGCACTATCGAGGTTTCGCTTTGGTTATACCACGGTGTAAATATAAATTGTAAAGGAGCTTCCAATAGTACTTCGGGGTCCTCAGAAATTCGCGCCTCCGCGTAGCCTGTCGTTCATGTTGGTGACAGCGTCCTCCGCACGCTGCACTGAGAGTCATGCGTTGGACTGTGTTTATAAGCAGAGTTGGCAAGTCAGTGCTGGCGTATCCTGGTGTGCAGACAGCTAGTGCGACTGGAAGCTGTGCAAGGGGCGCCTCTACAATGGTAAGTTTCCGAGAGGTTTGTGAACACTAGCGCGCCCCGAAAGAACAGCAATATATAAATTCACACAAGTATTGGGAGGGCAGCGTTTTCACTTTAGATGCCCTTCCGAGCACAGGGAGCAGTGCACTTCACAACAGGCATTACTTTGTACTTATGTAGCGTATTACTAATGGCGAGGCGCTTTATGGCGAGTAGGACCCTACTCCCTAACCAAGCGTTACACTTTAATTCGGTAGTTATTGCTGGTTATGTTTTCAGGGAAATCAGTTCATAAATATATCTCGGTGTTTTTGCTGTATGTTCAACTAATGGAAGTTAGGTCTGAACATTGGTGGACTCTTTCACTCCCACAGCATACCACCGCGCTGTAGGATTGTTTGTTACCCCTTGAAATAGTGGTCTCCCCGCAACTCTCTTTTTGTTTTTTATTGTAGTTGTATTTGTAGCGCCGACTACCCCTGTGTTTTAGAACTTTAACAGTGCGTAGTAAGCTACTCCAGAAAACCGAGGTTAGCGGTTACGTCCAGTAGTTATTAGGATTAGTCTTGTTTTCTGAAGGAACAATTCCATGTTCTTAGTGCAGTTTCATGTGGTAGGTTACTTCAATAGAGCCAGATGAGGTCTTTGGTACAGGATATGTGAGTTCATGCAAATGGTAAGTCGTATGGATAAATATGCAAGAGGAGGTAAAAGCAGTGTTGGGATGCAATGATATTGTTTTAGAGGAGAGGTTGTGACCTGTGTTTGAAGTGTGGGCAATTTGCAGAAGTACAATCATTGTGAGTAAGATGTAGGTAGGCAAGCGAATTAGAATAAAATGTACTCAAGACAGAGGGGGCATGCAATGGGTGGAAGGCATGGAGAGGGTCGTTTGAAAGGCAATTGAACGTTTTAACTCCTTCGCTGCCAGGTCTTTTCCCCCTCCTGTGCCGAGCCTTTTTTTGGCTATTTGGGGCAGTTTGCGCTTAGGCCCTCATAACTTTTTGTTCACATAAGCTACCCACGCCAAATTTGCATCCTTTTTTTTTTCAAGGGGTCATTTGTGTAGATCCTACAGGTTTTCCTTCAGAAAATAACAGCCGAAATATAAAAATATTGAAATTGAGGTAAAAAACCAGCCATTTTTCTCCACGTTTTACTCTGTAACTTTTTCCTGCGATGTCAGATGTTTTAAAGCAATATACTGGTTGTGGGGATATATAGGGCTTGTAGGTTCATCAAGAACTCTAGGTACCCAGAGCCAATAAATGAGCTGCTCCTTGCAATGGGTTTTTATTCTATACCGGGTATACAGCAATTCATTTGTTGAAATATAAAAAGTGAAAAATAGGTATCAAGAAAACCTTTGTATTTCCGAAATGGCCACCAGACAAGGTGTTGAGAAGCAGTGGTTATTTACACATCTCTGAATTCCGGGGTGCCCATACTAGCATGTGAATTACAGGGCATTTCTCAAATAGATGTCTTTTTTACACACTGCCTTACATTTGGAAGGAAAAATATGTAGAGAAAGACAAGGGGCAATAGCACTTGTTTTGCTATTCTGTGTTCCCCAAGTCTCCCAATAAAAATGGTACCTCGCTTGTATGGGTAGGTCTAGCGCCCACGAAAGGAAATGGCCCAAAACACACCGTGGACACACCACATTTTTTCACAGAAAACAGAGGTGTGGATTTTGGCCTCTAGCTCAGTCGGCCCTAGGGGTGGCAGAAATGGCCTAAATAAATGTGCTCTTTTCCCCCCCCCCCCCCCCCAACCCACTTGGGGAGCGACCCTTGCCTACGGGGTCGCTCCCCTTGCGTGAAGTTGGCGAAAAAAAAAAAAAAATCCCCGGTGCCGAGTGGTTTCGGCCTCCCTTGGGGGCAGATTGACCTAAAATTGGCAGGGGAGCGACCCTTGCCTAATGGGACGCTCCCCATCTCTAAATAAAAAAAAAATAATTTGCCCTGGCGCTAGAGGTTTCTGCCCCCCACTAGGAGCAGATCAGCCTAATAACAATAGGCCAATCTGCCACCGGGGGAGGGGGGGCAGAATTGGCCTAAAATAAATTGCCTACGGGGTCGCTCCCCTTGCGTGACAGTGCAAAAAAAAAGATGCCTGGTGGTTTCTGCACCCTTTGGGGGCAGATTGACCTAAAATCAGCCGATCTGGCCCCAAAGCGGGCAGAAATGGCCTAAATACAATTTGCCCCTCCAGGGGAGCGACCCTTGCCTAAGGGGTCGCTCCCCATCTGTAAAATAACAAAAAAAAAAAATCCTCGGTGCCTAGTGGTTTCTGCCCCCCTTGGGGGAAGATCGGCCTAATTAAAATAGGCTGATCTGCTCCCCAAGGGGGCAGAAATGGCCTAAAATAAATTTGCCCCCCAGGGGAACGACCCTTGCCTGAGGGGTCGCTCCCCTTGCGTGAAATTCACAAAAAAAAAAAAACTCCCTGGTGTCCAGTGGTTTGGCAGATAGGCCTAATTAAAATAGGCGAATCTGCCCCCAAGGGGGGGCAGAAATGGCCTAAATATAATTTGCCCCCTATGGGAGCGACCCTTGCCTAAGGGGTCGCTTCCCACCTCTAAAATCAAAAAGAAAAAAAATATCCCTGGTGCCTAGAGGTTTCTGCCCCCCTAGAAAAGGCCTTAAAAAAGAAATGCCCCCCCCTGGGAGCGACCCTTGCCCAAGGGGTCGCTCCCCTCATGCCAGTTTCATTTAAAAAATAAATCCCTGGTGTCTAGTGGGCGTTTCAAAAGCCGGATTGCTTTACAATCCGGCTTTTGAAACGCAGAGAGAGACTTCAAAGGGAAGGAAATTCCTTTCCTTCCCTTTGAAGCCACTCTGGCCTCCCCCACGTGATCAGAAGAGAAATGCAAAGCATTTCTTTTACGCTCAGCTTCCAGCGCGATGGGAGGATGCCTCTGTGACAATCAGCGCGCAATTGCATGCTGACATCACGGGTGGGGTGGGGGGCTTGGGGGTGGAAGGGGAAGGTCTTCGGCAGGGCCACCAGTGTTTTTAGTACACCGCAGGTAGGCCCGACTTCATTATATCATTCAAGCCACCTGCTACTGAGGTAGGCCACTTTTTCTTCTTCTTAGTACATGACCCTTTAGTGCATGACTAAAGGGATCCTGAGGCCCTGACGAATGCCCCAAGACCTCCTTTGGCTTGAGTTTAGTGGGCAGAAACATGTTGGCCATTTAAATAGTAGGTGACCCTCTAGCCCTTTGTAATTGGTGACAAAGTACAGTTAAATAAGAGCAATTCATTTTCTGTATTGAATCATGACCATGAGTTCCATAGGATCGCTGTGTACCAGGCCAGAGCAGCTGTACCACCAATCTCCTAGTTAAGGTAGACACAGCCTCAGGAACTGCTCCTTGACCTCTAGGTCACTCATCTTTCAGACTTTGTCCACGTTCTCCCACATTCTGGGATCAGCAGCCTCCATGGGCGGGCTAGAGATGATCACTTTGGAGGGTCCTGGCTCTTCATCTGAATGCCCTCCCCCCCCCCCCCAACCAGTGGGAAGGTGCTGCTTTGTTGTAGGGGATCTTGGTCTGGGTGTTGGTAGTGCTATCAAGACCAGTTGGTCCAGCTGAATTAAAGAGCTACCAAGCTAACCTGTTGCGCTCGTGGAACTTCCCACTTGCCTCTCTGCCTGATTTCATTGCATTCTTGAAAAATTGAATGTGTAAAGGGGCAGACATAAACCACCATCTGACCGATGTATTGTTCTCAGCATATTTCAAAGCTGCCGCTACTCTCACTAAGATTGCTACAAAACTTTGAGAATAATATATAGCTTACATCTTATTCCGCTGGGATATGGTGAAATTGTATTAGTGTCATATTAGATGTGACAATTGGCAGCTCTGCACCCCTACATGCATTTCTAAGTGCCGAACCATGGAAAGCAGAGCCCTTTGCTTACTAACGGAGCTGTACGGCATTAATGTACAGAGAATAGCACTCTAGACTCGGCTCGGATTAGGGAGAATGTGAATTTCTAAGTGTACTGCCTCATGAATGCTTGTCAGACAGTCCGGATTCTGTATATTCATGTCAGCATATGTTTGCTTTCCATGAGAGCTTGTTCCTGCGAATACCTATTTGGGAAAAAAAAAATGTCCGGCCTAGGTCCCCCTCTCAGTGTCTGGGTTCCATATGCTGCCCCATGCATTGAAAGGAGCACAGCGTGGGGCCTTGTGAGATCTTCAAGCAATTCACAGGCGAGATGACGCAAAAAAGAATATCAAAGCCTTGCAGGTAAAGTAAAATCATATTTTCCATCAGAGATAGCGCACCTCTTCATTTATTTGCTGCTTTTTTTTTTTTTTTTTTTTTTTTTTTTTTAATACATTCCTCTCCAACATGCATCTAAGGCTTATTTCCATCTCTCATTTCTCATCATTAAGCAATGGCTCTTCATCATTGTTTCTGCACTTCTTGTGCCTGTGTTTGCACCCCTTCATCTCCAAAGCCAAGAGACACCTTGCAATGGTAGGTGCTACATAAATGCTATTACTGATGCATGCACGCAACTCAGGTGGTGTAAGGGGAGTATCACAACACAACAGGTAAGGTATCAGCTAGCAGCACATCCAAATATAGTTTACGTGATTACAAGCCGAGCTCCAACTGCTGACTCTCAAATTGTCTTAAACACCGTTATTCTCAAGGAGAATCATACTAGTACCTACATTACATTGTACAAAATGTACACTAAATGCACAACTTCTGAATCCACCAACACACAGCCACATTCTGCTCAAACCCCTTATAGGCAAAATATCACTAGAGCACCACAGAGGGCTGCATGCATATTTCCAAGAAATAGATTTAGTAGTAAGGAATCCTAAATCCTTAATGTTGTGAATAGGATACAATTGGGGACAAAATTCACCTCACAAGGCAGTGTTTTGGGAGTAATATGAGGTACCGTCTGCATTTTATTTGTTTTTTACCAGTATAACTCTTTGGAACTTCAACTTTGAAAGCAGTTTGTTGGTCAAAAAATAAGGTCTTGGATCTGTGCAATAATGGGTTTGGTTAAAGAACTTTGGGGAAAAAAAATTCAAGGCACAGTTTTGGGTCCGCTCTATATTCGCGGATGCATTGGTAACAGTGAGATCTTCCATTGACAAAGTAGGGAATCTTTTGAAAATTTTAATAAAAACAAACCCAAAAAAAAAACATGGGTTCTGACCCAGGTTCCTTATGAAATTAATGATTTTCAATGTCTGGCTAGCACCAGTCCTAAGATGCATTGGGCACAATGTGGAATCTCAGATTTTTAGCAATAATGCTTACTGTACAAGTAAACTTCTGTACGGGACAAGTAGCTTTCAATAGAAATTGAGAAAGCAAAATAATGATAGTATATTTCTGATGGTGTTTGGTGGTTGTAATTGCGCACAATTTTCTAGAAAGTGGGGCGCCAGTCTCTTTCCCTCGTCTGACAACTCGTATCCAAAAAACAGGACACTGAGAGAAGCGTTTTTTTTTTTTTTTTAATTTAAATTTGTAGCCTATTTCAGCAAAACACACCACAATGCGGTCCACCCGTCTTAGGTGTGTGACCAGGGTATCATCTGTCAGGTAGATGTCATTTACATCGGAAAATGCCTGAGGGTCAGAGTCGTGTAGTATGGATGTTGCATGTGCTTAGAACAGTCCAGGACTGTTCTTAGCTCCCAGTGGGAGCTGGCAAAATTTTCTGTGCAAGCCTAACACAATGAAGGCAGTCGGATCTCTGCTCTCAAGCACAGTATTTTGGCCGAAAAAAATCATTGGAAATATCCAAGGTTGGTTTGTATTTTTTTGTGCACTAAATTGTTGATGCGTGCTGTGCTGTGTGATTGTTTAACTGTCTGTAGTCTAAGACCATTCTATATGACTGGTCTGGCTAAGCTATGGGGAACAAAGGGTTGTTCAGTGGCGATACGCAGGGTTCTATTACACCCTTGCTGCCATTGTCTTCTTTTTAAACTGTGCTTTCTGTTGGGGATGTTTCTCCTCCTTTTTTTATGAAAAGTTAATTTGAGCGTTGTGAATCTTTTCTTGGTTTCACATACTTGTTTCATTGTTCGGAACACCCTTCTTTCTCACTGTGTTTATCAGGTGAGTCCTGAAAGGAATGAGATTGGCTTGTATCAATATATTGACATCTATCAGGAGTTTTTAAGTATCTCTATTTCTTAGATTGTAACGTTTCTCTGAGGTCTATGATCGCAGAGACTCTCTTCTCTGTCTTACGTTATCTTTATTTTGTTTATCCCAGCATTCTTATGATCCTCAGCAGCTTGCTTGGTAGAATCCTTATTGGATTTACCTTTTTAATTGTGGTTTACGAGGTCTGGCTCTGTGATTATCCCGCCCTATATTGCTACAAGTCTCAGTGATAATCTTTGGCAGCTCACGTTCTTGATCCTGTACAGGAACATCCTCCTGGCATACTGCCAATGCTACTCCTTCCCCTTTAAGTTTACTTAACATTATCGAGGATAATGTGGAATAGTTGCCCATTGATTGCATCCCCAGATCTAGGGCCAGGGCAGCTCCATATTCATCCTAAACTTGTTTTAACACTTAGGGAAAATTCGCAAGTGCCGGTGTACCATGTTCAGTAGTGTAGAATGCAGCAGACAAGGCACCCCAAGTGGTACAGGTGTCCACTGAGGGAACCATCCCAAATGGGAAGTACATTATGAGAATTCTGTGTTTACCTTGGGGTCCCATATGGGGGGAAACACTGAATCCAAAGCACTTTTTTTTTTTTTTTGCTAACCAAAACAAAATTTCTTCAGGTTTGGTAGGTAGCTTTCCTATAAATGAATGCACAGTGGTATGATTAATGCCCGCTGTGGTTGCGCTGGGGCGATATTCATAGTCCGCATTACAAATTGTATTCATGTGTTTCTACTAAAATAGTGTATAGGTGGCATACATCTGCTATAGCCATTGTACCTATATTACGGTGTTGATACAAGTAGCTAATTCCGGCCATGTAGGTTCATTATACTTAAGTGGCCTATTATAACTTTCTATGGAACATGTGGTAGGGCGCCATCAGGCCAATTCTGGTGTTCTCGATAAGATAGTTATTTCAAAATACACGTATGGTCTGTATTGTGCGGGTGCTTTTGCTAAAGGGTAATGATGAAATGTATGTGCATTCCCTTCTACTGCTGGAAAGGTGATCCAATACTGTCTTATGCAGGTGACTGGTTGGTTGACACTTGTTCGGTATAAGTCAATATGGACGTTCAATGAAGGACCACACGCCAATTATAAATACAATTTAGCTTTACTAGAATTTCAGGTAAATGTAGGCAATTAGCACATTAACAATAGTAGAATAAGAATAGCAATGAAAAGCATCTATTTATATATAAGTACACTACAAAGAACATCTATGCATATATATATATATATATATATATATACAAAGAGATCATTGACAGATATAAGCTTTGATTAACTGTATACCAAAATGCATCACACTACGATGTTCAGGAAGCAAAATATAAATGAGTTGAATACTTCAGATAAGCTTTGATTTACTGCACACCAAAATGCATGTTTCAGTTACTGCAGCAGGCTCACACTACGATGTTTAGAAAGCAAAATATAAATGAGCTGAATACTTCAGGTTATAAACACAGTGCAAGCATAAATAATCAATCATCATAATAGAGCTGAGAAACAAATGCCTTTCATGCCTGTGTGGAAATTAACTTAGTCCACGAAATGCTGGGAAGCCCTCTACCGCCTGCTTCGACCTCTCTCCCCCCACAAGCATCACGGTCAGCAAAACAGGGAGGCATCGCTGGGCCATGGCAGCTTTCACAACTCCATCTGCGAGCTTCAAGTCCCTCCCCCACACTTCAGTGCTTAAATAACTCGAAGCTTGGATTCTATCTCTTTCTGGCATTTTCTAGCTATGTTATCAGCACTTAGCTGCTCTGCCCTTCCCCAGCCTTTGTTTTCATTCCATCTTCTCCCTGTACTCTCGTTCTCAAGGTTGAGACGGAGTCTTCTACACAAACAAGCTTGAAAATAATATCATGAACTTTTCTACGTTGATCGGGGGGTTTCACCAGGCATCACGCTCATCTACACTGCTCAAGCTAATTAACCCTTCGCGTCACAATGTCTTTCGCACCTTTCCCTATACTGATCACTCCACCCCTTAGATGAGCGTGATGCTTGCGAAACGGATATCATTTACTTTGACATTCTGCTAGCTAGGTTGCTACTAATACTGGTCAGCGTTATTCTAAGCGCCTGCATCTTAGTATAAAGCTGTTTTGTGCATACATATAGTCTACATAGTACAATCATTAGCGTAACACAAACAATCTATAACCAAATTAGCTGTTGTAACACTATATTTAGCGTCTTCATAGCTCCTAGTGCCCAGCCTAAGAAGATGTCGTACCAATGATGCTCAGTTATTTGCTGGATGCATGAAGCAGTGTGTATAAGCTGTTTAGCGTTTATGGTCATTAGTATGGCTGTATCCTTGGTGTATTTAGCTGCCATATCAAATTTAGCAAAGGTAACTTGTGTGTAGTGCCTGATTGCCTCTAATCTGGGTAGCTTAACAACAAGCGAGATGTTCCACTCTAACTGCGCACACATTTGCGTCTGTAATGTGGTTATGGTGAACTTGGTCGGTCGGTACAAGATGTGAGTGCTTATGTCAATAATGCAGGTAATATTGCGCATACACATTACTTGCTCTCTGGTGGTTTGTATAAATCCGTTAATAAGTAAGGGATGATTAATGACATAACATATGCTCTCTGTCCCTATCTGATATAAGTCTGTGCCATTCAATAGGATAAGGTAACCATTCACATTCTACTGGTACTGTGTGAAGACATGGATCTAGCACCCGTCCAGTGTGGGTACATACCCACCCCTTAGACCAATCTGCACATCTAATGGGATCTACAGTGTGATTTGTTTAATCAATCCACTTTTTGTCAGTGTGAGGTATCCACCATTCTTTTACTTATCAGTACGGGGAGCGATATAAAGGGGGACCATATGTCAGGAGGAAGATCACTTCTTGCTATATCAAAAAGAGCATAACACATTTCTTCCTCACAGTGAAACTGTATGGGCTTTACCCATATTTCTTCAGGCAAATGCAATTGTTGTCTCCAATATTCTACCTGAAGCTATCCCCATTCTGCTTTAAAGTCTGCATACTGTTGATTAACAATGCTTTTCCATAGTATGCACTGGATGCCCTTGGACACTGCTTGTGTGTTTTTAAAAGCTTTTTTTTTTTTTCGAATTGTTCATAAGTGAAATTATGCCATTGCCAATTGCGATACAACCCACGCAGGACTTTCCATACTTCTTGTGAGTGTGTGGGCCCCCCATTGAGAAATTACTTTTATGGCCTCTCCTGTACTATATCCTGTAGAAGATAGCTAATTCCTAATGGCTTCAACATCAAAAGAATTCAGGGCCCCTACCCCGATTCCGGTGGCCCCAGCTATCAAGACCCTAGATCTCTTCTAATGCATAACTTTGGTAAGGACCATAACTGTGGTGTCCATGGTGCACATAATGGATCATACTTTGAGACATTCCCCTTGGCAATATTTATCTGTAACACAATACGATTTAATTATGCTTGCATGCAGAACTTGCTTACATCCTATTCTATATCGCATTATAGAAACGTTGCTAATCATGCGTCTTTCGGTTACATAAAATATGAAGGCTGGTGGTTTGGAGTATCGAACCCCTTTGGTTTCATAGTTCATTGTAACTACCACCATGTGTCCTGGTATCACAATATTTACATATCATGTTTAGCATATAACTCAAAGCCTGTACTATTGCTGGCGTCCCCTGCACCTCGTTCAGTCCATTGGCATGTCGGATTTGCTGTCCAGTTACCTTCCAGGTCACAGCTTTGGCAGCCATCCACTTGCCTCCAGGTACCTCCACGTTGCAAAGTGAAACATTTCCCTGGTCATCAGTTACGTTAGCGGCTTGAGGTGCACAAGTGACATGAAGGTCCGTAATGACATTCTCTGTTATATTCGGTCGGACCCATACACTTTTTCCGGTTATAATCATGAACCACGTCATCGATGCAGATGTCATCATTTACGACTGTGGGGTAAGTCTCACTGCAGGTACAAATACAGGTACATTAGAGTTCTTTAAAAGTACAATATACGTACTCCCCAACCCTTGACTCAATATCTCTCCTGCCTCTGGCTTTTTCCCTGGATAGTTCACCCATACTTTTCTTCCTGTGCTTCCAAATCCTCCCTCACCTCTCTGGGTATTATCAGGGGCAGATCTTTCTTCAATGTGTGGGGTGTACGCTTGCTCACAAATCAATTGTGCAAGTCTGTCATGTGCTGATGACTTTTTTAGCTGTTCTTTCAACAATCCGTTATATCCCTCAATCATGCCTACAGCTTGTGGATAATAACTAAGGTGCACAATCCACCGAATTCCCTGTTCCTGCGCCCAGCCCGGCACTGTTTTCCCTGAAAAGTGTGTGCCCCTATCTGTTTGGATCTCAACAGGTGCCCCATAATGTCTTATCAGGTAGTTTAGCCCTCGCAAAGTGGACTTTTGGTCTGCAGACTTACAGAGCATACCCAACATAAGGCCAGAGTAGGTGTCCACCATGGTCAATACGTAGCCTTTTCCTCCTTCTTTGGGTTGCGGCCCGATATAGTCCAATTGCCACACCGTAGTAGCTGCAGTTCCTCTTCGGATATGGCCGCTAGGCTTCTTTTGCAAGGGCATTTGTCTAATCTGGTTGCATGTGGGGTACTCCTTTACTGCTTTTTGCACTTGTTCTTTAGTGACTGGAATTTGTCGTTGCTGTGCCCATGCATAAGTGCTATTCTCTCCTAGATGTCCGGATGTTGCATGGGCCCTGTTTGCTAAAGCAGCTTCAGTTTCCTCCTTGATGACCACCATTCGCATTTTGGCCATTTGATTTGCGGTGTTGTTGAATAGAGATGCAAGTGAGGTATCCGATGGGCAATGGGCATCCATATGTCCCACATAGATTTGACATTTTTGCCCTTTCTCCCACATCTCTTTCCGTAGCTGCTCTCCTCACAAAATGGGGGTGCCTTTAATTTTCCATCCATCCTTGCGCGAAGTCGGGCCCACTTACTAGTCCTTGGTAAGTGGCCCGACTGTCAGTGTACACAAATGTTTTCTCTCCGATGGGGGCTTGTTCGATCACTGCTGCTACCCCCTGCAGTTCTGCAAGCTGGCTTGATTCATTATCCCCTCCTTGCAGCAACATCTTTTCTGTAGCAGGCTGGAATGCGACTGTTTGCCATTGTCTTTTTCCTTGATAGTACTGGGCGGTACCATCTGTGAACCATGCATTTTGCTGCTCTTCTTCTGTGAGCTGTTCAAAAGGCGGGCTGTCTTAAATGGTGAGGATTCCATTTCAGAGGGCTCTGGCGCAGGGGCCATTGCCTGCAAGTCCACTGCCCCTAGCTTATCTTCTTCTAACTTCAACACTCCTGCTGGTCCCGGTTTTGCCCTCTGCTGCAGATACCATTTCCACTTCACGATGGCAAACTCCTGCACTCTGCCTACTTTATTGCCAACCCCTCCTTCTCTTGCCCAACCTAGTAAGGGGACCCATGTTTTTAAGGTGACCGGCCGATCATCAGTTATGCGTTTTATTTCCACTAAGGCCCAATCTTGTGGCACCCTCTTTTTTTTATCCTGCCTCAGCCATAGGCTCCACATCACTACATCATCTACATCATCCTGTACTATCATTTCCAGCTCAAACGGGTCTCCTTCTGTGATGGGACCTAACGTAAAAGGATTCTGTAGTGCATCTTTTGCTCCAGTGTCCCACAATCTCACCAACCATTTAAACAAAGGCT
This sequence comes from Pleurodeles waltl, assembly GCF_031143425.1. Lineage (NCBI taxonomy): Eukaryota > Metazoa > Chordata > Amphibia > Caudata > Salamandridae > Pleurodeles > Pleurodeles waltl. The sequence goes on along the minus strand of NC_090446.1, from coordinate 763,287,464 downwards.
CTGCAGGCATCTGCCTAAACATACGGGTTCTCCAACAACTCACTCTGCGTATAATCTCTTACCAAACAAGAACTCTGTATTTGCCCACCATTCACTCCCTTTTCACCTTCAATTTCACCTACACGTCCTTCTCCACTTTCAACTCCACCTGGTTCTGTTACACGTACTTCCACCTCATCCTCCCAAGTATGTGGATCCCAATTTTCTTTGCGTACCAGTGCTGTCACTTGCACAGTTGAGGGCATCTTAGGCTTCTGCCTACTCTTCTGTTTTGCTACTCGTACTGCTAATGCGGTCCACCTTGCCTCCATTTTATCACCCTGAGTCACTGCACTTTCTGTGGTCTCTTTCATAAGTAACTGCCTTTCCTGCAAGGCTGCAACCTCATCCCGCAGTTTTCTTATCTCTGCATCTTGTGTTAATGTTTTCCTGTATACCGTATGGAGCGCAGACAGTTAAAGCCATCCCACTTGCCCTGCTGCTTTCAGCTCCAGCTTCGCCCCTTTTAGCTTCACGCTCTCAACCGCATCTTCCACTAAGAGGAGTCACTTTCTCATCTAATGCCTCCCATAACACCGGCGCTGCCCACCAGTTCAGGAGTCCTGCCACACCAGAGAACGGGTCAGTTGCTAACCACCCGGGAATGTATCTGGCTTCTGCCCCATGCTGCCTTCCGCTCTCTGCCTCACTTTTCTTACGTCCCCAAAGAGGCATTATTGACTTATACCCCACTTCTGGTACCAAAATGTCTTATCCAGGTGACTGGTTGACACCTGTTCGGTATAAGTCAATAAGGACGCTCAATGAAGGACCACACGCCAATTATAAATACAATTTAGCTTTACTAGAATTTCTGCTAAATGTAGGCATTTAGCACATTAAAAATAGTAGAATAAGAATAGCAATGAAAAGCATCTATATACAAGTATACTACAAAGAGCATCTATGCATATATATATATATATATATATATATATATATATATATATATATATATATATATATATATATATATACACAAAGAGTTCATTGACAGATATAAGCTTTGGTTAACTGTATACCAAAATGCATCACACTACGATGTTCAGGAAGCAAAATATAAATGAGTTGAATACTTCAGATAAGCTTTGATTTACTGCACACCAAAATGCATGTTTCAGTTACTGCAGCAGGCTCACACTACGATGTTTAGAAAGCAAAATATAAACGAGCTGAATACTGCAGATAAGCTTTGATTTACTGCACACCAAAATGCATGTTTCAGTTACTGCAGCAGGCTCACATTACGATGTTCAGGAAGCAAAATATAAACGAGCTGAATACTTCAGATAAGCTTTGATTTACTGCACACCAAAATGCATGTTTCAGTTACTGCAGCAGGCTCACACTACGATGTTTAGAAAGCAAAATATAAATGAGCTGAATACTTCAGGTTATAAACACAGTGCAAGCATAAATAATCAATCATAATAGAGCAGAGAAACAAAGGCCTTTCATCCCTGTGTGGAACTTAACTTAGTCCACGAAATGCTGGGAAGCCCTCTACCGCCTGCTTGGACCTCTCTCCCCCTCAAGCATCACGGTCAGCAAAACAGGGAGGCAGCGCTGAGCCATGGCAGCTTTCACAACTCCATCTGCGAGCTTCAAGTCCCTCATCCACCCTTCACTGCTTAAATAACTTGAAGCTTGGATTCTATCTCTTTCTGGCATTTTCTAGCTATGTTATCAGCACTTGGCTGCTCTGCCCTTCCCCATCCTTTTGTTTTCATTCCATCTTCTCTCTGTACTCTCGTTCTGCAGGTTGAGATGGAGTCTTCTACACAAACGAGCTTGAAAATAATATGAACTTTTCCACGTTGTTCGGGGGGTTTCACCAGGCATCACGCTCATCTACACTGCTCAAGCTAATTAACCTTTTGCGTCACAATGTCTTCCGCACCTTTCCCTATACTGATCAAATACTTACAAATGTCTGTTCTGTATGGAACATTTCTTCCTTATCAGTGAGGCCATTATTTCATTATTTTAAGTGTGTTGTGAGAGGGAGTTTAATGTTTGCTACCAATATAACCCTGTTTTGGTCCGCCATATTCTTAAAATGGAAGAATTCTTCAGAGACAGAATCACAAATTGGGGAGTTTCTTTTCAAGGTTCAAGCTTGAACAACCTACAGTGTCAAATAGTTACTTCCTATCTAACGGAGGAGGATATTCCCTAATACCACAGACATCTCCGTATAAGGTAATTAGGGTGTCTTTTGCACAAAATGAGCCTGAGGTACTTGGGATATCTGTAAATCCGGTGCCTAACAAATGTTGTTGTGCCATGTTGCAGGACTCCCATTGTAGTAGCAAGACTGCTGGATTTTGGGTGGCAGCACCATTGAGTATGGGGGACGGAGTCTGATCCCACACTGTGTGACGTCTGTCGTCCTCACCCTTCCGGCTAGCTAGCAGCACCTCACCTGTACCAAAGGTAGAAGTTATTTGTGGCAGCCTATCGCATGACATTTAGACTTCTCTCAGTTATACAAGTCTCATACATGCAAAGACAGACAGGAGTAGGATTTGGTTCAGTAGGTTTTATTGAAGCAACTGCATTCTATGTTTATTAATAAAATAAAAAAAAAAGCATGAATTGCGATGATGAGGATAATGAAACACAACACTTACAGTGGTGACCAACACAGGAAGAGTCCCGCCATATTGTCACAAAAATGTACCCAGTATCCTTACCTACACTACTATGTTTCTACATGAGAGCAAATAGCAGTGGTAGCCCTAATCCACCCATGTAGTATTTTGGGAAGAGGGGGAAGGGAGCCCAATTCCCATACCTGTGTTGGAGGTAAAGAAGAGGTCTGTTAGTCCACTGGGAGTCCTCCCACGTAGACAAAGAGGAAGCGTGATGCTTCAGCAGAAACTGACGATGGGCAGTATGAGATGTCAGTCTGTCTGGAATGTCCCCTCTGACTTATTTTGGACAGCATGTTATTTTATAATAAAACTCATTGTTGTTCTAAGAACTGCGATAATGCGTATATTTTGTGCAAGGTAGACTTTGCACTCTCTGGACCGGCAAAATCTATATGACCGCTTTGGATCCCAAGACCCTCTGAGCCCTCCAACTACCCACCAGCTCTGATCCACCGAACCATCACAGATCCTGCACCGCTTGACCACCCTCACCACATATGAGACCTGTACCATAATGAGCAGCAGCCACTCTGGAGCCGCTATAGACCCCTGTCTTCACCACGTTTTCAGTAAAGCAAACACCTACATCGCACCCTGTAGGAATCTGCCTCTGTGTATATACTATATCAAAATGAGATATAGTGTGCACAGGGTCCAGGGGTTCCCCAGAAGTTTAACAGGGGCTAAAGTAGATAATACTAATGCTCTTCTTTGTGGTAGTGTGGTCGAGCAGTTAGGATTATCAGAGGCTAGTGCAAATCATTTATTGTAGACACACAGACAATAGAAGTAGCACACTCAGTGACTTAACTCCAGACCAATGGTTTTTGTAGAGCAAAAATATATTTTGTTAATTTCTAGAACCACAAAATTAAAGTTGCAGGTAAGTGCATGAATAAATAAGTATTTCACAGATGTATCAATACCACTTTGATTGGAATTGTTAAGTTGTACAGTTTTTGAATAAGTGGCAATAATCTGTTTTAAAAGTTGACAGTGCAATTTTCAGAACAGTTCCTGGGGGAAAGAAAAATGAGTATGTTTTGCAGGTAAGTACAACACTTACAGTTCCAGTCTCCGGGGGTTAGAAGTCCACTGGTTGGGAGTTCAAGTTAACCCCAAACACCCACCACCAGCAACACATGGCTGGCGGGTGCAGAGGTTAAAAATGAGGCAAGATTAAAATGGGCTCCTATAGAGACTGGGGGCACTCTGTTTCAGATCTGCTTGCAGGTAAGTACCCGCGTCTTCGGAGGGCAGACCTGGGGGGAGTGGGGGAAGGGGTTTAGAGGAGCACTGGGGGGGGGGGGGGGCACAGGTAAGTGCCAAACTCACACCCTCAGCAGTACAGGGGTGGCCAGGTGCAGGGTGCAAACAGAGTGTCGAGCTACCAATGCTTTCCTGTGAGGGGATCGCAGTGGTCACTTAGATGTTTCAGGCTGGATCCAGGGGGTTGGTTCTTGAAAACCACAGGCGGGACAAGTAGGAGGGCTGCCTGCTGAACCTTGGTGTGCCGGAGGTCTGGTTCCCCAAGGCCAGGGGGCTGCGGGTGAAGTGTACCTTTTGGCATCTGATATCTTCGTCCAGTTCTGTCGTGGTCAGAGGTGGGGGGGTGCTGGAGATTCACACTGCAGGCGTTGTTGTGGGGGGACAGGAGAGGTCAGCTTGAGGTCAGGAGAGGTCAGGAGAGGCACTTGCTTGGAATCACCTGGGGATCCTCTCTAGTCAGTTGGGCCACCTGGACACTGGCCGTGGGAGTCGGGTGCAAAGTGGTCCGGACTCGTGGATCCGGAGAGGCTCTGGAGTCCTTAGATGTAGTTTCTTCTTGGACAGGGCCGCTGTTCACAGGAGTTTTTGGTCCTCTGTGATGCAGGCAGTCCTCTGGAGGCTTGGTAGAGGTCGCTGGACCCTCCGGATACGTCACTCTTTTGCAGGTTTTCTGAAGCAGGAGACAGACCGGTAGGGCTGGGGCCAAGTCAGTTTTCGTCTTCCTTCTTATCTGCTGGGGGTTCAGCTTAGAAGTCCTTCTTTCTTGTGAGGTCACCAGGAATCTGACGACTTGGGTTCAGAGGAGCCCTTAAATCATGGATTTAGGGGTATTACAGGGGGGTCAGAGGGCAGTAGATAATGGCTACTCACCCGGAGGGTGGCTATGACCTTCTTGTGTCCACACTCTTTGGGGAGGGGAACACAAACCTAACCCTATTGGTCCCTGTCCTCCAAACTAAGATGGAGGATTCTGCAGGGAAGGTGGGGGGGAGGGGTCACTTCAGCTCTGGGCACCTTAGCGGTGTTCCTAGCTGGGGGGTTCAATCTTTCCTGCTTTCCCTAATTTTCCTGCCGGGCTTGTCGCCAAAAGTGTGGCTTTGTCCAGGGAGGCGGGCAAGTCCACTGGCTGGAGTGCCCTAGAGCACTGTAACAAGAGGCCTGAGCTTTTGAGACTCACTGTCGGGTGTTACAGTTCCTGCATAGGGGAGTTGTGAAGCGCCTCCACCCAGTGCAGGCTTTGTTTTTGGCCACCAAGAGCACAAAGGCTCTCACCCCATGTGGCCAGAAACTCATCTCTTAGTGACAGGCTGACACAAACCAGTCAGTCCTGCACTAAAGGATTGAGTAAAATAGAGGGGGCATCTCTAAGATGTCTTCTGGGTGCATTGTTCAATAAATCCAACACTGGCATCATTGTGGGTTTATTGTGCTGAGAAGTTTGATACCAAACTTCCCAGCAGTCAGTGAAGCCATAATGGAGCTGTGAAGTTCGGAATAACAAACTCCCAGACCATATATCAATATGGTTACACTGCACTTACAATGTATAAGAATGGATTTAGGCACTATAGGGGCATATTGCTCATGCAGCTAAGCCCTCACCTGTGGTATAGTGCACCCTGCCTTAGTGCCGTAAGGGCTGCTAGAGTAGGAACTCTTCCTATGCCACAGGCAGTGGTTTGTGGGCATTGGACCCTGAGAGTGGTGCCATGTTGACTCTCTACCAGCACACACAAGCTGCAAAGGCAGTGTGCATGTGCTTGGTGAGGGGTGGCATAATACATGCTGCAGGCCTTTTGGACCTTCTCTGGCCTCAGGGCCCTTGGTACCATGGTTACCTTTTTATCTAGGTGCCAGGAGTATGCCAATTGTGTGAACAAAGGTACAGATTTTTGGGAAAGAACGCTGGGGCCTGGTTATCAGGATCCAAGCACACTCTCAAAGTTGGCATCAATATTCGGCACAAAGGGGGGTGGGGGGTAGCAGTGCCAACAAGGGCACTTTCCTACATACCCGAGCCCTGCCACACCCTCAACTGTGTCCTAGAGAAAGCCACCTTCCCAGAGGATCGGAAGCGTGCCAAGATCTGCCCGCTCCTGAAGAAACCCATGGGCGACCCCTATTTCTCTTCTTCCTTTTCCAGCCAAGGTCATCGAAAAGGACATCAACGCTCAGCTCCGTAAGCACATCGAGGACAACAACATCTGGACACCTCCTACTCAGGTTTCGGGATCCACCTCAGCACGGAGACTGCCCTCCTTGCCGCCACAGATGACATCTGCCTGCTCCTCAACAGTGGCCATACAGCATCCGTCATCCTACTGAACCTATTGGCCGTCTTTGACACGGTCTCACACCTCACCCTCTACTCCAGACTCCACGCAGCAGGCATCCTGTTAAGGGCCCTATAATGGATACGCCCTTTCTTGGCTGGCAGAACACAGACTCCCGCCTTACCTGTCAGAACCCACAGAGATCAGAAGCAGAGTTCGGCAGGGTTCCTCCCTGAGCCCCACACTCCAACATCTACATGGCCTTGCTCACATCCAGTGTCAGGAAGCACAGGCTGAACATCATCTCCTTCGCCGCCGATACCCAGCTGATCATATCACTGACCGAAAACCCCACTACTGACCAGATGAATTTCCACAACTGAATGGAAGCCGTCGCCCCCTAGATGAGGGACAGCTGCCTCAAGCTCAACTCCGACAAGACAGAGATCCTCATCCTAGGACCATCCACATCATCCTCTGATAGCTCCTGATAGCCATCCACCCTTGGCATCCCCTCCACCCCACCCCACCCCAACAAACCACGCACGCAACCTCTGCTTCATCCTGGGCTCATCGCTCACCATGACTCTCAAAGTCAATTCTGTCACATCCTCCTGCTTTCACACACTCCGACTTCTCCGGAAGATCTACAAATGGATCTCAAAGGACTGCTGCAGAACCGTAACCATGCCCTGGTTACCAGCAGACTCTACTATGGCAACGCCCTTTATGCTGGCACTAACCAGAAACTACAGCACACCCAACATTCCTCTGCCAGACTAATCCTGGACATTCCCCACTGCAAACACATCTCCAGTCACCTAAGAGACCTTCACTGGCTTCCTATTGAGAAAATAATTAATTTCAAACTCCTGATCCATGCATACAAGGCCCTCCAACCTAGGGCCTGCCTCCCTCAGCTACTGCGTCACCTTCTACTCCCCCCACCACACCTCTCTGCTCAACAATCACTAGCCACCGTACCCATTTACAGAGGACGTCGGCGGGTGGAAGGTCCTTCACCTACCTCGCAGCAAAGAGCTGGAACACCCTGCCCCTGTGCCTGAGGCAGTCACCATCACTACCTCAATTCAGGGAGGCCCTTAAAATATGTCTCTTTTTTAACTTGTCATGTAAGTTCTCATTATCCTAATGACGCAACTGGATTTGGGTGGCAGAATTGCAAGGATTGTGGGGTACTAAGTACACTTCCACACCATGTGACGCCTGGCGGCCTAATCTGGGTTTTCCGGCTAACCAGCAGCACCTCATCTCTGCCCAAGAGCAGGGATGATTGTAGCAACTGGGCGCATGACAAGAAAGACTCCTCAGGGGAATCGTGGACGATCAGATCTGACCGCTTTCTCTCAGTTACATTAATCTCACACAGGCAAAGACAGAGGCAGAATATAGTTCAATAAGGATTTATTGAAGTAACTGCATCTTAGATAAAATGGCATGTATTTCAACAACTAGGATGATAAAACGAATAAAAGCAAAATTGTGACCAGGAGAGTGAAACACAAAACTAGTCCCACCATACTGTCACTAGGAGTGATGTATTTCTAAGAAAGGGTCCCCACGTTAGGTATATGTATGTTTCTGTGAATGTTGGAGTGTACCACTTTTGCCAGTAACCCTATCTGTCTGTAGCCTTGAGGAAAGCACGAAGTGAAATGAATGCAGAAATAAGAATGTGTTGCTTTCCTAGGCGAAGGAACAAATAGAGAAAATAAAACACTGCAAATGTGGCTTTCGCTAGAAAAAATGTGATGCTGAATAAAATGCAACTGGGCTAAAGTGCACAATTGCAGGTCTAGTTGTCTAAAATAGCTATACAACAAATTGAAGCTCAGAGGACAAACCCCCTTCGCTCCTTGAGACCCTTAGAGTTCTAGTTGCAGATTCCTTACCATAGAATTTCCCCCAGGCATCAGACTGGATCCAGAGATTTTTCCTCGCGCAGTATCCCTCTGTGCCTTCTAGTGGTGTTGGTCGTCACCTCATCTGTTGTTGGTGTCCTGGTCGCTGTGAAGACGTATACAGGCTCCTTCCTGGTGCATTGATGTCAGTTATTTTGTTTCTGTGCCAATCTACATGCATGCCTGGAAAAGAGCTATCCTCAGTCATTTTTTGACTGACTTTTGGTCAAAGTTTTTTTGACCACCTGGTGTGTTAACATATCGTCCCGGAAGACTGGATTCAAGCCGTGTGACTCCTGTCACTGCATGATGTCGGTGACCAATCCGCACCTTGTGTGCTTGTAGTGTCTGGTGCACAACCTGAAGTCGTGCTCCGAGTGCCGGGCCATGAATCTGGCGGCTTTGAGGGAGCAGTCCCTAAAGCTCATGGCAGCCCAGTGCTTGGATCTGCATCGCTCCTGGTCTTGCTCAAGAGGAAGGTCACAAGACTACTTGCAAGGCCATCACCACTCGTCCCTGTCCCAGTCCAACTCGTCGGGACATTCAGGTCACAAAGAAGTCGTCTAAGAAGAACAAACCCCTAGGAAGGTGCACAGAACTTAACCCCATCGCAGGAGAAGCGTCATCTCTAGGCCTTTGTCCTCGGAGCCTTCGGGCCCAGTAAAGTCGGTGGGGACCCCTTTGGGAACTGCTTTGGCCTCCAGTCTGGAGGGCACCCCAGGATCCATTACCGGATCTGTGCCGACACCGGTTGTACAATTGCGACCTTCCCCGGCGCTGGGGACAGAAGTCTATGTTCCCGACGTCGGTTGGGCCTACGATCGACGTCCACCCCATACTGATTCCTGACTCATCTGGAGCCAGAACGACGTTGCCAGATGCCATATCCGACATCTACGGGGACCTTCCTCCCTAGGTTGGATCCTGGCCCTTATGCCTATGGGTACAGGTATGGTGAGAGTATGGAGGGGCCACTGGACCTTTGGAATATCAGCTGGACTGATGTAGACTGGTCTCAGGAATTGGGTAAAGCCAGTGGTCTTGACACATCCCCGACACTGGCATGCTTTTCCCCCCCTATCGTGGCTAGGGAGGATGGAGCATCATTCACTGGTGGTGAGAAGAGCGGCTGAGGTCCTGAGCATCGAGCTGCCTTCTGTGGCTGTCAGGACTAACCTTCTGATGGTGGTGCTTCAGCCCAGGGTTTCTACATCTGAACCCCTTTTGCCCTTCAATGAAGCTCTCACTGATGTCCTGCTGGGGACGTGGTCTAAACCCAGCACAGAACCTCCTGTCAACAGGGCAATTGCCCACCCCATAGGCGTGTGCCTAACGACCCTAAATTCCTGACCCAACATCCTACACCAGAAAGATTGGTCATCCAGACTTCTTCCTCTTCTGGTGCATTCACTTCTGCACCCCCACAAAGGAAAGCAAAATGGACCAGCTTGGGATAAAATTATTCTCTTCCTCCAGTCTAGCGTTGCGTTCCATGAACACTGCATGCCTTTTGGTCGCTACTCCCATACTTTATGGGAAATGGTTGTGCAGGTGCTACCACAGGTCCCGGGGGAGGCCCGGGCAATTCCCTCCCAAGCTGTTACTGACTTGAGGTATGCAGCCAATTCACGATTTGTTGTGGGCTGGACATGACCGACTCACTAGGCAGATCGTTTGCATCAATGGTGGCCTTAAGGCGCCATGCTTGGTTGAGGACATCTGGCTTTTCGGGGGATGTCCAGCAATCACATACGGACATGCCCTTTGACCGTCTCTTCTGAGATGAAGCAGACTCGAGCTTTAAAGAGTCCTGTGCTACGGCTCGGCCCCTTGGCCCTGCAGCTCACCCCCCACCGGTCCACGTTATGGCCCTTTCATGGCTACGGTAGGGGGATGCAACTGTGTCCATTACCCTCCAGCCACCGTGCTGCGCATGCTGCCCAGCCTCTGCATGGACAAGGACACGGGATCCAACGATCCTGTGGATCAGGGAGCCAGTTGTCGGCCCAGTCCACACCCCCTTCACCCCCCCCCCATCCTCGCAGCCTCCAAACCCTCCTAATTCATTGCTCCATCACAGACCAGTTGAAAACAAAATTCACCATCGCCTGCCCCACTGGGAATTCTTCACAACGGACAGGTGGCTTTTCCAAATCATCAGAAGAGGCTACCCCTCCAACCTGTCCAGCCTTTGCCTTCTTGCGTGGAGATTGAGCGGCAGCAGTGGACAGTTTTTGACCTATCACCCGACGTCTGTAACATTAACTTGGCAGCCGGGCATCCCTCCACCAAAACGGTATAATCCTGTTGTTGGAATATATTTGTGGCATTATGTACCAACAATCCTGTCAATCCTCTTTGTGCACCTCTATCTAAAGTTCTTTTGTTTGTGCTCTCTTGCACAGCAGGGCTCTGCTTTGACCACCCTTAAGGGTTATTTGTGTGCCATCTCCGCTTTCCTCAGACTACCTTAACATCCCTCCTTGTTTAAATCGCACATTGTTGGGAGATTCCTTAAAGGTATTACCCCCATGTTTCTGCCTACACCGTTCATAATGCCCCAGAGGGATTTGCACTTGGTACTCACTTTCCTCATGTGAGCTCCCTTTGAGCCTCTTCCCAATTGTCCTCTCAGGCATATTGCATTAAAAACAGCCTTCCTTGTAGCCATCACCTCTGCATGTAGTGTGAACGACCTGCAAGCTCTTTCTTTGAAACTACCCTTCATCTCTGTCCATCCTGACAAAGTGGTGCTTCGTACCAGGGCCTCTTTCCTACTTAAAGTGGTCACACCCTTTCATGTAGGCCAGTCCATCACCTTGACTCCTTTATACCCACCCCCAGACATTTCTTGTGAGGAGGAGAGACTCCACCATCTGGATCCAAAGAGTGTTGGTGTTCTACCTTAATTGTACCAAACATTTCCTGGTGGACGTGCAAACTTATTGTTGGTTATGTTGGTGTGAAGAAAGGACAGGCGGTGCAGAAAAGGATCATCTCTAGATGGTTTGTTCTCTGCATCAAAATGTGCTACGCTTTGGCAAAGAAGCAACCCCCTTAGGATTTGTGTGCTCACTCAACCAGAGCAAATGCTGCAACCACTGTGTTAGCACGTGGAGTTCCAGCCCTGGACATCTGTCGGGCAGCAATGTGGGCGTCCCTGCACACCTCCACTAAACATTACTGCCTGGACAGTCTGGTCCGCAGGGACGGCTACTTTGGCTGTACTGTTCTGCAGGACTTCTTAGTATGATCTTAGTTCGCAGACCCGCCTCTGGGGATGTTATTTCTTGGGAATATATTCTAAAGTAAGGAATCTGCAACTAGAAGTCTCTATCAAATGAACAAGTTTACCTTCGGTAACGAATTAACTGGTAGAGACCTATTCTAGTTGCAGATTCTTTACCGACCCACCCATCCTCCCCGCTCTCTGAACTGATTTTGATTTTTTATGGACAGGGACTTCACCATTTTTGGGCCCTAGTTCTGGTGCACCAGGATCAGTGTTCTTCATGGCTCTGCACTTCTGGCGTGGAAAGTCATGAAAAGAAACTGACTTCAGCATGCCGGGGTGTAGGGGGACACATATATTGACTGCAACGTCAGCACAGCGACCACAACACCAATGACAGATGTGGAGTTTACTGATGGTGCTCAGGGGTACCGCTTGAGGAAAAAAATCTCTGGATCCAGTCTGACACCTGGGGGAAATTCTAGGGTAAGGAATCTGCAACTAGAGTATGTCTCCACTAGATAATTTTGTTACTGAAGGTAAGTAACTTACGTTTGTTAAAGGGTGCTTGGTAGGTAAGTATGGTTACATGACTCCATTAGAGAGCAAGCTTTGTTTTACTCTGCTGTGATTAAATAAATGTAGGGAACAGCTGAGTTTGAAAGGTGTGTTACCACTTGTGGACAGCTAAGAGACCCATTCAAAACGTATTGAATTATAGTGGGCACAAAGAAGGTTGATGAGTGCCCCCACCTGTTAATACCCAGAAGACCGGAGTACCTACACCAGGGTGCCCAGGTGCATATGAGTGAAGTGACGTCGGAAACCCTCATTGGATTCAGTGGAAGCCTCGGTTGTCCAGCTGCTGTTGCAACCCCGTTGTCCAGGTCGGTGGAACCCAAAGGTGGATTCCGGGCGAGAGGACCCTGAAAAATAAGGGGACAGTGTCCAGACAACTCGGAGATGCCCAGGCAGTGCAGGTAGGCGATGTCTTCTCTCTTGGAGGTGAAGTTACTGCAGGATGGTGAAGTCCAGCTGCGGAGTTCAGGGGGTTACAGGAGATCCTTGGAGTGGCGCATGAGGTGTCCTACGTCAGCTGCCGGAGTGCAGGAGGGTCCGTGACTAGCAGGGCCACCAACACGCCTTGACAAATGCAAACTGTAGTTGCAAGGTAATATGTAGGTTTTTGAGGACCAGCAAGGTCCTAGTGACTCGACCCTTAGAGTCCGAGCAGGCTTTCAGCAGGAAGGAAGGCCATCCGGAGTCAATGGAGTCCCCATGAGGAGTCGCAGGGAGGCCTCAACAGCACAACAAAACAGGAATCGTAGGAACTGCAGAGTGGAAGCTGATCTTGGAGATGCCGAGTCCTGGAGTCTGAGCCTTCTTGGAGCCTGAAGATCTCCTTGGATGAAGAGCAAACGAGCATTGGCAAGAGCAACAGTCACCGTGCACAGGGGTTCTGTTCCAGTGACTGCAGCAGGGGCCCACAGTTGCCCAATTGGTTCAGAAGTCAAGGGGGACCTGAAGAGGACCACAGAACCACCACCAGTGTTGTTGAGCTTATCGATGTCTGTGGGACAGAAGGATCCGCCAGCCGGTTGTCATTTCTTGAGATATCTAGAGATGCAGAGGAGTGACTCCTTCATTCCAGTGGAGATTCCTTCTTACTATGTGATGCAGGCAGAGTCCTTGTGACCCTGGAGGTTGCACAGCCACGGATGTTGTAGAAATCTTGAAGGAGGTGGAGAAACAATGTTGCGGTGGGAGCCTTCCCAACTGGATACAGGCTTTGTTTCAGTTCAAAAGCAGACCAGCAGCAGTTCCAAAGGCCAGGAGCAGAAGAGTCTTTCAGAGTTCATGGTGTAGAGTCTTGCTTGACGTCACCATCAGAGGGTGTCTGGGATGTCATCTATCTGGCCTAACCAGTCCGATGCTCTCAGTGGCCTCTGCCCACCTTGGTTCCAAGATGGCAGAATCAACAGACCACCTGAAAGATCTGTGCACCTTCCTAGGGTAGGAGCTGGATATGCGGGGAGGTCAGTCCCCTGTCCTTTTGTGTATTTTCGCACCAAAGAGGGATCCTGAACTAGTGCAAACCAGATTATGTAAGGAGGGCACCAAATGTGCCCTTCAAAGCAGTCTGGTGGTGGCCATCCATCCCCATCCCAGAGACACCTATTTTAAATGGACAGGTTGTCGCACCTCTCCCTTGCAGGAAATCCTTTGTTCTGCCTTCCCCTGCTTGAGTTAGGCTCATCAGCAGGAGGACAGAACAATGTCTGGGGGTCAGCAGCAGCGTGGGCTGTCAGCCAGACTGGGTAAAGATGCACAGGCAGAACTGGGGGGTTCTCGAGGAACCCCCAGAGTAGATGGGATCATGCAGCTAGCAATGGAATCGGTGTAGTTGCATAATTTCAACATGTTTGATACCAAACAGGCCTAGGTTCGGAGAAGCCATTCTGTAGCTGGACCACTTGTGTTGACCAGTGTTCACTACATATCTTGAGATCGCTTCGCCACACTTACAAAGTCCAGGGAATGGAGTCTGGGGTTGGTAGGGATACCCTTCTCATGCAGGGGTACCTTCACACTTAGGGACATGCACCCTGGCCTTGGCCTGAAGGGCCTACCAGAGGGGTGACTTACAGTGTCTAAGTTCAGTGACCATGATATAAGGTAAGCCTTGTATCAAGGAGCATGCGCCATTTCATGCAGGTTGCAATGGCAGGCCTGCAGACAGTTTGCATGGGCTGCCATAGGTGGCACAATACATGCTGCAGCCCATGGGAGTCCCCTGGTGTACCAATGCCCTGGGTACCTAAGTACCATATACTTGGGACTTACATGGGTGCACCACTATGCCAATTGTGGTGTGTAAAAGTTTACCAGCAACCACATTTAGAGGAGAGAGCACAGACATTGGGGTCTTGGTTAGCAGGATCCCAGTGTACTACATTCAGAACATTCTGACACCAGGCAAAATGTGGGGGAATCTATGTCGGAAAGATGCTACTTTCCTACATCTACTACCCCAAATAATCTGCCCTTGCTTTCAGTAGCTACGCAGGTGCAGAGGATTAATAAGGGAGCCATACATAACCTGGTCTCTCTTCCCTGTATCCGATAAAAGCAACTGCCTTCCAGCTAGCCATCTCACTACCCTCCTATATTTAGCCACATTTACCCACCTCCACTATTTAAAAAAAAAAAAAAACTGATGTCCTGTCCTGTCTTCGACCTCCTCTTGCCCAAATATATAAACATAACTGCCCTTTATCTTCCCACCTCACTACTCTGTGTACCTTCCCTCCCCCTGCCTGCCTCAGTTATGCCTACACAGGCTCTGGTTTTCTCTGTGGGGGCAAGATTGCAGACGTGTGGCACTATAATGTGGTGGGTGGTGCAGGTAGCAAAATACCTGCATTCTTCCACCTCCTTTGGGTTGTGGAGACCTGGGAGTGGTAGAACAATCATTTGCAATGCAATAGTTATCGCATTTGCTTGAGTTAGAGCTGTTGGTGTTGTAAATGCATAACTGGACTTTTCTTGCCACATAAATTGGTCAACACTGCTGCATAATTTGGCCTTCTCTGTCACATAATGTGTGGCCCTGCATATAACTAAAGTACTTCAATTTACTGCATAGAGTCTTGCCCTGATGACTTGGAACACTTCTTTTAGTAATGTTTTCTTTTAATTTATTTTTAATGTGGGTGATAGGTGAGAGTCTGTTACTGACATTTTCATTCTTGTTAAACAAGTATACAGCTATGTGTTCACTCTGAACACACCTTATACCTCAGGTGGTAAACTTGGTCAGACCTGAATATGGTGTACCCTATATAAATGGACAGTACAGTTCAGTTGTGTGAAGCCTCTTTAGAGGAGACTAAGGCATTTTTGCAAATAAGAACAGTACAAGTCCCTACATGATAATGAGCGGATAAGT
This sequence comes from Pleurodeles waltl, assembly GCF_031143425.1. Lineage (NCBI taxonomy): Eukaryota > Metazoa > Chordata > Amphibia > Caudata > Salamandridae > Pleurodeles > Pleurodeles waltl. The sequence goes on along the minus strand of NC_090446.1, from coordinate 763,272,123 downwards.
CACGTCTAAGGTAAAATCAAGTTACCAACCTCTGCATTCTCTGGAGTCGCTGGGGCTTTGCACTAAAGCTGGTTTAGACTCTGGTTGTGGGGTGTCCCCGTTTACGATTACACCATGAAGTTACGGCCGGTGTCCCCGCTGCTGTGACACTGCAACTAGAAAACAACTAGAAAACCTCGCCCGCAGATTCTTGCACCAGTGGTACTGTTACCCATGTTGTCCTGACTCCAGTGAGACTGTTGTGGTTGTTTGTTCTTCTGTGTTGCAAGGAAATAGGCTTCCCTCATCCATATCGCAAACTGTTCAACCCAAGCGTGAAGTTCCCGGGCTCTGTCATTACATCCCGCCAAAATGTCAAAAATCCAATGGCCTCTAAACTAGGAATGCCGCATCCGACTGACGATCTTCAATAGAAGGCAAGCAGAGAGGGGAAATGAAACCAAGCTTCATGCCAATTGACAGGCTTGGTGCCACAGCTTGTAGATGTAAGTGCCATTGAATTCTCCTATTGGTTTGAATAAATGTCCTGCCCTGGAAAGGACTGCCTACCTGTCCCTGCAGAATGCGCCCATTCTGCTGCACCAAAAGATGCTGGTCCACTGCTCCGGAAGTGGTGGTGAACCCGCACCCCAGCACTTGGCAGCCAAGCGGCCGCTTTTGACAGTGGTGGGTCAAAAGTGATTCAGGTGTTGCATTAATATTTAGTATCTGATGGAAAACGTGCATCTGCCTGCTCTTTCTCTATCCTCCGAGTTCTGCACTGTTGGGCAGCTCAGACGCCTACACTGTAATGACTGCAGGAGATGGACACATTAACTATGCCTTTGTGAATACCCGGGCTGAAACAGCAGCAATACTGCTAGAAATACACCCATCACTATCTTAATGGGTAATCGCTACCAGGCTCTCTAAAGTGCCGAACGGATTGGGTTTGTTTACCATGCCGCCTGTTCTTACTGCTTGGAGCGATAGTCTCAAGATAGTTATGGGGGTCATTAGGACCCCGGCGGTCGGTGTAATAGTGGTGGTATGTACCACCAGCAGGCTGGCGGTACATACCTCCACTATTATGACATTGGTGGTTTGGCCAAAGCCAAACCGCCAAGTTAATACACCGGCTGCCACGGTGGTAATGACTGCTGGGCTGGAGACTACAGTCTCCAATCCGGCGGCTGTCACTAGGCCGCCCATGGAATTTTGACCCTGCCCACCACCGTGGTTTCTGCACTGCCACAGAAACCATGGCCGTAGGCACTATCAGTGCCAGGGAATTCCTTCCCTGGCACTGATAAGGGTCTATTTCTCCCACCCCCCCCCCCCCCCTACATGCACACTCGTACACCCAATCACCCACACATGCATGCATACATTCATACACACTCACACCAACACTTATGAACATCTAGGCACTCACACGACACATGCATGTACACACACACACACACGCATGCATGCATTCAGTCACACACCCCAACACACGCACACAGCACCCCCCTCTCCTGTCGGAGAACCTGACTTACCTGCTTGCAGGGGGTCCTCCGGCAGGAGATGAGACATGGCGCTGCTGCCAGCTTTCTGTAGAGTACCTCTTTGATATTTGAATAGTTAATGTGACCATTTGCATGATAAATTAAGAAGTATTTGCTCTCCTGTTTCAATACTAGTAAGGGAGTTTAATTACGATTAGCATTTGCTTCGTACTAATGATACTAGAGGCTAATAACATGTTTCTTATGACTATTTATAGACTAACAAGTAAGTTTTCCTCTGAATACTTTGCTTTTATACTAAGTAGGATTCTGACCAGGTACACAGCAGGCCACTAATGTTATCTTTGGAAACATCCAAGTTGTTGTGAATATATATTATCAAACAAATAATAAGAATTCTGAGTTATGACGCAGAGTTATTTTGTTAAATAGATTACCAAAATTGATTGAACTATAAAAACTTGGGGGGTTTTAATGGTTGTACATGAATAAATGTCAGATACCTTACATTATGTGGAATATTAAATTTGACAGAGTTGAATCTCACATGACCAGAAATTTGATGTTCGCTAGGTACCAAATACAAGGTATTTCTTGTAAAATTCTTTATCCTATGAAATTCTATGGGTATTTGATCTTCTGTTTTGATGTCGCTATTAATAGCAAAGCATGTTCTATGTACTAAAGGATCACTATGGGCAACTTTGTCTATATATTTATTTTCCATTTCTGGGTGTTGGGGTGTATTTTCTTCTATAAAAATCACTGCTATATATTTTGGATTTTATAATTCTACACATAAGAATTTCACAGAACACTAAATCAACAGGTGATTTGCACAGTTGGCAGTTCACCGAATACTAACTGGGTATTGGAAATCATTCTCAATAATAGACATGGACATTATATGATAAAATGTTTCTTTGTCTGTTTTGACATTATTATTTTATCAGCCTTGATAAAGTCCAGAACGGGACGAAACACGTGTCTGCAAAAAACCTATATGGGCTGAAAGGCAAATAACCTCATATAGACTAAAGCTATTTTTCGAGTGGTGGAAGACCTAGAAAGACTGCAAATCTTGCATGGACTGAAATTCCTTTTAGTGGTGGAAGATTCATAAAGATTGAAGAACAGGGCTCAATTGCCTAATGGAGTCTTGGTCTTCACACTTCATGGATGGAGGATCACTTTGGAATATTTTTGAAGATTTACAAAGAATGAACTTTTGGGTTTAAAGCATCAAGTGGATCCCCACATTAACGGACAGTTATTTCTTTTGCAGCATCGTTTTTGGGGTAGTTTGTATGTGTTTTTATGATATCCGGGATAGGATATTCCAATATACTGCACGCTATATGTATAGATAATTTACTATTAAAATTGTGGATGACCTACATAATCTCAACACCCTAATGACTCTTTTCAATTGCTTATGTTCTCTCAATTGGGTACACTTTAATCTAATTCCCCTTTCTTGATGGCTTTATTGATTATTACAAGAGGGTCCTAGATAGATTTTGAGTGCACCACTATATTTTCTTTTTTTCTTTATAGAAGATTAACAGTGAATAACAGGGATGTTTTTCACCTAGGGTTTCTGAGTGACATCAAAGACGACAACGAATGATGTCACTCAAAACTGCAAGATGAGTAAAAAATAAATAAGATTTTTCATCTATAATCTTGTTATGTATGGCCTAAAGAATACTCTGCTTATATTTTCATCTGCAACCCAGGGGAAGAGGAGTAATAGGAGAGCCACACAACATGGACTCCCCTCCATGTTGCTAAAAAACTTAAAATGCTACCTGCCACACATCATCCATCACCCTCTGTCCCTTCTTTCCCCACCCAAAGCTGCACTCCCTGCTCACCATGGGAGTAGAGGCACAGCAGCACTGACAGGCTCTTTAAGGGCCATGCCAGAGCGGCCTAGAATTCAATTATGATGTAGCAACAGTGTATGATTCCCAAGGCTGCTATGTTATATCAGTGGATAACCAATTGTAGAATCTCTCAAAGAGCCATGCATCACAAGAAATTTGCATAATCCCTTTAAGCTATAACTAATGTCATGGGAAAGGGGACTGTTTAGATGAAGCAAATTTTAAATGATCTAAGTGGTGAGATATATTCAGTTAATGCAACCCTGTAATAGGATTGATCTACTGTAGACCTTATTAAGAAGTTGTAGGCATGGTATGGAATTTAATTATTTCAGGTAATAAAAATGCATAATTTGGCTCCTCCTGTCAACCCTCTACAAAACTTCTCTAAAAGCCATTTTACTTCAGCCTTTTTATAATCTGTTTGCAGGTACCAAGCAAAATGTTAGCAAAATTAATTGATGATGTGGAATGTTTATGTATAATAAACACTCAGATCAGAGTGGCCGAAGAGACTTCCCCACAATGAATCATGAAATAATGACCTGCCCTTTTTGTGTAGCACTTACTGTACCTTGTCTGTGTACTGTTTATTAGCTAAGTTGTAGGTTTGCGAACATTTGTTGACGGCAGCCTCATCAATGTTATAAGAGGGTAATTGGAGACTCAGCTATACAGTGGGGAGATGTTCTTAAAGACATACTTGTTTTGACCTACACATACACTTAACCTGAATTGTTTGGGCCATACGGAGGCAGGTGGCAATCAGGCTTGGTGCCTATGGCATTGCATATATCCAACTAGTGGTTAGCAGGATAGTGTTAAAGAATGTAAAAGGTCTGAAGGCAACGCAGACACTGGGATTTTTGTGTGTGTGTGTGTGTGTGTGTGGTGTGTGTTTTTTTTTTTTTTTGCTGTATCTACTGTATTTCAAGACAAAAACAGGCATTTGCAATGTAATAGGTCTTGCATTTGCTAGAGCTGTTGGCGTTGTAAATTCATAACTGGACTTTTCATTCTACATAAATTGGTCAACCCTGCCTCATAATTTGGTCTTTCCTAGCCACATCATTCTAGTGGCCCTACATATAACTAAAGCACTTCCATTTACCTTTTTCCTCTATCTGCAGTCAAAAATGAAAATGTTGCCATTTAGCATCCTAATTTAAATCTGCCATGCTAATTCTAATAGAATACCCCTTTCTCCACCCCAACATCATAGTTGCTGGCTGGCTAACACAATTTCCAAAACAAAACAGCAACAGAGTAACGAGAGAAACTAGAAGGGTCACCCAAGCTTATCAAGAGTGTTCAAACCGTCATAGTAAAATAGGGATGTTAAACTGGTCTGAGTCATGGTCATAGTTGCAATAGGGAGAGATTAATAAAACATATAATTTATCATATAAACCCATTAAAATCCTTTATGGTAAATAAACATTTGGCATTAGACTGTAATGCTCAGAACAGCCCCCCCCGAGAAGATTTGTAAGAAACATGGTCGTGTTACTATATAGTTAGCCCCTAGAGGACATAACCACATGAAACTGATTACAAGTATTGCAGTGTAACCATATATTTATTCTCTAGAGAGCCTAGTGCATTACACATTGTCAGGGCTAGCAGGCCCACTACAATGATAATACAAACAAGTCCCTTAAAACACAAACTACTCTTGACTCTAAAACAAAAGTTCAAGCCATGACAGAGGTTAATAAGACACTGAATGGGGGGAGGGGATATTATTTTGGGGTCCACACCAACCTAGTGTGGGGACCCAGAGATGATCTTGATAAAGAGTAGACTGCGGTAAATGTTTTGAAAGTGGATCTATTGTCTTAGGACCACCACAGGCTGAGTAATGAGCACAAATGTTTTGTGTAAGAATGTCCTGCAAAGCATTATAGGATGACCGAATGCTGCAAATATCACAGTATGTTGACTGTAATGATAAGAACAGCCCCTAGAGGATGCCACAATAAAAATATCATTTGTAAGAAACCTGGTCATGTAGCTGTATAATTAGCCCCTAGAGGGCATTATCACATGAAAATAGAATGGCACAAAGTCATGTAGTGCAACCATATATTTAGCCGCCAGAGGGTGTAGTGCCTTACACATTTGCATGCCTACTGCAATATTAAGGACCTTAGAACACAAACTAGTTCAAGCTGTAAAACAAAAGTTCCAGCCATAAGAGCTTAAAAAGGGACTGAATGGTGGGAGGGTTATTATTTTGGGGTCCCCACTCTGCTAATATGGGGCCCCAGAGATGGCCTGAGCCGAAGGAGTGTGTTATGCTAAATGTTTTGGTGGTGCCCCCATGGTCCTAAGACCACCACAAGCTGAGTTATGGGCAAAATGTTTTGAAAAGGAATGCTTGCCAAGCATTATGGGGCAACTTTTCCAGAGTGCAGTGAATATTGCCGGGAGAGCTGGGTTGTGGATTTGTTTTCTTTTTTTTTTTTTTTTTTTTTTTTTTTTAAGTAAAGCACTTATCAATTATAAGTATTTTTGGGAAAGCTATAGAATGGGAAAGCCAAAATAAATTACTCTAATTAGGTAACAGTGTGAACAATATGACCATAGGTTCAATACCGCCAGTAAAGATCTTGCTGCTGTTTGCTCCATAGCTGCAGTTGAGCACGAAGGGGAGAGACAAAAGTAAGAAATATTTCACAGACGCTGAAGTATGTTGGTAATCGTCCAATTATCCTTGTAACAGGGTCAGTCTGCAAAAGTGAGCCTGAAATGTACATTATCAGATACTGTGTAGTTGAGTATGCCGAGCTTGTAGCTGCAGCCCTGAGTATGTGGCAGACACCTGTTTGGGGCTGGATTAATTCTGCAGTATTTGTCAGTCTGAGGACAAGTAGGTGCTGCCCCCAGACCGGAAATAGTGAGCTGAAGTGTGCTTTGTTTGTGTAAATGATGCAGACGGAGGACTAGAAAATGCCACTTACCAAAGAACATTTGAGGTGACTGCATAAAGTGTGGGGGGGAGGGGGGGGAAGGGGTCTGGTTCTTGGGGGTGAATGAGAGGACAGGTTACGTAAGACAAACTAATACCTTCTGCATTTGTTTTGTATGTAAGATTGGATAGTGTCTGTACACTTGAATGTCGGAAGTCTGAAGTCCCTTTTACCACTGGAAGCACACCAAGCAAGATGCTAGCTCGGAGGGAAACATGAGCAGAAACAACCCTGCAATATCTAATGCAACCAGGACTAAAGTTGTCTGACTGCTTGATATAATCTGAACAGGAGCTAATTCCAGGTACTGAAAACTCAGTAAGAGCGCACTCTGTCCCACGGAAGAAGGTTTGGATTCATAAATTCTTTCTGGGTCTACAGTATTAGTCTACGATTCAACACACAATATGAATCAAGTGTTGAATTTGAGCAAATAACTTTAAAGTCTATGTGGCTAAGAGCTGAAGTGACGGCTGATTGAGACTAGCAGTGCTAAAGGCATGGACTATGGTACTACTCATTCATGAAAATACTAGCAGCCAGGGCTTTAAGTTGTATGGAAAACTGAAGGGTCTCAAGGGGGCGGGGCCTGTATAATTAAGGGCATTGCTTAAAACAAGTAATCTAAAAATCTGTGTTTAGCATAGTGTGTCGCCAAATGGTATTTTCCTGCTTCTTTCTGTCATTGCATCAAGATATATAGTACGACAACTGACATTACACCTAAAACATGTCAAGACTAAAATATCTTCAGAAAATAGGAAAATCTTAACTTCAGTATAGTTTCAACACCCTTCTGACTCATGTACATCTATAGCTCATTCCTTAATCCACAAAGCAAATCCCACTGCAGTGCTTTGATCCTGGAATAGGCACATTTACTTAAAAGGCAGTCTCTGGTTTATATTACTTACTGACCTTCGGAGAAACTGTGGGCGGGATTGCATACACCCAGAAAGGGCGTGATCACTTAGACTCCGCATATGAATTCAATTAGATACTCACTAAAATCCCATGATCTCGTTAATTCACTAATCAGACACGCAGAGAGTTGGCACCCTAAATAACACAAGAGAAAAATAATAAAAATGGTACATAAGGTCAATTAAATAAAAAATATATTATCTGAGTACCAAAAAAATCACGATTTTAAATATTCACCCATAACTATAAGTTAAAAAGCCAAAGTATGATTCGAAGCAGCTTCTATACCATCCCCATTTGGAAGTATCTACAGTTGTATGAAAAGCAGAACCAGCGCTCCAATATCGCCGGTGAAGTTTGCTCTAAGTGCCATGGAGCACGAAGGGGAGAGAAAAAGAAAAAATGTTAAAAAAAAGTATGTTGCCCAGGCTGAAGTATATTGGCGATTGTGCAATTATCCATGTAAGAGGGTCAGTCTGCAAGGCGGTAAACAAACGCCCGTAAAGCAGCTACCAATGACATCAAGGGATTTTTGAAAGGCAAGCCACAAACGAGTGAAAGTGATGGGAATGAGGTGGGCGTGGGTAAAAGTCCACAATACTTAATATTTAAGAAAAAAAAGACATTCTCTCCAAGCAATCCAAGTTTCTCTTTTTAGGTTGAGCGTGCAACCTAAAAAGTATCCAACATCCTCTTCATAAAAGCACAGAGTGCACAGTCCTTCCCTGTTGTACTAATTATTTAACTATATATCGTCGATTTAGATGTTTTCCGGCAAATTCAGGAAGGCGTTTACAATTATTTGACATACTATTTTCGAATTAGTGCTTTATGTAATCATAAATGCATTTTGTGAATTGGCAACTTGCTTCTTGCAGGGAATAAAATGACTCGTGAAGACGAGGCTACAAGGCTTACGCTGACGTGCATCTGTTTATGCGCAGCTGAGTCCCTGCAGCACTTGCAACAGTTTTCGCTACATTCAACAGTATCTCTTTACGCAGGCACGTCATTACTAGGATGTCCATTAATGAGCAAAATGCAACAAAACACTAGTAGCTATTTAACTTGAATCGCAGTTGGTTATGGTCATTGCCACAACGTAGGTGCCACTAATGATGTCAGTGAATGATTCTTTGCAAATGCATGATCTACTTTTTAGCGCTACAGCTCAAGACTGAGCTGCGCTTCCCATACAAGATTCTTAAACGAGTAGTGAGTCTTTGAGGAGATATATGTATGTATGAAGGGAATAGATGTGGTTGGGGTATTTAAAGGTACTTGGTGGACGACCCAGAAAGAGGGGGGTGGAAATGGGTTGAGCAGTAGGTTATTTGTGATACGTTTTCCAAAATTTTTTTTTCTTCTTTTTTTTTTTTTCTTCTAATTGTTGGAATGAAATTACAGTTTTCGTGTCAGCAAACTCAGCAGCACAAGTAAAATAATTAACTTAAAAGGGTACCAAGTAAAATAGCAAAATAAAACAAACATTGGCAAGTGCAGTGCGTCTGGTTTGCATTCTTATTGAATGTTTGTAATACGCAAATTGTACTAACTGGTAGCACCTTCATCTGTTCACCCTAAATTATAGCCATCACTTTGTCAATATCACAATGTGTTAACCTCTAGTCATCCACGACATTCCAATCCCCCTTTACGGAGGGTCAGTGATATTAGTGTTCGTCAGCAGACAGCTAAAGCTGTCTGTAGCCAGATCCTAAAGAAAATGGCAAAGCTAATAGGTGTAGCTTACACAACACAAGTCAAATCAAGCATTTTGAGGTTGCCTCGTCCATATTTTAAGTGTACGGAATGATTAAAGCCTTTCTGTTTGTTGTGACGGTATTCTGTCGTGTTGTAGAAAGAGCACAGCAAAGCAATAACCAAAAATTATTTGTGGCGATTTCCAAGGCATTTGCAGCGTTAAGGTGCTGTGAAGGTTACGTCTGTGCGCACCATTTGCTGCTGCTCCCAAATCCATGGTTAAGTAGGCGTTTAGTTTGTATTTGGAGTTATGTTTTGAGGAACCCGTTTTTAAATAAATAGTTTAAACAAATGATCTCAGCGGAACTTAAACCCTTTTTGTTTTCCAAACCATGTGTTTGGAATATAGAGTTTAATATTACGTGACAAACAAATGGTGTTTGCTGGCCCTTATTTACCCATCCGACTTCAGCCCTGCCAAGTACCACGCACCAGGGCTTAGACCAACGGATTTTGATTAACTTCCCATCACCGAACGCGCCTGATATTGTCACGCGATCTGTGACACTCCGCAGAGCTGGAGAGTCGAGCAAATAAAGCTATGAGCAGGGGATCCTTCACAGTACAGTGTTTCGCAGTAGACCTTCAACTAAAGTGACTGTTCGTTATTAAAGTGAAAGTCAGTAGGCACAATTGAATTATGTCTTAGGGTGCGCGCAAGTAAACCTGCTCCACCTCAGGCTTCCTTGGTTGTTGGTGCCTCCAGGGTGACTGGGCCCTCCTCCTCAAGGCATTTAGCACGAGCCACTACGTGCGCATCTTGCTCAGTACAGGCCCAATGCTGGAGACGTGCCTCCATTCCATGGTATCTCCCGCACTGATGCAGGGGCAGGTTGGTAAAGACGAGCAGGCGAGGGAGATAGCAGTGTTTCTTTCCTAAACATTATCAAACCTGAGCAGTGCAGGCAACTGTAGCAGGACAGAACCTGGTTGTTCCTAGAGTGGAAAGCGCAACGTTTTCATCAACAATAAATTAAACTCTACCCAACAGCTGCAGGTATTCCCTGGCACAGTGGAGAACTGAGTAAAAGAGCTGGAATCCTCCTAAAAGGGATTCCGAGATTGCAGGGAGCACATAAAAGGAAAGACTGCAGAGCAGTGGTTCACAGCTTGTGGTCCGGGGACCCATGGGGGTCTACGAAGCCTCTTCAGAGTTCTGCGACTGCTTAGGTCCCCAGCTTTCAGTAATGACCCAGTAGAGGGGGGGAAGGCTCTGCGGATTCCAATAATGATTCGGTGAGGGTCCCCGGGCACCAGTAAGGATGAAGTAGGGGTCCACAAGTCAAAAGGTTGGGAACCACTGCTGTAGAGCACAGATTAGCTCGGACATTTGGCAAGATTACTCCCCAGCAGTTTAAAGCTGCACTGGCCAGTAATAATTGCATTCATACCAGGATTGTTTATTTTTCCTGTTTATTGCATACTATCTGAATTATGTGTTCCCTCCAGTGAATTTGAGTACTAACAGCTAACTACTTTATATCCTTGGCAGTTGTTCTTTCACTCGAGTCTCACATACTTGCAGGGTGGTGATTTAACACTGTCAACTTGTCACATTATATTTTGATGCAATTATCGCGTGGTAAAAGGTGCTAATCGGTGGGTGAAAAATGCTTTTGATGTATGTGGAATGACAGAGAGGAGAATCACCTTTTCAGTGTTATAAGGACACATATGAATGCCTTATTCTCCTTGCTGTAAAGTGTCACTAGAAGTATCACACATAATGTCTTGAAATGTCACATTAAGAATACTATGAACATGGAAATTTGATGTCCTGCATAAGCAGAATGAAAACTAGGCAGCTATGCACAGCCTGAGGTCCTTGTTTTGGTCTCCCTCACATCTTGTTGGAGACTCGTCCCAGGTCCATCACTTGGGATGCTCCTCTGGATTGATTGCAGGGAGGAGCCGGGGGCCCAGTCGCTGCTTTGCAGCAGTTAACTTAGTGTCTCGTTGCTCAGATGGGTTTAATCTCGGATATTTATGTTTCCCTGGTCTTCATTGCTTGATTTTGTTTGCGAAAAAGTGTCACTCGTAGTCGTTGAAATATCACTAATATTTACAGTGAAATTATAAAAATGTCACACATAGCAATCTGCAACCTTGGCAGATATGTCCTCCTGCAATTTGCATCCCCTGTGGCTTATCCTAACATTAGGTCAGCTGATCCGGAGTGAGTGTTGTCATCTCACATGGTGCAATGTTTAGAATATAAGTTAAATCATGGAGCAATGCTAGCTCACTGATGTACATTTACAGAGACTTTCTATCAGGCAACGTTGTTGATTGAAAGTGCTTGTTTTGGGGCGTGTTTGGTCTAGTGTCTAGTGATATTTTAGTTTTTTAAAAAAGGACCATCCCCTTTAATGCTAATGACTCCTATAGTAGTATGTAAGAGGGTCGTTCTATTTGGTTGAGCTGTTGATTGTAATTAGATTTATATAGTGCTTTTTAACCACTGACGAGGTGTTGGAGCACTTTATGCCAAGCGGCATGTTGCTCTGGAACCCAAGGTTAGCAGTTAGTCCAATATTATTGTTTATTGATGCGTACTAGGTTTTGCCTTGTGTGCTCAAGGAAATCATTCCATACATTCACTCCAGTTTCTTTGTGGTGAATTTAAATAGTGGTTAGTTGTGATCATTAGTAGGAGAGGAGGGAGGTATGTGTGCTTAACCACTTGGTTGGTGGGAATAATATATGACCTAGAGGGGATTAGGTATTCTGTTGCAGGGGTATGACTTTAGAGGAAGGAGGAGAGATGGTGATCTTCTAAATGAGTGGAGGGCAATTTGCAGAAATACAGTAACTGAGATTAAAGCAAACATTCATGTGACAGATTAGGCTGTACTCCGAGAGGAGGCTTGCAAAGGATGGATTGGAAGGAGAGGACCACTTGAAAGAAAAGAGGAGAGGTGAAAATCAAGTTTTAACTAAGTCATTTTTCTATGCCTGATTTAAGCTATATGGTTCTAGATTTAGAGGATATTTTTTACATTAGTCTGCAGTTTGACGATGCAAAAAGTGTAAAAATAAACATTTACATGTGAACGTTGGGATGTTTTAGTTTTGATAGGCACTAGAATCGGGCAAATAGTCTCTCCACTACTAGGCCATTGTTGGATCACTGTGTCAGCCTGCCAGCCCCTGATCAGCTCAGGGGTTCGAAAATGAAAAGTAATTCCTAGACACATTTGTCAGGAAACATAGAGTGCTTCAGGCTGCACTCAAAGGAAGTAGTAAACTCAACATCATAGCCATGCAAGAACATATGTAAGCAAATAATGCACACTTTGAAAAGGATTTTCTGCAGATGCTAGATGGGATGTCTTGTGATGTTCATCCTACTGTTTGGCTCACACTGTTGATTACGAAAGAGAGTGGGATGAACGTGGATGCCTCTGATTTGTATAGACCCAAGAAGAGGCCAAGGACAGCTTTCCAGACACTGGCCATGTATTGCCTGCATTCTAGTAGTTGGAGGGTGGAGATGCAGACACTGGTGTGAAGAGGGTAATGAAGACTTTATTAGCAAAGAGCTGCTGATTTGACTTCCTGAAGCACCGCCCTTCGGATGAGGAGCGGAACTGCAGCTTCTATTGTGCAGGTGGATTGGAGCCCTTTGGACTAAGGTGAGCTGTCAGTCTTTTTTTTTTTTCTTTTTTTTTATCACACTGTTACTGAGCGACATCTCACACCCCTTTGTGTCTCTGTTTTGGTGCTCCAGGCAGGAGTCTAGCATGCTAGGAGGGACACCACTACACAAAGGCTATGTTTGGGGTGAAGCCTAAAGAGGCGATTGGAAAGGAGGACCACTTCAGACTGGTTCGGAAGTATGAGACGGTGGGTGCACTTATGCTGCGATTCCCACTATTTAAAGCACAATGGGTCATAGGAGGTTGGAGACAAATTGGAAAGCATTTTCTCCCCAGCAAAGGAGAAAGCAAATGGGCAGCTCATTGTAATGGTTTGTGTATGGCGCTTTCTTATGGGCCCACGTACACTTTTGTACTAAAACACGGGCACAGGATCTGAAACACAATTAATGTCTGTGTGATATAAATTAATTAAATAAATATCTGCCCCTGCCAGTTGACACGCATCCCTCACAAAATCAAAAAGAAAGCCAGTCACTGGGTCTGCGAACAGTTTCTTACTGTTTCTGCCCCACTGTTACATACTGGGTGAGCCGCAGGCAGCAATCCAAATCGGGCCAGTCTTGTTGCTCATGTTACTGTCAAATGAGGGGACAGAGGAATAAGGCGCCAGTAATTTTCCAGAAATCACACAGTTGACAATGTGGGAAAAAGTGACTCAAACCAACTCTCCAGGTCCCAAGGTGCAAAACTTTAATGGGTCCCAACTACAGAATAGATGCCTTTGTAAAACATATAGGATGAGACAGCCATGCATGCCATTGGTTGCCCTATTTTCAGCTTTGGTCGAGTACCCCAGACTCTCCGTCCTGCTGCTCTTCTCCACCCACACCTGGTACAAGCAGAATGCATGTATTTCATTGACAGACTGCGGCACAAAACAAGCAGTGGTAAAGGATAGACAAATAAGAGGGCTGCTGTCACAGAACCTCATACTATTTCTTGCTTTTACTGGTAAACCAGGTCTTCGATTCTGTTCTTTTCACCATCCCTCATCTGGTACTGGCCAAGTGCCTTTCATAGGTAGAATGTGACTAAGATAAAACAGCAGGCAGAACCAGCCTCCAAACTAAGCGTGCCTTTGGGATGAGCCTACTCTCCTTCATCGATCCTGCACACACGGACGACCCCTGTGTTGTTTGGCTTCCTTGGCTCCTGCACAGGTGCCAGTGTTTGAAGGCAGTCAAGTTGATGCAATCACCCAGTAAGACTATTCTAGTGACTTTGAATAAAAATGGAATATAATAATACCAATAATGGAAAAGTGAGACACTAAGATCAGCCATCAGAACAGATGAAACAATGTATTTTTCAAAAGGCACTACCACTATAGCTGTTTTTTATATAGCCCTTCTTACAATTTCTAAGTGTTTCTAATTAATTTATGTTACTGTTGTGAAATTTCTAAAGAAGAGACACTTAGATCTCCACTAACGAGGACATTCGGGATGGAGCAAACACACCCACCCTTTTTCCTTACAAGGAAGGAGTGGAAATAGTATTCTAACCTTCTTTCTATGGACAGGACTTTTATTTCTAAAAATGGGGTGGTGGGGAGAAGCTTCCAAACCTATGTACACTTTTTTTTTGATGCCGACTGAGGCATAGTTGACTTGGTTGGAGGCAGTTCGGGAAGCTGTAGAAAACAACCTTACCCCATTACAAAGAGGATTTGGTGGTTATTTATGTTAACTGGGTTAACAAATGGTTCTTCCTGTGAATTGGCCAGTCGTTTTCTTTTTCCTGTCCCTCAGATAATGTGTTGAAGGCTTCAGTAAAGGCAGCTTCCACACGGACGGAATGGTGTTCATGGTCCTCGCAGCAGTGTGAGTGAGGTCTCTGGACATCATCCGCTTTGATGAGCTGCTTCTTTGCCCAGGTGTGGCATATACCCAACCTCAACATGGGTATTGTCTTGGAGCAAAGAGGTTTACCAATGAAGTACACAACACTAACACTTGAGTCACGATGGAGGCATTGGATTGAGCAAGTCTGAGTTAGTAGCGCCATAACATCTTTTTTGTTGCTGTGGAACCTTTACCCCTTCTCTCTGTGCCAGGAGAGAGGTTAGCTCATCTGGAAGACTACCACGCACCCAATAGATCACGCAGAACCCAGAACCAAAGACGGGGCTTTCTTTAGGTACCAAATGTAAGCTTCCCAGATATTTTCAGACAGCTCACTCAATGCCATCTAGAGTACATTGTGCTTGATAAGGACTACTGACTTTAGTGAGGGAAACTAATGATGTTCTCATTTTTCAGCAAGCTGCAGGTAATGCTCAGACACATTGACTGCAATTAATTAGTAAAGCTTGGTTTGTCACAAGTCCTCACACCCACTAGTACCCGACTCTCTGTTGGCTTCTAGGTCCTCAGAATGAGGTTCATGGCCAGAGGGTGGTTGGGGAAGGACGCACTTAAGTGGATGATCACTTTTAATTGTGATGATTACCTGGAAGGAGGGGGCAGATGAAACAACATCAGCTATGGCAGAATAGACTGTGAATCTAGGCAAGGACATCAATCTCCCATCATTCAGCCAAGTGCTGGGGAAGGTTTCTTAGGTTTTTCCAAATATAGGTCTCATTGGCTTCTTCTTGTTACATAGCTCCTAACCTGCTGGCCTGGTGCCCTTCTTGTAGGAGAAAAACAGTTTTAGTATAATTATTTATATATATATATATATATATATATATATATATATATATATATTTTAAACAAAAGCGTCCTCTCAGCGAAAGCGCACTCCCACCAGGTTAATTTAGGAAAATCGAAATTCAGCAACTCACAGCGAATTCCTTTCAGTCTTTTCAAAATTCAGGCCTATATCGAAAACATCTCTGGACACGTGTTTCGGGGTTGATCCCCTCATCAGCAGAGAAACTAAAAAATATATCACCCTCGTAGGTGCAGCCATTGCTGGATGTGTTCCAGACTCTCATTCCTTTTAAAGACCACATACCTGGCTCGTTCAGCAAATTCAATTGCAAGCACCTGATTAATATATTCAAGTGCCAGCCCCGAAACACGTGTCCAGAGATGTTTTTTCGATATAGGCCTGAATTTTGAAAAGACTGAAAGGAATTCGCTGTGAGTTGCTGAATTTCGATTTTCCTAAATTAACCTGGTGGGAGTGCGCTTTCACAGAGAGGACGCTTTTGTTTAAAATAAATCACCGGCTGGTCCAGCCGGGAAAGCAGCACCACTGTGTTCTGAGCAGGTCGGTGTGACTAAAATGGATTGTCACACTTCGAGCAGCAGGTTGGAATATATGCAGCTAATTTGAAAATTCACGTCGAATTCGCCTACTAAGGAATTGTATTCTTTTCATGATTTTGTCTGGCTCCAGCAACCCACTTTGGGTGCAACTACAAATGCGCAGGACTACCGTAACCAGCATGCACTTGGGCTGGTACTTGAATATATTAATCCAGTGCTTGCAATAGAATTTGCTGAACGAGCCAGGTATGTGGTCTTTAAAAGGAATGAGAGTCTGGAACACATCCAGCAATGGCTGCACCTACGAGGGTGATATATTTTTTAGTTTCTCTGCTGATGAGGGGATCAACCCCGAAACACGTGTCCAGAGATGTTTTTTCGATATAGACTGAAAGGAATTCGCTGTGAGTTGCTGAATTTCGATTTTCCTAAATTAACCTGGTGGGAGTGCGCTTTCACAGAGAGGACGCTTTTGTTTAAAATATATATATATATATATATATATATATATATATATATATATATATATATATATATATATATATATATATATATAATATATCTCACAAGAAAATCTCGGAATGCAGGGACTCAACACAGCGGTCCTGGATGGGCTCCGAGAGGCCCTAATAAAGCTTCCAACACTCCTTCACGTAACAGGAGACCCAGGACACCTCCAAAGTGCAATTCAATTTATTTCAGCACAAACATCCAACGCGTTTCGGCAACAGCCTTACTCATGGATACAACATTGTTGCAGTGCTCCAAGCTAAAAACCCAGATAATAGTAAACATAAAAAACAGACAAATCTCAATTCCCCCACCAAAAAGCACATACTGTGGCGGCCATCTTAAAGTGCTTCTGTAAGAGAGTTCTACAGTAGTTTGTACCATAATCTTTACAAATACAGCTCTAATTTTTGTTCAAATCCATTAGAATCTTAAGATTTACACGATATCACTCTCCAAAGAATAAATAGAGTAAAATCCAATTGCAAAAATACAAAACTGCATATAGAATAATTCATTACACTATAAAGGTATAATAAATAAATATTATCAAAATTTAAAATTCAATATATCACTTATAAATCTTGTACATGTCTATTTGTTATGGGATCAATGTGAGTAATTCAAGCATAGGTATTAATATACAAGCTATATATATATATTTATGTGTTCTCTAATGAGAACAAAGATAAGTAATAGGGTTTTTGTAGATGGAACACAGCACTGTGAAAAATGTAAAGATTGTAGGGGGAGAGCTAGCTGTTGAGATCACTGTAATGTAAACATGTCTGCATTGCAATTTTTTGCTGATGGCATTTGTGGCTACTGCCGATCATAGTGTTTTATTAAAAGATAATGGTGGTCGCCTTACAGTGTTTTTTTATTATTATTTTTTATTTATTTATTAGTTTCCTTGTACAACCACAATATAGAGTAGTCCAACAAGATACATCATGCATCAGCTTATCTTGGTATTAGATTGAGTTATACACAGTATGCATTATAGACCACTACTGACTCCTCCACCCAGTCAACCACCCCCAACCAGAATTCTGGCCTCCGCAGAGGGTCTCAGTCTTCACAGATAATCTGACTGTGTTGGGGGCTCCATCTCATCTCCCGATTGTGTTGTGACATGTCCATTTTTACATTGATTGTCCATTTGCATCGAGCCCCACTATATATTCTCAGAGGCCCCCGAAATTCTCGACCTGGATGAGGGTGGCACCATCCCAGCATATAGTCCGGGCCACCGGAATTAAGCAGCAGGAGAGGGTCAAATTATGCAGCAGGGTTAAGTAAATTGTGCAGCAAGAAAAGGCAAATTATGCAGCATAATGTGTTCACTTTGTAATATTACTTCATCATTTCATTTTAAACTTGGTAACACTGTATGGGTTTCACCTCATTAGTACCAGTTTAATATCCAAGTATGTCAATAAGCAACAGAAAGGTGACCCGTCCAGCTTTGCAAATGGCCTTTCACTGTGCAGCACCATGTGTTGGTTCATTTTTAGTACCTTTTGAACCATTTGAGCTAGAATTTTTTTTTTTTTTTTGGTTTTGTTAGAATCTGCAGATTATGTTGCAGATGATGGACTTTGTGGTAATTAAGTGAAAATAGTTCAGCCAATTCACTGCACATAATATCTTTCAACCAACATTTAAACTTGGGGGTAAGCCCCCCCGCATTGTCACATCAGGGCCACCTGTCTGCTGCCACTGGTGTCCATCTTGGGCTGTAATTTCCTACAGTACTCAGGGGGGGTCCAATATGCCTCCCAGTAATATCGTCATAGGGGAGATGTGGTTTGCATTGTGACAAGTACATGCGTCACCTGGGCCCAGAATGTCGTAACAGCTGGGTTTGACCAAGCATGATGGAAAGAATCTGCACCAGGGAGAGCACATCTACGGCAGGTGGTGTCTGCCAGCATGCTGTGCTATGTCATACTGACAGGGGTGTAGTACGTCCTGTGCAAATATTTGTAATGAATGTCTATTTTCCCATTTGGGGATATTTCTGTGGTTTGTGCGCAACACAAGCACCCCTTGTTTATCAATAATGTCAATGCCTAGGTCTAAAGACCACTGTGTACGAGGATGCCCTTCTGGTTCGGAGGTATCTCAGGATCCCATGCTATACATGTATGTCACCAGATGTTTAACGGATGGGTTCACCAGAAGGAAAGATAATAGCTCCTAGTCAACAGGGACATCTGGAAGTGACAGAATTAGCCTCTTCAGAATGTGTTTTAAGATTATGGGTAGCTTTGTATATTCAGCGTAGGGGAAGACATCTTAGCTATAAATTCCTCCAGTGGGATGTATTTTTGATTTGGGTACAAGTCCCCCATGTATCAGAGTTGTTTGCATTCCAGTACCAGAAGCAGAGCCGAGTTGTATTCAGTATGGGCGTATAGGTAATGTATAATCTTGGCCTGGTCAGCAAACTGATGGCGGTAGCCACTGACCTTCTCCAGCCATGAGAGAAACAGCTGGTGGTGTTTTAGTACATGTGCCGTGGTGTCGAGGAGACATCCTATCCTTTACTAACGATTATCCCAGATTGAGGGAGAAACCGATCGAGTGGTATCAGCAAACAGACAGGTTCGTGAAGCTTGCGAAGTGTCTTTGGGAAGACTTGAACACCTTGTTTGAGATCATTGTTCCACCTGATTTGTGGCTCGAGTGTAAGAGGGGTGGATTGGCAGACGAAGGGCCTGGCAAGGGATAAGGTGACCGGAGCTCCCTCTGTAGAGGTGATGAAGGGCTGGGTGAAGTGATCAATCATACCCCATTCCAACCCATGTACGTCCGTTATGAATCCAATGATGAGCAAACTGGTCCTAGGCCACTAAGTAGTAAAGCTAAAAATTTGGTGCCCCAAACCCTCTCCTATCATAGGGCTTCTGTAACTTTGACCAGATTTTCCTTGGCTGTTTCCCAGCCCATGTCCTAGTAGTCATGAAGGACTGCAGTTGTGGAAAAAAATGCTCTGTGGAGAGGAATGGGGATGTCCTGAAATAGATACAATTGTTTCTGAAGCACTACCGTTTTCTTCAGGGCGAGATCCATTTCTGTATTGTTAGTATTCCTGGCAATACAGGTGCCATAATTCACCCGCACAACAGGTATAATGTATCATCCAGATATTGACATTAAGTATCTGACCAGCTCTGTTATCCAACACAACGTGGATTTGAGTTCTCGTGTAGTAACAGCAGTGAGGGGGACTAATAATAATGTTCCAATGTATTATCTTGTAGGATTGGGTGTAAGTTGCAGACATAGTTCTTAATTAGGAGGAGAACATCATCCACATATATTGACACTACAACGTCCATTTTTCGGAAGCTAATACCCCATGGTGGGGATGGTCTCATAAGAGTTCAATCATTTGCCATTTCAACGTCAAAATATCACCGCCACTTCAAACTTGGTCTATTTGATGTGTAAATGTAAAGAGTGTACACATCTTGTCCACTATGGAACGGCAAGGATTAAGCCCCAACTGGTCTGGCTGGACAAGCATGAGCAGGGGGGGTGGGGGGTAGTTCTTGGCTTCAAGAGCATGATAATGATTTCCTCGCCCATTGAGTTAGGGAGAGGGCTCCTAGACCGAGAGTAGGATCGGAGTCGGGTCATCAGCATACACTTTATAGAATTCATCAAGAAACATATGCATGTCATTGGGGGATTCTGCTGTTCTGGAGCTGTATAAGTATTTGTAGAAGGCAGTAAAACAATCCAGTATGTCTCGTGATCCATGAAAGTCCTGCTGCCAATCCTTATTTGTGACCCCTGTTATGTGGCTCGCTGCCTAATTTGGCCACAGCAGCAATGCAAGAATATGCATGCCCCAGGCATTCTCTATCACCATATATACGGGTTATATTTATATTTGCTACAAAAATGGATATACCTTTAAGCTGCTTCTTTATACTCATGGATTTTGGTTTGTAAAGACTCAAACATGGGATGCTCCCCCCCCCCTTCTCCCAGCCTATATTTTCAGTAAGTAATTCCTTGTGGCTTGGCATAAGGCTTCCCTAAGCGCCCCATCCAGCAAATTCTCTGGGCATAGGCGCCACAGTCAAGTAGTATGGGCCCCCAAAGGGAGTGCCATGCCCAGAACTGGGGAGTGGTCTGACAGTGTACGTGGCATGTATGTTTGGCATGCATCCACCCCAGGATGTTTTTCATACCAAAACAGGCCTCTAGCCTGGAGGAGGAGTCTTGCACCGAAGAATGGAACGTGTACCCCCGGTCCTGGGGGTGTAGTGCCCTCCAAGTGTCCACCATATCATTGTCTTGTTGGTTGTTGGCCATGGTTATCCCCGCCTGGTTGTGTGCGAACCAACCCCCTGGTGCAGTCAAGTAGCTGGTCTAGAACTGCAATGTGCTGCCCTCCTCACAGCACTGCTTGCATATCCAACATACAAATGCAAGAGTTTTTTTTGTTTGTGTGTGTGTGTGTGTGTGTTTGTATGTATAAAAAAAAAAAACGAAACGATCTGTGTTCAGGGCATATAAGTTCATCATTGTGAGGACCTTGGCCAAAATATAGCACCCTTTAGAGTCTGAGAGCATGTATGAGTGACGGAAGTTAGTTGATCTGTGAATTAGTATGGCCACCCCTCTGGAGTAGGTTGAATATGAGATGGGATTGCTTGACAGGTATGCCCATGGGGGAAGCAGACAGCCTTGCATCACAGTTTCAGAATAGGGGCCCCTCGCCACTTGTTTAGTTCTCAGAACACAGATGGGAGCAGACAGTTATCAATTCAGCTCTAGGACCCCCAGGCCAGCAGTCCTCTTTGCAATAGCGGCGCCCCGCCAGTAACTGCCACACCATACCTTATGGGGCCCAGGTGCTGGGGGAGAGCCACCATCAAATAACCGTCTGGTCTGGTGATGTGTGGCTTGGGGGGTATGGGGAATGATGTGTGCACCGAAGAATGGAACATGTACCCCTGGTCCTGGGGGTGCAGCGCCCTCCAAGTGTCAGGGGGTGCCGGAGCGCTCCAGTCAGTCTACCGGCTTTCTCTCCAAAGCAGCCACTTAATTTACCTCTCCACGTGGCAGGAGTTGTTCAGGGAAGTAGAACGCACGGTGAGGCACCTGCTCAGCTGCCCCTTTCCTGGGCCAGGGCTCACACCGCCTGAACACCACCCTTGTCTCTGGGCTCCCTGGTCATGTCTCTAGCCTGCCAAGTGCCGCAGGGCCCACACAGCACCAGACGTCACCACCTTAGGAGGTGCACATGGGAACGCCCTCTCCGCTGCAGCTGGCTAGAGGCCAAGCAGGCTGCAGCACTGTTTGGTTTCCTCCAGCTCACTGGCACCTGCTTCACCCCGGGGGAGGTGGTCAGCAGTCACGTCTGGTGTTGCCTCTCTGGTTCTCCTCCTTGGACCCAGGTGAATGAGGTATCAGCAGTCAGATCAGAAGGATATTTCTGCAGGGTTGTTGCTCTGGCCCATAGAACAGATTTCTTAGTTCAAGCTCTCTAGCACCCCGTGGTCTCCTTAAAGTTGGGATCTTTAGAAGGGAGAAAAGCAGTAGTGATGCTGTTCCCTGGAAGGACCCGGAAAAGTGTTTGGTGCAAACCATTTGAACAACCACTAGAGGCACAGCACAGAGCTAAGTGAAACTGAATATCTACCTCCTCTTAAAGTCATGAAATGTGCTTGGCAAAGCCATTCCAACTGTTGTATGAAATAGAAACCATATACAAAAACCTCCTAAGACCGGACTTCCTTTGACACCCAACACAGCGCTACTGTAGAATCCCAAAAAAACAAGATTCAATAACTAGGGATCTAAAAGATTCAGAATGCTGTACAGTGTGGACAAAATGACAGGACCCAGACAGTCATTAGAAATGTATAGTAGACTCGCCACCCACAAGAGGCCCAGGAAAAATAAACTAGCTTCATGCAATCCATACAGAACATGCGTTAGGAGTCAACTTGCCTCTGAGAATGGATTACCTCTCAGAATGGAAGGTTTCTGAGAAGCTTTCCACACCAGGATCTTGTTGCAGTTGCATTTAGTGTGGATCTTCCAAAGTCCTTGTAAGTCAATTTATTACTGCCTAATGTGTCAGGAAGAACATAAATGGCATCAGAAGACTCTTCTCTTACAGACGTGGTGATAAGATGGACACAGTGTTGAAAAGGTTTTATTCTGGATCTTTTCTGGCCATTGGGGCAAATACAGTACCAGGATCCCTATAATTCAGCCTTCTGAGATGCCTTGCATTTGTAGGCTGTTTTCAAAGATAGCTAGGACAACTGTTGGTCACTGAGAAGCAGATTTAGCTCGTCAGTTGTCTCTGTGGACATAAACACGGCATCAGCTCTGGCACATGGTGAAACTGTGGCTCAGCTTGATGCATGTAATTTTGTGACTAGTTTGGAGACCATGCCAAGAAAACAAGCAGCTAGGAATGCCATTCTCTGAAGTGAAACCGTGTAGCACAGCCTAGGAGCACATAACCAAAGGCTTTTGATAAGAGGCAAATACATGGAACGCCAGGGGCAGACTTAGCTACATTTTACAAGAATCGGCCTGTACAGCGGCTATCACAGTACAATAACATGGACCCGGGGAGGTAGAGGGGTCAGTGCCACGAGGGTACATCTGAACTTCTTTATATGCTACAAAAATGGCAATACTACCAGTAAGAAGCCAGGAGCACTTACAACTACAGACCTGATTGTCCTGCATGTCCCCTTCCAGTTGGAGAAAGGGCCTGTTGGATTGTGTGTGCCAGCAATGGCCCTAAGGTGGAAGAAAAAAAACCTGGATTGACTGAGGTACTCATACATGGCCCAGGAAAAGTAGGAGATTTACTTGCTCATGTTAAGAACACAGTCAAATGGGCCACACTCATAATCGTTTAGATTGTTAGCCCTTTTAGGGATAACAAGCTTGATTTACATGAATTCCTTCATGATTTAATAACCCTTACTGAGAGAACATTTAATTCAATATATTGCTTCTAGTGGTGAATCTAAAATATCTGTATGCTTTACAGATGTTTATACTAAAAGTAAACCGCCTTATTTCAATTCACCTTCAGTGTGAAGTAATGAGAGTAACTTGTACTTGTGTTTACTACTGAATTATTTAGATTTTATTTTTTCTTCATAGATCGCCAAACTAGGGATTTACAACTTTACAGACAACATACTTTTCCCACAGTGCCATGAACAGTTACTGCTCTGCTGATAAATAATCCAAAAAGGAACAACTAATTGGCTGTGGTTTACAGTAGTTGAAATAATACGTCTAAAAATGAACACAGCTGGAACTCGCTTCTGGAGAAATATTTGTAAATCAGTTTAATAAAAAAAAATTCCTTGGTGGCCTGAGTGTACATTTGCGTACAATGCAACGAGGATACCCTCGGGCCAAACACTCCTCTCAGAGCTCCAGCCGAGGCTTTTATTTGATGTCCTCCCCTCGCTGAGAGATGGGGTTTCCATTAAGTACTTGCGTGTAGGCTGTGGGAGGGCGAGTCTTTGTAAGTGGAGACGGCTAAGATGAGGGTAGGCTAAGAAGTAGGGGGGGGGGGGGGAGGGTCAGACACACACTGTCAATGATTAGATACTTGAGACCTTCATCAGAATTTTGCAGAAAGCCAAATGCTCAAGTTTTATTTTTGAACTACCAGCAAGTACCAGGATTATGATTGGAATGTTTTGTGCCATGTACCAAAATTGTGGACATTAATAATGCTGTTTTCATTTTTCTATTCTGTTAATATGACTGGCAAAAACAATACCTGGGTTAGTTTAATACATTTTTATTGAAGTTCCATATAGGCAAGGAGAGGGAAGTACTTTCTGAATCATATAAATCACAGGTAAGTGGCAGCGTACACATGTCACCCTCTCTTACTTCCAGCCAGGGAGAAAACTGCATCCAAGCCTCTCAACTAGGCTTCTGACTGCAGTCGGTGTATTCTTGGATCGCTCAGCTACCACCTTTCCTTTTAGGATGCAAAGCAATTTAGTCTTTTGATTGCAGAAAAACTAAATCAAGAGTCACGTTTACCTCAGTGATTCTAAGGTAAGGTTTAGGAACCGATTTATCCAGTTCGGATAGATGACATCAGTCTAGTTGGCCTTCGGAAAGCTAAACACAGGCTCCTTAGTAGGAACTCTGCCTTTGGGTACCATAATTACCACCAAAATCAACAATGTCTAAGCAGTGCATTTTTTAAAGTGGCACTGTAGTCCAGCCAGTTCAAATGTCAAGGTGTTAATGTACAAAGCTGCAGAGGTTTTAGGCTCAAATCCCTGTCTAAGTGCAAAATCCACATGAAGGAAGGGATACGTTGAAATGTAAAAAGAACATGCTAACAGAGGCCATGTTTGGGCATTCAATATTAGGGGTGGTTAAAACGAGGATACAAAATAGGCAACAAATTTAGAAAACATTGAAAGGCACTTCGGTTGCTTGGAAGACAAATATTTTTTTAGGATTTTTTTTGCCACATTTAGTTGTTCGAGGAGTCATGTTAGATGCTAAACCATCAAATAATAGGTGAATATTCATTTTTAAAACATGTGCAGTGTCAGGTGTGATGTATATCAGACGTCCATTGTAGGTTTTGTTTGTAGGTGTTCGTGGGTAAGGACTGGGAAGATGGAGAATTTGTTCAAGTAAATTGATAGGCCAGACGTAATTTCAAATATTTCTGGAGTTCGCAAAGTCCTGAAGTTTCTGGGTCTGTTAAAACCATCAATGTCATCAGTGTTGAGGGTGGTTCTATACAAGAGTCCTGGTCCCCATTTGAACCCCATCATTTATATCTCAATTCATAGCTAAAAAATAAAATAAAATGAATGCCATAAATGCTAGTTCCAGAACCTCAGTCTTCCCTGCATTAAAGCAGAGATAGTCTTGCCACACAGTTTTTAATGGTTATCAAGCAAGCTAAAATTTGTTTCCTATTGACAGAGCTATGACTGAGAGCCACTAAATACAGTGTGTCCTTACGGTACATATCACAGTGTAGACACTTGCAGAAGGATTCTTCTATGCCTTAAGTAGAAGTGAGGGTAATGCTGAACCCTGAGGTACACCATAGTTTAGGTGATGTTTTGAAACATTTTATTTAATGAATTTGCCATTTGTGATTTGATAGAGACTACCGTATTCATCTTGAGGGCATACCACTCAATCCCAAAACATTTTCAAGGAGGAGCACATAGTCCATGGTGTGAACGACCACAAAGGGATATAGAAGGATTAGTTCTGCTGTCTCTGCGGCTCAGTGTGACCTTGGCCATTCCGATTACTATCACCTGAACTAGGCTTTTATAAATAATGTACATTCATTGCACTTTGCTCCATTGGCTTTTCACCACCTCATCATCTTTCATCGCCATAAACTCACTACATCCCTCCTCTCTGTCTGTGGACTTAACCATACATCCTTTATTCATGTATAAAGCTACTCTCCTCTGTCCTGTTTTTCACCAATCATTACTACCACGTACCAGTGATGCACTTCTTTAACTTCAAAAGGTCCACAAACTTAATCAAACTTTGTCTTACTGGTGAAAACCTCACTTTGACCTAATCACTAGTTACTCTATCCCTCTCCCACATTTTGTTATGGATTCATGTGACATATTACCCGATTCAGCAATTCCTTCATTCACACTGGGATAAGATTTGTGCTTGGTTTCCTTCCTCTGATTATTGCAGATGGGGAAGATGATGTATTGGCATTCTCTGTCTTGTGACAGGCCCATGCTAAATATCAGACTACCTTTTCTACTCTTAACCTGTTGGGAAGTGCTAGTTAAATTGCCCCTTTTGATCATGCAGTTTGCCCCCTCAGCCGTACTATTTGCTTGAGGATTGTATAACTGTGTGCATGAGTGCTTAACCCAACAAATAGACAAACACTATTTCATATCTTATGAGGTCGGTTGTGTACCATTGTTGTTAAGTGCTTTGTTGGTAATTTCTGACAAGAATTTTAACAACTATTTTGAATGTACGTCCTTCGTTACAAATGCAAGTTTCCTTTCCCTCATGAGCCCAGGCAATGGACTTATAAAGCCACACTTGCCCAGAATCACAAATCACCCATCACTCCATTCTACACCCATATTTCAACCTCTTTTCACCATCCTCTCACTTAGCACATCACTCCGTCCAGGACATCACATTGTTTTCCATACCTGGCCATCAAACTCTTCTCAATCTTTTCTTTGTAAAGATTTGGCTCAAATGACCTTTGTGCGCTATATTAAAACATTTTCTATCCACCTCAACAGGTAACATGCATTTGTCTACTCACCGTATCAATTTCTCTCTTAATAATGATGATTCACCCACTATTTTGAGATATGGTGCTAAGGCACTTGGTAAAGCAGTTTCTCTCTGTCCACCCTTCATAATACTTTGAACTGCTCAACTCAGGACATCATCTGCACCCATCTCATAGGATCACTCCTCGCTAGATACTGTCCCTTGCCTCCATTGTACCACATCACTTGTGCTTGCCACAGCCCCTTCCTTTTCTCTGGATAGAACTACTTTTTTATTCACAATTTTCCAGTTCAATGGTACATGAGACAAGTAGCCTTCGTTGGACTATCCTGGACTGCATTCTATGGCATACGTATACTCCTGGAGGCTAGCTGCTAATCTGCCTAATTAGGCAGACCCTTTTCTGACGTCACCTGGTGACTAGATTTTCATAAACGGCTTATGATCTGTGCAAATGATAATCTGAATACCCCACACAAACTCTAAAGTATTCTAGACCCCAGGCTGCTGCTAACGCTTCCCTCTCAATGACACAGTAATGCAACTCCATTTTACTCCGCAAGAGTGAAGCAAATGTAACTGGTTTTGTTGTTACTGGAGTGAACTTGGGACAACACTGCACCTATACTGGTAGTACTTGCATCAACAGTCAGAAAATGTTTGCTTTTTGTGTCCATCGAACTATGAATCCAGCATTGCAAATCTCCAATTTGATATTACCAAAACAAGTTTGACGTGGGTCATTCCAGTTAAAACTCCATCCTCCATTTCTCACGCTTAGTGTCAATATATCCAAAAAAGGATTGCAATAAATCATTGTGTAGAGGCGCTAACTTTATCACACTGATGAGGTCTTTCTTTGGTCCGACTCCTTCCGCAGATGACACATAATCCAGATACTCTATTTCTGTTACCCAAATGTGTACTTTTCTTTTTCTGAGGGGAAAACCTGCTTCTGCAAGTCTATCTAAGGAATATTTCAGAGCTAGAAACAACTTTCCACACGGTTGCCGAACACCAATATGTCATCCTGGAAGTTTATGACCTTGTCCAAACCACTGAACACTTTGCTCATCATCCGCTAGAAGACACTTGCTGCTGACAATAGACAAAACAGCATCCTGGTGAATTGCAAAATGCTTTAAATAGTTATGAACACTGTCAGATATGTGAACTGCTCATGGAGTCTAATTTAGTAAAATACATGTTTCCATCCCAATTTGTAGAACTTTCTACACCCCCCCCACCCCACCTTCTAAATGTTGTCTGTAATAATCCTTTTGATTCAAACTTCTTTGATCCACACAAGATCAATTTTGATTTTGTGCTTGCTTTTCCTGCTATAAAGCCTTATCCTGTAGATACACTATCTAGTTGCAGATTCCTTACCTTTGAATTTCCTGCAGGTGTCAGATTGGATCCCGAGAATATTGTGAGCATTACCCCTGATCGCCGCTGGGTGGCGTTGGTCGGCTCAGTGTCCATTATCTGCATTGTCTACGCCGGATATGACCTTGCTATTCCTATATAGGCACCACCCAGCGAACTGACATCAGTTTCTATTTTCAACTTTCCACTCCAGAAGTGCAAAACCATGAAGAACACGGACTACTGGTGAGTCAAAACTAAGGCCCTGAAGCGAAAGTCCCTGTCCTTAGAAATCAGTTCGCTGAGCAGGGAGGATGCCTGGGTTGGTAAGTAATCTGCAATTAGAAATTGTCTGTATGAGATAAGATGTTACCGAAGGCAAGTAACTTTTCCTCTGATAGAGACTGATAGTTGCAGATTCCTTACCTGTTGAGTAGATACCCAAGCAGTACTGTCCCCGGAGGTGGGTCTGCGAACCAAGGTCATACTAGATAGACCTGCAGGACCTAACAGGCAAAGTACTTGTCCTTACGGACTTGACTGTCCAGGCAGCAGTGTTTGGTAACTATGTCCAGAGCATGCCCACGTTGCCGCCTGCCAGAAGTCAGTCTGTCGTAGGACTCCTGTTATTAGAATGAGACTGCTGGATTCGGGGCAGCAGCACCACGTTTGTGGGTGACTGAATCAATTCCACACCATCTTGACAGCTGTAGGGCCAGTCCTTTCGGCTAGCTAGCAGCACCTCACCAAAACCTGAAAGAAAAAGTGATTTGTGGCAGCCTGAAACCTGACGCTGTGTGTCTTCTCAGGGGAAGTAGTGGCCAACAAGTCTTACCCCTTTCTCTCGTTAGCAAAAGATCTCATACACACATAGGCCAAAGAAAGATGCAGGATGGTTTTCAATACATTTCAGGGGTGTAGAATTTAATAAAATATCTACTTGTCAGTGGAACAGGTTGCTTTTTAAATCTGCTTGTCCTGTAAAAAACAAAAAATAAATCTACTTCTCCCTTTGGTGCTAGGTAGTGCGGCAACAAATTATGGCCGCAATATCCTTATGTACGAGCTCTGATAATAGCCTTTCTGAATAAGCCAGGGCTAATACTGTAGTAGGGCTTGAATAATAACAATTTAAAGTCCGACTATAGCAATTTCCTTATTTTGCCACCATTCCGCAGATCTATATGCTAGGACTGGAGGAAGCATTGAGCAACAGTTCCAGGGCTGGAATGCCTTTGAATCTGTGCAAACCTACTAACTTGCATGTTTTAAGGATTTTCACCAGCTCCTCTCTAGTCTTTTCCCATACTGAGAAAGGTTGGAAATTTACTCGTGACAAGAGCATAAATAGAAGTTCTTCCAGGGTTGCGAAAAAAGTGGTTGGAGGGAATAAATACATTTTTGCTTGAGCAAATCTACTCATGTATATTTGCTCATGCTAAAATATAGTTCACCAGTATTTTCTAGGAGTACGATGATCTGGTCTACTTTAGTAAATTCTTGTGAATTCATTAAAGTCACTAATTCAAAGACACATAATATGGGTGCACTTTTGTGTGTTTTTTTTTTTTTTTTTTTTTTTTTTGGGGTCCCTAATTAGGTCTGAGATTAACCAACGCATTCTGTTTTTCTTAAACTTCTATTTCGCTCTCTATCGGCTGTCTTTATTGTGAGTGATCATGTTCTGCTTTTCCAGAAGGAGCGTATTGGCACACAAAGCAGTTTTATTTAGTGCCAAGAACTACTGTGGCAATAAGTGGCGTAACAAAACTGGAGGGGCCTCTCTGCA
Organism: Pleurodeles waltl; assembly: GCF_031143425.1. NCBI lineage: Eukaryota > Metazoa > Chordata > Amphibia > Caudata > Salamandridae > Pleurodeles > Pleurodeles waltl. The sequence goes on along the minus strand of NC_090446.1, from coordinate 763,242,238 downwards.
AAGAACATGGAAGGGGCCCTTTCCGGACTCACTCAGGGCAGGGTCGGTGATGAGGGGCGCCCCCTGGAGTTGGAGCACCTCTCTTCTCCATCATCCCTCCTCCCTCCTCCCTCTTCTTCTTTCTTCGCCTTTCTCCCACTGTCAGTAATACAGCGTGGCCTTAAAACATTTATTTAGAGCGCTTAGCCTAATAATACATGCTCTTTATGAATTAACCATAAATACAAGTTTGAACAGCATTAACATACAGACACTTATTACCTCAACTGAAGACAGTTCCCTTCCCTGTCAACTGGCAGTCATAGGGTTTGTGCTGCAGGGTGTTGGGCCTACTTGTCCCAAGGATGAAATAAACATGAAAACGGGTTGCTCTTGACCACAAACAATATGGCCTGGGCATTGGCCTATAGGAATTCCAAATCCTTGCATTTATTGAAAAGACTGCAATCTACAATAAAATATGAGCTGCAATCATTAGGGCAAAGATTGGAATGGTTGTGACCAGGAAGAAGAAAATAAACAGTCCCACCATATTGTATTATCATACATAGATGAGGTTCTACCTATCCCCTAACTCCTAAACAAGAGCATATCTGTCCGTACTTAATCCATTAGAGGAGCACCCACCCCATTACCTGAATGATAGTGGTCTGCCCGCTGTCTATGGGTCGGTTGTAGAGACAAGGCTGAGGTTAGCAATTAAATGGCATGTAACATGGACGGAATCCTGGCCGGTATGACCTCCCTGTTGTCCCTTGGCCTGTACAGTATTTTTATAAGAAATATATTTCTGTTCTATGAAAAGGCCTGACATGGGCATGTGCCTACGTGTTGGACTGTTTACATACTCTTGTGGCAACAATTGCTAGCTGGATCACCATGTACTGTTCTTGGCAGCTTTAGACAGAGGTACATAGTGAAATGTCATGCACAGAATAATAATAATTCTTTCGCAGAATCTCAGAGTTACAACTCATTAGAAAAAAACATCCCCTCTGAAAGCAAGCGAACTAAAAATGAATACAACTGAATAAATGAAATCAGAGCACATATGAAGGTGAAAGAGCACAGGCTTAACATAAGGTAAAATATCTGTGCCCAAGCAGAGTGTAAAAAGAACCCACGACAGGACTGGAACTCCAGGTGCTAGCACAGTGGTCGTAGCTGTAACTCTGGTAGAATGAGCACGCAAACTTTCAGGGGGTTGCTTTTTGGCCAGTGCGCAGCAGATCTTAATGCTGAGAAAGACCCACATTGAGATAGTTTGCTTCTGCACTGCCCAACCGTTCATCGGATCCAGATACCCCACAAAGATTTGGTCATCCACCCAGGAACTCTTTTGTACGATCAGTGTAAAACGCCAAAGCTGTTTTTGGGTCCAGGTGGTGGAATCTCTTCTCTTCGTTAGAAGGATGTGGGGGGTAATGTAAAAAGTAGGAAAGGTGATGGATTGACCTACATGAAAGTGCGCAACCACTTTTGGCAAAAAGGAGGCTCTAGTACGAAGCACCACTTTGTCAGGATCGATGGAAAGGTAGGGCGGCGTAGATGACTATGCCTGCAGTTCACTCACCTTGCGGGCAGATGTATTAGCCACAATGAAGGCTGTTGTCAAAGTGAGAAGCCTGAGAGGGCAATTGTGGAGAGACTCGAAAGTCACCCAGCACTAGATTTTCCAGATTCTGTCACACTTTTCCTTTTTATTTGCCTGTCTTTAAAATCTGTTTTTGGAAAACAAATGATGTCTGTTTGTTCACCCTGATGCCCCCCCCCCCTTGGTTTAGATCTATAGATATATAAACCATGCTATATGTTTAACCTGAATTGGCAGCTCTACTCTCTTCCCTCTGATAACACATTTTGGCATGTTTTTGACACCCAAGTTACCATCATCGCCCCCACACACAGTTCTTTCTGACCCTCGGGACCCAGGTTCAGATGTTACCTCATCTGATAACACTGCTGCCTTTATCTTGTTTGAGTACCTGACAAAATGTCCTATACATCTGCACCTCCTACATTCCTTGCCTATTGCATAGCAATTCTTTTGAGCCAGGCATCTGATTGTTGCTACCACACCTGTTACAGCGCTTTTTCCTATGGAATCCCTCCGTAAACTGTTAATAATTTTGGAGGTAACATTGTCGGCTCTTTCCTGTTTACCCATGTAATTCTGTTTTCACCTTTTATCTCTCTGCCTTCCATTTCTCTCATACAGTACTCAGATTCTTCTACCACCTTGACATTTTCATTTGTATCTTTTAGTGATAGATTTTTTTCACTGCTCACATTTCCTGCATTTTTTTGCTATTCCATTGGATAAGTTTTACATTTTTTATTTTAAGTAAGCAATAAACCAAGGGTTAACTCACCAGAACATAAGTACATTTTCCAAAGTAAAGGAGATAAAACACCAATTGTCAGTTTGCATTAAATGTAAAATGTTATCCACTCTTTGCAAGTCATGTAATGCTGATAATGCCACATAAAGCATACAAATCTTCTCTTTGGTAATTGATGTTAACTTGTTAAACATATCACTTACAATAAAGTGTTGTACCACAGGTATATTCTTTAAAGGTGTTTACATTTAAAATGAAATTATAATATGTTCAGTCCATGATGAGGATGATTTGAGGATCAATAAGAGAATAAATTGAAATAGAACACCATACCTATTGAACAAAACCTAAAATACTTGAAAGTACTAAAAAATCATATGAGAGGTGATAATCATTATCCACTCTTACAGTAAATTTGCCCAAACCCAAAACTTTCCTTCCGACTTATTGGACATCTTCACAGAATCTTAAAAACTCATTGAACCCCAATATTAAATTGAGCAAGCTGAAAGGTTACAGCAATCACAAAGAATAAATCTGAAACCTGCTGTAAATCTAATCGTTACAAAGGCAGAAAATGGCACATGGAAACATCGGAGCATATAAAGCTTTAAGAAAATATTGGTGAAACCCTCCTCTTTTACCCTGCCGACTAGAATATTTGCCTTTGCTTGAGGCTGGCACCACATGATTAAAAAATAATCTCTGGAATTTCCCCAAACAACATCTTATTTTCCAGGAGGTCGCCTATGTTATGAGCATTGCAACTAGTCATTTGATATTTTATAGCGATGCACCTGATGTGCAATTCCCTGAAACCTGTTATCTCTTTGTTGCTCTTGCTTGGGTTAATGACGTAATGAGAAGGCGCTGCATCTCATAAACATAGCAAATTAAATTTCTTAATAATAAAAATTCCTCCCACTAGATTCTGTTTTAGATGAGTCTAAGGTAGGCATATGAGGGTCGTCATTGAGCAGCGACTGCAGGTTTGGGATAAGTATTTTCAGATTCCTCTGGTGTCTGCTACGCAGAGCGAGTGGGGCTGGGAGCTATAAATTGTAAATTGTGAGAAATTGGGTTGTTGGTTGGGTGGAGGGGATGAAACCCTACTCAAGCAATAGCCACAATCATTTGGGTAAACCACAAAACATCACCAAATTAACCTGTGCTTTAACCCTCTGGTAGATTGATATAAAATCAGTCTGGCTCAACTTGGAGGTAATATTTATGTAGCACACAAACAGTAATACAATGAAAACACAACACAAGAAAAATCCCACATCAAATTAGAAAAATAGAGTAACTTATTTGCCACCAAAATGACAAAAGTCCAATCAGAAGAACTGGAAATGTGAATTTTGTAGTTAAGTATAGTGCTTAAAAGCCAGTCATGGTTATCTGGTCGTGCAAGGCCACGTGACAGTCACATATTCAGGCTGACTGCAGTCGTATTCGGGCCGGATACAGGGACCAGGTTAGTCCTGCTGAAAGAGTTAGCTTTAGAAGTATAGTGCAAAAAGTCCAGTTTGCGGTGGAGGAGGCTGCAAGGAGCAGGCCAGGCATTGTGGACTGTCGTTACTGTAGTGTGAAGATCCTGTTAGGTGCTGCAGATGGCTGTTGCTGGAGATTTGCGTTGGTGTTCACTGCAGGCTGCCAATACTGTAGCACAAATTGCAGATCTCACGTTGCCAGTTGCTGCAGTGTGCAGAGTCTGGTTCACTGGAGTTTTTCGTTGGTGGTTGATGTGGGTGGAAATATCTTGCAGTGAAGAGGCTCACTTGCCAAGTTACAAAAACTTCAACATTTCTCCTGTTTGAGGAGGAGCTCAACTGATGCCACATCAAGGGTCCAGGATCTGAGGGGCACCTCTTGGGGAATAGGAAATACTCGGGCAGGTCCAGTTACAGGTTCAGGGCAGTAAGTCAGGTTAGTCAGCTGATCCTTAAAGTCACTGCATCCTGGGATGCATTCCTTTTCAGCAAGCAGGAGGGAGTCCTTCTTCTGAAGTATCTACAAATCCAACAGTGTACTGAAGAGTGGGTCAGAGGGTTCCCTTTTTATACCGGATATCCTCTTGGAAGTGGGAGAAACTTCTGGTGTTTTCCCCCTACAGAGGTGTCTGGAATTTCCCGCCTCCCTGCCTTGCTCCCAGTGTGTATAGGGACACAATAGGCTAGTGTGAAGTTCTTTGTGTGTGAGCTATACCAGTGCCTTTGAAGTCCACGTCTGGCAGGTGGCCACCCATTTAAACCAGGATGGCCCTTCCTGCCAAGACCCATACCCACAATTGTGATATCTGGGAGGAAGACTCAAAGGCCATCTACTAACTGTACCTAGTCATGTGACCAGAGAAAAGGCTATAGGCAGCAAATGGTTAGGCCAAGAAAATGTCAACTTTATGAAAGTGAAATTTTCAGAAAGTTGACTCAAAATCCAACTGTACCATTAGAGAGGGCTTTAAATTACAATTCCTCACACACCAAACCAGACATACCTACTTGCTCCCACTCAAAAGTTATCACCATTAAATGTAATATTGTGTACTGCAAGGCCTACCTATGGGAGAGGTATGCCTTGCAGTAATGAACAGTTTTTCACTACCAGGACATGTATAATTAAAAAATGTAGGTGCCCAACTTTTCAAATGCAATACACCCTGTCCTGTGGACTGTTTAGGGCCTATCCTAGTGGTCTCATTTTCCAGTTTGGAATGGCAACTTAACCTACACACACAGCCTGCAATGGCACACCTGAGACATGTTTAAAAAGGTTACTTAAATGGGTGACACAAAGTGCTGCAAGCTCATGAGTAGCATTCCTAGGGTACATGTAGCTCCTCTTTATTAGGGACTTACAATCCAATTTAATGTGTCAATTGAATGCAAGCCAATTACCATGTTTGAAGGCGAGCACTGGCTCGCAGTGGTAAAGTGAACGGAGTCCTCAGGCCAACAAAAAAAACAAGTTCAGCAAAGAAAGGAGGAGTAAGGCAGAAAGTTTGGGGGAGGGTCACTTAAGGGTATAGGTCTAACATAGATTTTATCATAGGGACCCACCACTTCTACTTCTGGAAATATATTTCTAAAGAAGACCTGTTACAGCTTCTTCATGAGCAGCAATTTGGGGTTCTATTGAACCCCAAGCCAGGAAGAGTAAGAGGGGCTTTCCTACAATATCCTAAACAACCAATTTTAGCTTTAACACTCCATAAGAAGCTGATCTTTAGGTGCTAGAAGTAAAGGATCAGTTGTCAATAAGATTCCTTCCGAAGACTTATGCTGTGACCAAGTGAGAAGAGGTCCTTAATCCTACCGTAACAGTGGGTTCTTTTTTGGCACATTTAATTGGCAGTCATTTATTGGGATGATTGTTTTCCATCTGGCACAGTAAATGTCAAGGTGCAAATATACATCCAAGAAGGCCTTATTACCAATTATTATCCCTTTGAAAGCTGCTGTTTGTACAGAATGCACCTCTCAACCTTTGGTTATGGATTCTGAATTCTTATCCACTGCTGTAGAAAAGAGCACATACTATTTGGACCTACTCTTACAAATGGAGCAGGAAGCAATGTTTTTAGCGGACTGATCCTCGGATGTCATAAGGTCATCCGCATTGGCCAGAGGAACCTCCATTTTACCCTGTAGAAACCTTTTGGATGAGGTACTGGAAGTCTGCAAACCAGGCTGGATCTAGCAAACATTACTCCTGACTAACAGCCAGTGCCTATGAGAGGAAGGTTGCTGGACTATTACAAAATATAGAAACTGTCTGTCAGTGATCGATGGGTGTTGAGTTTAGTCTGGAGAGACTGTGCTATTGAATTTAACAGTCTTTCTTCAGACTCTGGAGTTATCTCAGCAACCATCCCCACAGATCTGATAAAATGTGTTTTTGTGGTCAGCAGTCCAAAAAGGGAGTGATTATTCATGTGCCTCCTTCAGAAATAAGAAAAGGTGTTTACTCCATCCTATTTCTTGAAATGAAGGCATCTGGAGAGTATAGGCCAGTTCTTGATCTAAAGAGGACAACTTCTTGTTGAAGACCATTCACTTCAGAATAGTGTGATTACAGCAAATCTTTCAGTTGACCTTGGAGATGGACTTTCTTTCCACGGTAGACCTTCATGATTACTATCTTCACGTTGCCATACACAGCATCAGAGTTCTCTTTTTGCAGTTGGCCCTTGTCATTTCCAGTTCAGGGTTCATTTTTCTGCCCATTGGCCTAAAGCTGACACCCTGGGTATTTAATAAGGTGCTGGCACCCATGAGGACCATTCTTCATCAGGAAGAAATCTTCATTCTTCCATACCTAGACAAGAAAAGTCATGAAGATCCACAATTGTTGTAACGTATTGGCATAATTCTAGTTCTACACTTGACTCCAGTATGGCACCATCTGTGCCGTTTTGTTGCCTCTGGAACCAGTGTTCTAGATTATAGTGGAGCTTCTTGGTGGGGGGGTTAAGTGGCTGTTACTTGTGAGCAGGCAAGGGTGCTTCATGTTCGCAGTTGGTCTTTAATAAAGCCTTTTTGAGCTGAGATGCTTGGACGTCCTTACCTCAATTTGGCAACAACTGCCTACTGCCGGGTAAGGAAGCTATGTAGAGTCAGATGTGTTGTGTGAATCTGACCTTGCTTTCTTCAAGTTTTGGCTTTTGAAAATCCAAGAACAGCATCAATACCCTTGAGTGAACTTCATCTACTGTACAGTGGAACGCTACAAGGGTAATATTGTCTTTCTGTATATTGCTGTTTGTAATCCTGCTGTGGCTTTTGAGCCTGGGTGGAGTTAAAGGCTTTTGAGGAAAAGTGCATGCATCTGCTGTCAGCAAAAATACTGAGGAACATGCAGATACTGCAAGATTCTTTGAGGCTTACTACGAATTGCATGTGTAGGGGCTGCACACTGCATGGACTCCCACAAAGGGTTCTACCTAGATAACTTGTTCGAACTCCCCTTGGGGTGCCAGTTGTGTGCTAGCTGACCTTGTCATCTTCTCTGCTCCTTCCAGTGCTCTGTGGAAGGCATTTCTCCTTAAACAGAGAAAGTACTATAATTGTCTGACAGGCTCATGATCATAAGAGGGGACAAGAATTGTATTCAGATAAAATAAATATGGCACACTTAAAAAATTTCTTCAAATCATTCAGCTTCTCATGTAATATAGCAGTGCTCCGTTAGTTGGTAAAGGCCAGGTATTGCATCTGACTATGGAGAATTTTTCTATTCAGTCTGTAGCAGCGCCTCATATGTCCCTTGTGCAAGCAGGTTTTCCTCCAATTGAAAGGGAGAAATTAAGTGAAAATTCCGAGAAGTGCTTGGAAGCAAGGAATGGGCTCGATTTTAGACCTTCAAGGAAAATACATTTATTACTCAATGCCCTAGGGAAGGATGATCAACATATGTTCAAATATTTACCCACCGCAATACATGTGACCAGTGGAGAATAGGAGATGTTTCTAAAGAAGCTAAGAAAAGACTTGAGATTCCCTGTTGGCAAGTAGGTTAACATAGTAATGCAGAGACATAAATGTTATCCTCGATCACAAAGGAGTCACAAAACGGTGGATCAGTTCCTTACTAGGTTCCGTAAGTAGGTTAGCCAGTCAATGTGATTTTGGTAACATGATGAATCGGATGATCAGCGATCAACTGATTGTACTACGTGCTAATAAAATAATGCAGAACTGGTTGTGGGCTGCAAGGAACCCAACTTTGAAAGAATCTGTCAATATAGGGAAGATAGTTTAAGGATTAGAGTTCTGCATAAAAGACATGCAGCAAATTGATGGAAGAAAACCATGTACATGTTGTATACGAAAGGAGGCTCTATAAGGTTTTCAAAGTGGTGGATGTCAAGGAAAAAACTTGTAGCAATAGACTGAATGACCAGAAGTCCATCTGCATCTCCGTCCACCAGAGGTGGTGAAGAGTCAACATTTAGGGTTTTTGCAGATGTGGGAGTATGTCACATCATGCTGATTTCAAAGGTTATTTTGCTCATAACAAAGATTATGCAAGGACATTAGCAAAAGTTGTGTGGCTTGTGTGGACATTGCTCAGGTTTCGGAGATGTTGTGCGTGGAGAATCCGGGTGATGTGAGTGAGATAGACCAAGCGCAGAATTTTTTTGTGCGTGCGGCACTAGTGAACTTAATGGTTGATCCTGGATCAATGCTTGCTATTGTACCAAAATCTTTGTTAAAGTGTGGCCTCGCTCCTTCTTACAGCTAAGTAATACTCAACCAAACGGTTATGTGTGTGTGTGTGGGGGGGGGGGGTGGAAGAGGTTTATTAGGTGTGAGAGAGATTAATTTTGCATTCTGTAGGTTACACGCTTGCATTTAAGGGATGAGAGCCTCATGGAAAAATGTATGTGTCACAAATGGGTCCTGCCATTTTGGGTTGGTTACAGCAATATTTTCACATAGTGCTTGACTGTAGGACTCTGTTTCAGTTATACAAGAGGATTGGAGTCTTGAACAAGTTTGCTGATGTTTTCAGTGAGAGAATTAGGTTATTGAGGGGTTATGTTCACAAAATAAAACTAAAAGAAAATGTAGCTCCTGTCAGATGTAGCATGAGGACAGTTCCAATGAATGTCCTTGAGGACGGTAAGAAAATGTTCAATAAAATGCAAAGTGAAGATATAGAGGCGGTGAAACCTGGGTGGCTTTCTCCAGGGGTAATCATTAAGAAAGGGGATGGTCACTTAAGGTTTTTTGTTTATTTGATAGGGCTAAAAAAATCTACTCGACCACTCACAATGGCAAGTCCATTTTTTTTATTTTTTATTAGGTGGAGCTATTTTTAAGACCTACTTGCCCCATCTGGCGAGTTGACAAAGAACAGATGTTCTGTTCAGTCAAAGTGGAGGAGCAATAAATTATGCCTTTAAATCTTGTTTTTGTATGTCACATTTGCGAGGTGTTCACAGACACAGGTCAAACGTCAGTTTATTTTACAATTAATCTTACAATTAATCTATTTTAATTAATCTCAATTAATTTATCTTAAACAATTTTTACTCCAGAGTTACAGGTTTTTGTAAGGAGAACTGTCTGACATGATGTTTACAGTGTGAAATAAAAGGCTATAGTGTGTCAGGTTTTTCCTAACAAATAACATTTAAATGACTAAGTCAACTGCACAAACATTTCAAAATGTATTTCAGTAGTTGTGAAAGCCCATTTTTTTGTACTTGAGTGACGAAAAAAAACATTTGACTAGGATGAAATCAAATCCGAATACTTTACGTGTTAATGTCAAAGGATATGTTTTCCTAAACCTATTTTTCATAGATTGTTAATATATTGTATAGTTTTATCAGTAAAGCTGCTTTTTACCGCAAATGTTTTTGGACATTTCTTGGAAATTTACTGTGTCTAGATTACATCTTGCTACAGCATCATGGCTCAATAAACCTATTAAGTCAGTGTTTAAACAAACTGAGAAACACTCCTGCCCTGATGGCAATGCTATTAGTAAACTAAAAGCAAGTCATGGATCATGTGTCCCCTATATGTGGGCTAGATTCTGTTGATACATGGAGCAAACATTGGTATACTTAATCAAAGAAAAGAGTTGTTTTTGTTCTGGAGAAATGCTGAGCTCACATATTTGAAGGTGCAATCACATGTGAGAATGAAGAAGGCGACTCTGTAAACATTTTGCCTAGCATCACACAATTTGAGACCCGTTTACGGGTCAAGTATATTACAGTTAGGTCGAATAGATTATTCAGGTTACTTGATCTGCAGGTCTACTAAAAAGGTTTCTGATTTTTTTAAGGTCTGTTTGAGGAGTTTTAACCAATGCATAGTGTTGGACAGTTTCCCTCTCCTGAGTATTTTGGGGATGGCATTGTTGTTTAACATTGCAAAATATGTTTCTAGGTTACATCTGCAATTTGTGTATCATCATCATATGATGACAATGGAATGGGTGTTTCAGTTTCCCAGACTCCCTTTTAGGTTGGCTTCAGCTTTAAGCATTTTCCAGAGCATGATGAACAGGTTGATTAAGACCATGACTAACATATGTTTTGTCCAGAATGATATTTAATTTTTGGAGCAACAGCAGAGGAACAGTTATGTCTAGTAAAGGTGTTGGAGGTATTGAGGAGTGCTTCACAAGGAGAAGTTACAATTTTTGAAAAAAAAACAATATATATATCTTTAGGGTACACTATTTCTGTAGCTGGCAAAATTAATCAGAGAAGCACCAACTCTGCAGGTTAGGTTGAGGATCGTAGTGCTTGTAGGATTGTGACAGGGGATTATATGAAAGTCAAATTGGGAAGATGGACTGATGGGTCAATTAATTCTCTGACCCAATGAAGGTGAAGAACGTGCATAATCAACATGTACTGACAGAAAATGGGCAGGGATGGAATAAAAGAATGTTTATATTTGTATTGTAAAATAAATGGCCAAAGGAAGACTGGAGTGGAGGAGAAGTAGCTGTACAAGCAGAGATGTAGTTCTTTTATGTTAATAAAGGACAGTGAAATTACAAACGAGAGGATGCAGGGTCGAGAGTAGCTTTAGTGGGTAAGTATGTGTTGGGATCAGGAGATGGAAGAAGATCAGAGTAAGAGGGAGAACATGTGCATGTGGATGAACACAAAGAACATCAGTTTCCCGTTAGATTTCAAGCTTTGGTAGTGGGCTAAAACTAGTAGTCATTCTAAAGTTTAGAAAATGTTATTGGGCTCCTTCCATTATAGTGGAGATCCTTAATATGTAATGTTTTGATGTTGTAAAGTCGTTCATAGAATGTATTTCTTTATATTTTTGTTATAGTAAAGAAAGGAGATATGTTGCATCTGCATAGCTATTCTAGTGTTACACTTGGCTTAAGCAAGGCGCCTTCCTTGTCATTGTCTTGCCTTGGGCATAAGTATTCTAGATTATGCCAGAGGTTTCGTGGGGAGGGGGAGTCGAAGTGGCAGTTACCTGTGAGCAGACGAGGGAGCTCCATGTACTCAATTGGTCTTCTACAAAGCTTTATATAAACTGAGGTGCTGGAACTTCATAACTTCAAAAATCATGTGACGGAGCTGAGGGAATTGGATAATCCAAACATGTCTGCCTGGTTACAGGAGAAAGGGGACCTAGCAGTGATTAAACTTGTAAGGCGAATCTTGGACTATTGTCCGTCATCCCAGGACTGGTCTCTGACTGTTCCAATAACATAGGACATGAGATAGAAAGTTTCTGGATACAGTTTTCAAATATTTTGATCTGAGTCCGGTTACCCCAGCAGCAGCTAGAAATAATAACTGATGCCAGGGCCACTGGATGGGGGGTGGTGCAGCAGTTGATATCCTCCAATTGGAGTGATTAAAAGGCACTTTGTCTATCACTTCTGGCCTTTTCCCATCTTCTAATGGGCAGGGCTGAAGATGTCAGAACAATATAGCAAAAGCCTACATTAGCAAACTGGGGCATGGGATCTCCAGCCCGGTCAAGGATTTTAAATCGGATATTTCTGTGGGCCCAGAGCAGAATCTGCTTTTCATCAGCCCTCTACATTCAGGACTCAGTGAATGTGAAATGAGGCAGGCAGGCAAAGCAGAGAAATTTCTCCCATGAGCAAATTTTGCCCGAGCCAGCAAAGCTCTAAATTGTCAGAGGTGGGTTCACGCACTTTTGGACGTTTTTGCCTCAATTCAGAATGCTCTACTTCCAGTGTTCTGCTTGAGAAAAAGAACAATTCTTGGGCGGCGTATGCTCTTTCCTGTCCTCGGCTGAAAGGTCTCCTCTCCTCCTTTTTTTATTTTTTTTTATTTTTCCCCCTTCCCCTTTCATATGAGATTTCTAGTCAGATTGAGACAGGAGAAAGTGGCAGTAATCCTGATAGTGCCAGTTTTGCCCCACTGTGCCAGGTTTAATTTGATTGTGGCATTGAAGATCAGCAGGGTGTGGCTCCTTCCGATAGTTCCCTCATTATTTCCTTATCTCCCTGCCACCACCAACCAAGACATGGAGAATACTCAGATTATTGACTTGGGTGTTAAGAGGGCATGGTTGATTGATTAAGAAGGGTTTTGTCAGAGAGTTGTCTCTTCCATTCAGACGTCTAGGAGAACTTCTACTCTTTCCTCGTGTACTAGACATTGGGCTTTGTTTTGAACTTAGTGGTCTCCAAATAGCTATTTTTTCCACTCTTTGAAACCGGTGCAGATTATGAAGTTTCTACAGGATGGATTTTCCTTTGGCCATAAGGAGTCTTTGTTAAAATTAAGTGGGCGGCTATTGGAGCATTTTGGGGCAATCGTCAGGATGATGGAGTTGTACGGAGGTTACTTGGGGGTTGTAATAACATCAGGCTCCCCTCTCAATCTTTCCTTCTCTAATGGGATCCTATCCTGGTGCTCAGTTTATTAAAGTACTCCCCTTTTTTGAGCCTCTGGATTCAGAAGAACTGAAGTCTGAGGCTGAAAACTTTTTTTCTGGTGACTTTCACTGGTGGGAGAAGGTTAGGTTAACTGGGCTCTCATTTAGTTAGGCACCCCTTCTTTCAGGTATTTGAGGTAGGGATTGCGCTTTACCCTGGCATGTCTTTTGTCCCCAAGGTAAATTCCTCCTTTCCTATTGACCAGCATGTGATTCTACTGGTATTTTGTCTAAACCCTCAGACTCCTGAGGAAATAGACCTACACACTTTAAGTAAATAAGTACAGTATGACTAGCATTTAGAGTTCAGAAGTTAATAGTTTCTTCTCCATTTGTAAATATTGGTCCAGCTAGAAAGGGTTTCAAACCTTCGTTCCAGACTGAGCAGATGGGTGCGCTCCTTGATAGATGCCGTAGCATACAAAGAAGTGGGAATACCTTTCATTGCATGAGTGAACAGTAGATATATCAGTGTCATATCTATTACTTGGGCGCAGTCTCAAGAGGCATTTCTGACAGAACGTTATACAGCTGCTACATGGGCTACACCTACTTTTATCAGCATTGCAGTGCTAGACCTAAAGGATGGTTTGAGATCAAACTGTCCTCTCATCTGTGAAGTAATAAAAGAGGAACCATCTCCAAATGAACAAACAAGTGGAACATGCAAATTCACTTATTGTCTTTTTTTGTTTGCTATATCTCATTATGTAATCAAAACGGAGTAAACGGGGTGAGGGAGTAATGTGTCAATTACTTGCCTGTAATTGCATTTACACTGAGTCTAGTTCTCACTTTAGTTAATTAGCCTCTACCTGCCGCCATGTTCTAACCAGGCCAGCAGCGCCCCAAAAGGCTTCAGTGATCTAAAACGGGATGTGGAGGTTGTGTGAGGAGTTTTGATGATTACGAAACTTTCAGGTGTCCATTAGGCGCAGTCACCTCTCATTACATAATTAACCAAATAAGAGCAAGACACTAAAGTTATACAATTATCAGTAAGTAATTGAACCATAAATGATGCTCTTGTATGGATGCCCCGGCAAAATAACCTCTAGGGAAGCAATATGTTTCACAGAAGTAAGAGACGGATTTCTGTAATATCTATAATGATGCACCAGGTCTTGTATCTAAATCGTCCCTTTTTCTTCGGTGAGCTATTCCAAAAGTATTGCAAGGCAACAATTTTTTTTTTTTTTTTTTTTTTTTATTCCCTCTTAGGAGCTCAAGATTTGGCAGCAGATAATTCAGTTACCAAGGTGCAGCAGTGTGGAAGTCTCTTCCTGCAATAATGCGTACCATCACTTTATTAGAAAACAACCACAAATGTATTTATTCTAGTTTTCTGTTTGCCTGTTTATCTTTATGTGCTAAGAGATCGTCTAGTTTGGGTGCTCTGTAACACCCCATATTCAACGCATGTTAATTTTCCAATCAATACCTGTTAGTGGCTGAAAGAGAGGCTGGTTGCTGTGTCCAGCTGGTCTCTCGCTAATCATGAGGTGGCACTCTATCCTCCAGCACCAATGCCACATGACATGGGTGCAGCAGTGTAATTCAGGTAAACTGCAAGAAACAGGACATAAATGTTTTTGTTGTCATCAGGTATTTAAGGGGGCCAGGCCCCTCTAGTTCGCAGACCCTGTAGTAATTAAAAACAGACTTTGAAAACGGTCCATTTTAAGTCCTGAATTCATGTCCTTACCTTTTAGGGGCAAAAACACTGATCGATTTATGCACAATGAATGTGAAATACATGACGGTATCCATATTGTTCCCGTTTATGTTTAACATGATTTACTAGCTCTTGCATTCCCTTCTAGGAGTTTGCTTTTTCGAGGATGTTCTGTGATGGTATTTTTGTTTGGACAGCATATTACTCTTGTTTAGTGCACACTTTGAACTTAGTTGTGTCCAGGTGTTTATAATGGGTAAGCTATGGAGTTGAGGGTGGAGGCTCTACGAGTTTTCTCGCCATGCCAGTCCGTGCCATCAAAAGGTGCAAACAATACATGCTAATCCAAATCTTGTCCGCTCTTCAAAGCGCACAGAGCAATGGCCATGTATTCCAATTGCAGTAATTCTGAGCAAATGTGTGTGATGGAGGAACACATGTGTTAAAATATTGACAAGGTGAAACTAAAAATATGTAGCCTTACAGGTGAGTGTGAGCATTGTGTGTCTGAGGGTGATGGATTAAAGAGATGGTAGGAAGTACATGCAGGAGTGAGTGAAAAGACTGTGCTGAGGAGAAAAGAGATGAGGTGTGAGCTTTGCAGATGGAGGATTTCAGAAACGTAGAGAGAAAGCGTGTACATATCTAAAATAGATCACACAGGAAAGTTAGGGGAAGAACAGGAGTGAGTGAGCACTCTGGAGACCAGTACCGCTTTCACAGACCATAGCAATGTTTAATTCTCAGTCTCACAATTTCAGAATTGAGACCTCATGAATAATAATGACGACAAAGCCATTATTGTTTCTCATTTATCTTAAACAGCTAACAACCATTGGCAAGGCCATGAGTCTTTGCTTGTTTTACGTCTATGGCACTTGTGTTAATATCTGAATGCAGTCACAGAAAGCTCTGAAAGGCACCAACATGGCCAGTTCTAAGATCTGTAAGGCCTCAGACAGAATAGGAAGGTGCAGGCCCCCTCAAAGACGTAACGTCACAGCAAATGACATCAGTTGACCATTGATTTTCTGGCATTGTTGCTTTGCTTAGCAATGGCTAAAATATAAACCATAATCCCGATAAAATAAATACATATATAAGTGGAAACACATTGCATAACCAGTCTGGGTGAAAATGCTGGGCCTGGGTTTCTCCAAAACTCATGCGATATCTCAGATGTTCACTGAATGTTTCCAGATTAGTGCATGATTAAAATTCCAAGACAGATTGTCTCAGAGCTATCGCAGGATTTCAAGTTACTCCCTAGCAATCCCTCTACGCCAGTGAAGTTCAAGATAAAGCATTTGGTTTTCAGCAGCCATGCGTGATCCACCCAAAAACCAATGAATGCTAGATTGGATGAGTGACCTGTGAGTGCTGCAACTGAATACACACATTCTAAACGATAAGAAGAGATATAACAAATGTCATGCACAGATGGGGTGGCTAATGTATTGACAGGCAAAATAACCAAAGGCTAGATCACACCTAAACTCTTGGCACCTAAACACAACATTCCCTCTCGGACTTCATTTTTAAAAGGTGCAAAGAGCGGAACTAACTTTAAGATGATCAAAAAAGATGACGAAAACAGTACAACAGTTTGTGGTCAGGGAAAAAGACTGCTAAAAGCTACAGTGGGAGCCAACAGGACAAGTAGTGTATAAAAACAACAAAGACTGTTCAGCTTACACCTGTAAGGAAAGGAGATGGAGCAGTGTGGAATAGGTAGTTCAGGTAGGTGTTTCTTGATGTGCAAAATAAAGCTAAACTAATACCCACATATTTACAATTTTAAAAATGTGAGTCTTGTGTCCCCAACATCTTTAGAAGACACTTGCGGGACCAGTACCAAGTACCATGCAGCTCGACTCCTATTTAGCCTAAGAAATAATAGACAAATGGCACCTGCCATCTGGTAAATACATTGGCTCTTGGTTAAAGAGCTAATTGAATGAAAGACACTTGCAAGCCCATTTCCATCATCCACAAGTCACTGTAGTCATTCCCTAGGCAATCTAATCGTACACTTTTGGTCTTCCAACTTTCAAAGTAAGATCTGCCTTGCTTATCCTACTAACATAGGCGCAATGATTGGCAGATCGCTCCATGTGCATTGATCACTTTATGGAATCATTCCACCTGCTGCAGCCTCCGTCTCCTGTACGCTCCCCTTCTTCTCCTCACCCCCCCACAGGAGGCCTAGTCTCTTACCTTTCCCAGTGATTCTGCCTCCTATTTCCATCTCTCACCTCCCTGCTGTACTAATCACCTCTGATCTCTGTCCCGACTAACTTTCTCTCAATGGTTCTACACTTCTATCACCTATCTCTCACATGCCTTTCTCCCTCAGCCTTTAATTTGCTTTCATTTTCGCCTTTCATCTTTCCCTTTGCCTTAAACTGTTTTTGCTGATGCTGCACCCTTAATATCAGCCTCTCTCCCACCCACCCCCATTCCCCCCAGCCTTGTAGCCCTGTCCTGCCTCTACCCACCTTTTGCTTATTCTTCCCTGCGCTTTCACAGAGGCAATGTGGCCTTGTGGCTACAGTTACCCACACTGCATCATGGGAGCTAAGCTTGAATCCTGGTCTCAGGTTGCCTTCCTGCCAATCTAGGCAAATTTCCTAGGCTGGAAAAAAAGTTCAACATAGTTTGTGTCTATTGTGAAGCTCTCTTATCTATGTGGGCAAGATTCGCATATGTAAAACTGCCAAAAGTACATTGTGGACCCTGCCTGTCACCCTTGTTGTAGTCTTATCCTATAAGAATTAAAGGTAAAAACAATATGCTTTAATGTCATAAAGAGCTATCCAGGCGGTGGCTGAACTGAACAGTGATAAACTAACTGTAAAGTCCTGGCAAAAGCTGTACTTAACAATCCTCCGTTTTGTTCATTATCACACACCAGGCACTTTCAAATACATGCACTCCTGGTGTGAGCTGTACAGACCTCTTTTGTGCTAGGTGTAATAGACTAACGTTTTTCCCGTTGCCCAGTAAGAATCCAGCCCACATATAGGGTACACACAAACCCTGACCTGTCTCGTAGTTCACTAATACCATCCGAGCAGGGACAGGAATGTTTTTCATTTCATGTTCAAGAACTTAATGCTTATTGTGACTTACCTCGTCCTTTGTTGTGAGCCTAGCAGGGACACCACCAGGGCAGGACCCCCTTCACACCTAAGGGCACTTCAGTTATCCATCTCACCCTGTTAAAATGCAGATGCAGCAATTAGGTTTTCAAAGCCCTTTCAGTTCAGGGTGCCAGGCCCAGCGAAGGGTCCACACATCCTCCCTTAGGCCTCAAAGTACTGCACCTCTGCTGTGGCCTCGCAACACTAGCCTTTTTAAGGGTGTTGCCCCGGTGAAGGGGCCCCGTCGTTGTGAGTGGGGACCTAGGCAGCTGCCCATACTGCCCAGCCTAGCATCAGGGACTGGGCGCCAAAATACTGGTTGGGTGGCACGCTATAGGAAGCACACATTTTCAATTTACATGTTTAATCCATAGCCTTAATTACATGGTCTACGTCCCCTTAGGCCACCCCCTATTCCCAAGTGTACAATACATAATCTTTAGAGTAGGAAAATAGGGTCCCTGATAGTAAAACTTGGTGACTTATTAAACTTAACGTTTCACTGGATCACACACACAACGACAGACGGATATTGCGCACTTCCATGCTACCGTGTTCACACTAAGTTGGAAGGAACGGAAGTGACCTTGAGTCTAGAAATTATGTTGTAATTTATTTTTAGAAGCAAAACAGAATGATTTAATCGAGCAAACACTAGAAACAGTGTGGCTCAAAGATCCACCACTCCACCACCCTCTCCTTATTTGGGCTGCAGCTCCATCTAGCGGTGGTAGGGGTGATTTGAATTTTTTTTTTTCCTTTTCGGTAGCAAAGAACATTTGCAACCTGCTATGTATGACTAAAGGAGGCGTCTATTGGAAATTAAAAGTATACTGTTTTACGTGACACTATTTATACACAATAGTGTGTTACTGGTGTAAAATACTAATGCATATAAATGTCTTCCGCATTTTCTTGTTTTAAGTATTTAATCCATGTTTAATTGCACGCTTCTTTGGAATAAAAAGATGAAATTTAAAGTTTATACGTTTGCATTCAACGTAACAAACCATGACCTTGGTCGGAGAGAGGAATCTGGAGCAATCCAGACGAAAACCGGTCTATCATCCTATGTAACATGATAGGACACCTCAGCAGCTATTTCCGAAAGTGTAGTTAGTATATTGACTCCAGTTGGCTCCCTGCACCGTTACCCCACGTAAAAAGCTTCTGCGGCAAGAATTTGATTTAATTTTTTTGGCTGGAAGCCCTAAGAATCTTTGCCTAAAACTTTGAAAGGCTGCACTTTTTAAAAAAGGTTCTGTACTTCAAAAGTAAATGACTTTCGAAATAAAAAAACATACGTGGAAGGCACTAGGTGGAAAAGGCGCAAGACGAAATATTCCTAAATTTTCTTTTTGTTTTAATTTCTGAGGGCAAAACAAAAGGCACATCATCCAAAGGGGTTCGTACTGTATCTCGGTCTAGGCACTTGGAGTGGATAGAAAACTCACTGTGCCGGTTTTCTGGCTATTGGAGAATTTTTCTAAACCTTTGAACCTATGAGTCGCATTTTAAACACAATACATTCTGTGGTATTAGAGATGGGCGAGCCAGCAAATTAACCGAGAGAGCCTAGCCAAGGGTTTCACTCTTATCTTGGATCCCTGCACAAGCCGATCACTGAAAACGTTTGCTGTGTAAATCCTACAACAAACATCGGGTAAAATATGAATAAAGCTCTTCAAAATTCAAAAATTTACATGTTGAACACGTGGAAACGTTGGTATTAATACACTGCACTAAGAAGTGCTTATTAAAAGTGAAAGTGTTTAACCATGAACCATTAGTGCACTAAGAGACAAGACAATTGTCATGTAAAACTGGTGTCAGATCCAGATTCTTATAAAGTAAATTTATAGTTAAATTAACCATCAATAGGTTTTTGTACAACTGGCATTCAGAACTCGCATATTTAAAAGTATTTTCATGCGTCAGTATACACTTTTCGACCAATCTCTTTGCTCCCCTGCACCGCCAAAGTACTGAAGAATGCAATCAATCGACAGTTCACCGAACACTTGGAACAAAAGAACCTGTTTGACATCTCCCAATCATCCGAGCCAACTACACTTATTGCAGCCACAGACCACATTAGAACACTACTTGATCGCAGGGAGACTGCTGCCCTGATCCTCCTTGACCTATCAGAAGCATTTAATACTGCATCCCACTACACTCATCAACAGACTCCACAACATCAGCATAAAAGAGAACGCCCTCAAATGGATCTTCTCCTTCCTGTCAGGACGTACCCAGAGCATCTTGCTGCCTCTCTTCATCTCCGAACTCGAGAACATCATATGCAGCATACCCCAAGGATCATCCCTTGGCCTCACCCTGTTCAACCCTACATGAACCCCCACCTTCCCCCTCCGCCACCATTTGGGGACATCGTCAGATCTCACGGTCTCAACATCGTATCCTATGCAGATGATACACAGCTCACCAAAGACCCCACCACCACCAGAACAAACTTTAGCAATGCCATGACCCACATAACCAACTGGATGAAAGAAAACTGCTTCAAACTCCACTCCAACAAAACAGACGTACTGATATTTAGGAGAAATGTATCCATATGGGACCACAGCTGGTGGCCAGCCAAACTCTGACTCAATCCTACGCCAACAGACCACGCATGCAACCTCAGCATCATCCTCGACAGCGAACTGACCACGGAGCGACAAATCAATGGAGTCGCCTTCTCCTGCTCCCATGCCCTCTGCATTCTCCACAGAATCTCCAGATGAATCCCAGTCAACACCAGGAAAACAGTCACCCTTGCCTGCTTCCTTGATTACAGCAATGCACTTTACTCCAGCATCTCCACCAAACTCCTTAAAAGACTCCAGACCATACAGAAAACGGCAGCTAGACTTATCCCAGACCTCTCCAAACAGGCCCACATCATCCCCCACCTCAAAAACCTCCACTACTCCAGAAGAGATGCCAGTTCAAGATCCTCGTTCATGCCTACAAAGCCTTACACGATCGAGGACCAGCACACATCAACCACTTACTAATCTTCTATCAACCTGCCAGACATCTGCGCTCCTCTTCACTAACCCTCACACACACACACACACACACACTCCCTGAATCTGTTGCAGCCGCAGCAGCGGTCTTTCGTTCTCCTACATCGTCGCCAAGACCTGCCCCTCCACCTCTGAACAGCACCCTCCCTTGCAGACTTCAGAAAGAAAATTAAGACCTGATACCCCCAGGGGTGATAGTGCTGCTTTCTACAAATATTGATTATTTGTTTGACAATGAAGAAAAAAGTGTTTTGGTGAAATAAAATATTTGCCTAAAATGACACAATTTGAGTGGTGAAGCTGCAAACTATCCAGGTTTTCTGCTTTTTCTTTGTACAAATCAGTCAGTAAATGGGTATCTACTTACTTTTCCTTATGTTAAGGCTTTGTTTTCAACTCCATTCATTTTCTGCAGTTATTATGTAACAATAGCTTTCCATGAGCACCAGTTACATTACACAAGGTCACATGCATTGCATAGAGGCACGGAGAGTTTAAGTGATTTGCCCAGAATTGTAGGATGTTGAGCCCACACCGAGACTCTAACCTGGTTCCCCAGTTCCAAAGTGAGCAGTTCTGGCCTTAAGGCCACATCCTAGATAGTGAGGAGACCAGCAGAAGCCACACAAGTATTGGCTCATTATAGGCTCGAGGTTCCTCAAGCTGAGCCAGGCTTCAGGCTCGAGCCTGGCTTGAGCATTCAGTAGCTCGCTCATATCTACATGGAAGCCATTTACATTTAGGCTCGTAGTTCTGAAGGTTCTCTAGAATGTCTGCATTTTAAAAACTTCCAGAAAATGCTTGACTGTAGTGCTGACTGCACTGCAAGCTGCTTGGTGCCAATAACACCCCCGTTCAAAGGTTGTCTCAATTGCATAAGGACTCGAGTATAGAAGAGAAGTCAAGGTTTTTGTTCACAGGCCCTTAAAAAGGCACACATTGGTTGTTAAATGCTATGAAGGTTTTTATGAATGGAGTTTATGGAACTCCTTGAGAATCTGGCAGCAAAATAAGAGGCTGCGCTCTAGGAAATGGGGAGTTCCTGGTCAAAACTATAAGGACCGAGTAACGAAATGCAGTTCAAGCATTTCTGCACAAGAGTATAACGTTTGAAGGTCACTCTTTAATCAGTCAACAAGATCTGCAATAAACTATACCTTTAATACCAGGTCTTCAAGCTTACAGGTCCTGCTTGTGTACTGCACTGGCAAAGTTCAGAAAGTCTCTCGAGACTGAGCCCCGATGGATCATGTACTTGTGTCATCTCATGATCAATGCCTTAATTCTAAAAAGGGAATCCGACTTAAGACCTCGTTTCAAGATTGGCGACGGGAAAGCCCAAGTGCATGGGCAGTGCTGGGTCTTCCTTGTGGCCCTCTGCATCTGTACTCTGCCAGCCTTTTCAGGGCTGCGTTACTGCCCTGAAAAGGCTGCCGGAGAACAAGGTCATAATCCGCAGGACTGCATGCAGCACTGCATGCAGCACTGCCCTGATTATGATCTCTGCCACTGCCAGGTGGCTGGGATCATGGATCCTGGCGGTTCCCTGGTGCTTTTGATGTGACAGTTGGACCGTTGTCACAGCGGCGGAGCTGACTGACTCCACGAGTCTAAAGGCTACCACACTCGTAATGAGGCCCTAAGTGTCAAAGGCGAAACTGGGTCTGTGTGGTGCAGGGAAGGGCCCCAGTGCATAAGGCAAACCTGAGGCTGAATGCCGCTGGGAAGCGTCCCAGTGCTGGCATCACTGTTGTGATCTGAGCTGTATAGATCCTGCCTCTGCCACCTTGCAACAGACTATTGACTGGGCTCATGAACATAACACGGAGTAAGTCTGCAGAGTGGAGAGGAAAGAAGTGCTTTCTTAGTGTGCAGTTGTTGTATTTTAAGATACGCAGCCGTTCACTGAACCAAATAACAGATTATGTTGGTGATCTGCTTTTATTGTTTTAATAAGCTGTATTTTGTTTTGTTGGCAAATTATTTTGCACATTATGAAGATCATATTAAGTACACTGGGTATGGAGACAGATGAGCTTGCAATGTTATCAGACAAGAATACTTGTGTATAGAAACTGCCATAGCACCTTCTGCATTAGTCATTGCTCATATGTGCCCTGCTGCTGATCATGTCTAACACCGTGTAGTGGAGTAATCGCAAGTGGCTTGCTGTTCATACCTCATGGTGAGGTGCCAAAGCAATTAATCCAATGGGTAGCATGCATCATCACTGGGAGTGCTTGGTTGGAAGGTTGCTATGCTTCCAATGAGGCCTTTGTGGTAAACGGTTTGGTGTGGTACAGGAGTACCCATAATCGTGCTCTTATCCTGTCCTGTGTTGCAGTACTAAGCAGTGCGATGAAGAAAAGATGAGTGAGAGAGAGTGCATGCAATTTACATTAGTCAGTGGCTATGAGTTATTTCTGCAGGTTCCATATGTGGTTTTTGTGTGTATCGAGTTTTCAACCCTTGCCCTGTGCTGAATACAGTAGTTGAGAGAGCCCTTTTAAATCTTGCAGTGTCTAGTGAGGAGAGAGAAGCAGGCGATGTGCTTGCATAGCAAGAGATAAGCTTGCATTACAATCACTCTTAGGCAAATTGTGGTTACACCAAAGAGTTTATCGTTTTTTTAAAATGTCCCATATTGAGGTTGATGTGAGAGCAGAATGGAACCTGCATGGATGGACTATATTGAAGTCGCTCGAGGTGCCAGCCGTTATGGCCCTCATAATGAGTAGCCTTTAAAATCCTTTTTGTTTTACTTGCTGGGTCTAACGGTAATTCCGGGACAGGACAATTATTAGCTTTTGGGGAATGACCTATAAATTGGTGCTTCTGTGCCCTTTTACACATGCGTTTCCGCCAGGTTTCACATGGAGATTTTGGCTGCTTTGAGCTGCTGAAATATCTGTGGTAAATTCACAGAATTAAAAATTTAGACGGGCCCAGTAACCTCTGTTATCGCTCCATTGGAATTTACAGGCCTTTCGTCATGAGGGCTTATGACAGTTCATCTCGCTTCTATATATTACTTGTGGTAAAAAAAAATATATATATATATTTTGCAGCTGCTCTATTTTTAGGGTGGAGCGCGCAAGCACTCTAGCCTGCTGTAATCTCTATGGGCTTTTAACCACACCTACCGCACGCCCATAATTTTTCTTGGTTTATGGGCTTGCCTTTTAAAAATCACTTGATTTCATTTGTGAAAGGCATGCATACCTCATGCCTTTTCCGATGTTTAGCCCTCCTTGAGCGCACTGGCCAACTACTGAAAACCAACGAGGCTCCATGTGTTTAGCATGGTTTCTGGACTACTTTTTGTTTTTATTTCCTATGTAGCGGGATCTGGCTGCACATTTGCCTATATGTTTGACTGTGAGCTAACTTCTGTTTCATTTTGTATGCTCATGGCGCTTTAAATCGGCATGCTTATGTAAAACTGTATTACTTTTCATTTTCATTTTATGTGGCATTAAAAGTCCGGTTAGGACTTTACAATGCCAGTAGCTCTAAGTCGAGCAAATGTGAGACCCATTGCATTGCAAATGCTTTTTGTGAGTGGGGGCACAAAAAGACCAGAAAAAGGACATCAAATCTGCAAAGAAGCAAACGTAGCGGCCTTCAAATATCTTTTTTTGGATAAACCATCTGGTCCAACCCCTTTTCTGCACAATGGTTATTTTCACACATTTCCATCCACATTCCCTCTAAATATATATACACTTTTAGAATGGTGCCTCCTGGATGTTAATATTTAGGATGTGCAAAACAACACACAATGGAAAGTTTATCAATACAGTTGTGGAAAGTGAGTTTTAGGAAAGCAGAATTGTTATTTTTTTTCAGTAAATGAAAGTTTGGTCTAAAAAATTTGTCATGTGCAGAATTAGGCCACACCATTACTGCCACGGACCATGTCTCTTCATTATGCTTCTTCGAATTTCAGTGGCAGTTGAATGCTGTCACATGTTTTTCATAGCACTTAAAGGACTACCTTATGCAACTGTGGAAAATGGGCATATGCAGAACTATTCAATCAATCAATCAAGCAAGGATTTGTATAGTGCGGCTAATCACCCACAGGGTCTCAAGGTGCTGTATGTGGGCATGCTGCTCACTCTGAGAGCCAGGTGTTGAGGTCCTTCCTGAACTGCTTCAGTGATGTGGTCTGCCTGAGCTTGAGAGGTAGTGCGCTCCATGTCCAGGCTGTTAGGTAGGGTAAGGATCTTCCTGCTGCTGTACTTCTCCGGATCTTGGGGATTGCTGCAAGGGAGAGCTTGGAGACATCTGCTGTGTACGTAGAAGGTGAGGTGGTGGTTGAGGTATGCCGGACCTGTTATGCAGTGCCTTGTAGGTGTGGATCAGGAGTTTGTATGTGATGTGCTTGTTGACTGGGAGCCAGTGTAGGTCACTGAGATGGGAGGAGATGCAGCTATGTCAGGGATGTCCAGGATGGGTCTGGCTACTGCATTCTGGACTCTTTGTAGTCTTGAAGTTTTTTGGTGATGCGGCATAGAGTGCGTTGCCGTAGTCCAGTTTGTTGGTGATGAGTGCGTGGGCAACTGTCTTCCTCTTATTTTTTTTTGGGGGGGGGCAGGGGGATCCATTTGCAAATCTTCCACAGGAGTCTAAGGGTGTGGAAGCATGACAAAGAGATGGTGTTGACTTGGTGGGTCATCGATAGAGAGGAGTCCAGGGTGATGCCCAGGTTGCGCGTATAGTCAGTGGGGGTGGGGAGCGTTACCCAGAGCGGTGGACCACCAGGAGTTGTTCCAAGCTGCAGGGGTGGAGCTGATCACAAGAATCTGTCTTGCCCGAGTTAAGCTTGAGGCAGCTGGCTCCCATCCAGGCGGCGACTGCTCTCATCCCGTTGTGGAAATTCCTATTGGCTTTAGCAGAGTCCTCAGACAGGGAGAGGATGGATCAGTTTGGTGTCGTCGTGTAGGAGACTGTTTAGCTCATGTTGTTTGGTGATCTTGGCAAGCGGGGCCATGTAGAGGTTGAAAAGTGTCATGTTGAGTGAAGATCCTTTAGTCAAGCCGCAGCAAGTGTCTTTAGGTGCTGAAGTGAACGGCGAAAGTCTGACCCTTTGTGTTTTTCCGGTGAGGAAGGACCTGATCCAGTCCAGGGCTTTGTCTCGGATGCCGGCATCGTGCAGTCTGTTGCAAAGGGTGGAGTGGGAGATGGTGATAAATGCAGCTGAGAGGTTGAGGAGGATGAGTGCGGCCGTGCCTCTGCGGTCTAGTATGATGCGTATGTTGTCAGAGGCTGCTAAGAGTGTGATTTCGGTGCTGTGGTTGCTTCTGAATCCGGACTGGGATGGGCGTAGGATTCAGTGTCTCTAGGAATTCGGTGCGTTGCCGGTTGCCGACTTTCTCCGTTACCTTGCCTGAGAAAATTAGCAGAGAGATGGGTCTGTAGTTCAGCTCCCTATGGTCAGTGATGGGGTTTCTTGAGTAGCGGGCTGATTTCAGCTTGTTTCCAGCCTGCGGAGAATGTGGCGGTCTCGAAGGTTAGGGTGATGGTTCGGCAGAGCTCTGATGCTATGGTGGCACTGGCCAGGTTGAGGTTGTGATGGGTGCAAGGATCCCAGGGTTACATGGGATCCATGAGTGGATCCATTCCATGTAATATGCAGGGAAGGGAGAGCAAGACCTGTTACTGCTCAAACTAATGTAAAATATTCAGAGGTCAGTCGAGGCAATGGGATCAGCTGGTACAGGTTGATGTGTATGCAAAAGCACCAGTGGTAAGACAGTCTATCAAACGTACTATGGCACAGCTGTACATGCAGTATTAAGGAGAATACGGTAGATGACCACCAGAACTCTGAAATTATTATTTTCAATTTAAAAGGGCCCCTTTCCAATGTGTATTTTGCTTTATGGTGTTAATGTGCTATACACATTAACACCATAAAGCAAAATACA
The DNA here is from genome assembly GCF_031143425.1 of Pleurodeles waltl. Lineage (NCBI taxonomy): Eukaryota > Metazoa > Chordata > Amphibia > Caudata > Salamandridae > Pleurodeles > Pleurodeles waltl. The sequence goes on along the minus strand of NC_090446.1, from coordinate 763,215,698 downwards.
CATTGGCAAAGCCCATAAGTCTGATTTTAACTGCCAGCCTTTGGGGTTTATCAAGGCTCGTTTTGTTATGAAAACAAAAACTTTAGTGTTGAGGGAGCTTCCAGGCCATTGCCAATAAATAAAAAATAAATACAGGTAAACATTTTTATGTTTCAGAAAGCACACATTGCCATAGCACTCCATGGCACTGAATGGAATTACATTTGTGTATGGTTTTGCTTGTAAAAGAGCACAATGCCATTACTTGCAGAGAAGCTAGACAATTGCTATATAGATGACGAGAACTGGTTGAACGTTCTTAAAATTAACTATTATATGTCGAATTTTATTAAAAACAAAATGTCTTCATTAATGCCAGACCGAAGAACGACCTTCCATTTTACTCAAGACCACAATGATTTGCCAGGATTAGGTCAAGCTACATTCAGGTAATATCAGTATTGTTGACTATGCGAGTTCATGCAAAAGGCTGATGGTAAGAACAGATTTGCTAGGGGAGATTAGATATTGTGGATGCAGGGATATAGTTTCAAAGAAGAGGTTGTGATCTGTGAGTTGAGGTGAGGTAAATCTGCAGAAATGTAGCAATAGAGATTAAGATCAAGGCAGCCAGACATGCGATTTAGAGTGGGCTAAACTCAGAGGGAACATGGAGAGAATGGTAGGTAGGCAAGGAGAGGGTCATTCAAAAGACAAAGGAGAGGAGCCATTAGTAAATGTTAATATGAGGTCAATTGTATCTAGCGGGAGGAGCTTGTAGGGTGACATTCAGTCTCGGGGTGTAAATCATTCGAAAGAAACACCATTATTTACGTGTGATAGTACTATTTCAGAAAATATAGAGGACCAACAGTGCACAGAGGAGATGTGGCCTAGCGACTAGAGCGACCTAGAGAACCAGGCTTAACAGCCTGTGACTGAGCAAATCACTTAATCCCCCGGTAATTTACAAATAGTGTAGTGTAACAGTTACTTTGTAAAGTGGGCCAAGATCACGGTACATAAAACTGCAAGAAGTAAAATAAAAATACAATTTTAACAAGCAATAATTAAGTGTAAGCTATTCAAACATCAAACGAGTGAAACTTTCACAGAGATGAAAAACCATGGATCATTTGTAGAAGCAACTGTGGAGCTAAACCAGGTTTGAAAGAGTGTGCAAAAAAGAAAGCAAAAGGCAAGAAGTCCTTTTCACATTGCAAAATGGACACCGAGCTCGAGGCCTGGCTCAACTAACCATAACAGTAAGCAAATACACCCTCCCGCCAAGAGAATCCGATATTTCCCTTGCGTCCTAGTTTTACAAGACGTTCTACTTCAAAATAGCATGAATCTTTCAGCAAATCTGAGGTGCATTGCCATTACAAATATTTGTCCATTTTTTTTGCATGTTTACCCTGTCAGTTCTTTTTTTTCTCTTCAAATATAAATATCACTTTCCCTTGCATGCTTGTTGTTACACAGTCCATCTCTGCCGTATGTCCCCAGAAGAATCCTATTTGAATAACCTCGGTGTATTACGGGGTTCAACCTTTAGAAGTGAGACGTGGAGATGAGTTGCATATTCCGAATATTTCCAAGGTGCTTGCTGGCCTATGTTGTTTATGTTAACTTTTTGCACTTGCTAAAGCACAAGCAGCTCACTCCTGCAGGAATATTCCGGTGCTAAATCTTAATACCAGTAGGGTCTTTGAGGGTCCATAAACAACCTTTTTACAGGCGAGCGCAAAGCGCTCAATCCCTTGTAATCTCTCTTTGGGCTTCAAACCACACCCAAGTCACGTTAGTTTCTTTCATTGGTTCGTGAGCTTGCCCTTTAAAATCTGCTTGCTTTCATTAGTGAAAGGCATGCATAAGTCATTCTTTTTCCGGTGTTTAGCCCTCCTCAGGTGCAGCGACCAAGTACTGAAAACATACGAGGCTCCACGTTTTCCGTCCGGTTTCTGGACTAATTTTTATATTTTTTTCGCAGAGCTATCTCGCTGGGCAGAAGTCGAGCGTTTTGCATGACATCGACCCTTTTACATAGTTAATTTCACCTTTGCGGGTTATGTAGATAGTTGCACTTTTGCCGGTTACATGGATAATTGCACTTTTGCCGATAGGTTTCACTACGAGTGAATGTTTATTTCCCTTTGTGTCTGCTTTGCACTGATGGCGGCCGTCAGCTTGCTTATGTGAAACTTTTACTTTTATGTTTATATGGCAAGAAAAGTCCAGTTATGTGAAACTGTTTTATTTTTATTTTCAATTTATGTGGCAAGAAAAGTCTAGTTAGGAGTCTACAATGCTAATTGCTCTAGCTCAAGCAAACGCGAGATCGGTTGCATTGCAAATCCTTGTTTAAGTTCTCTTTTTTTAAAAAAAAATTTTTTTTTTTTTACTTGAGGAACAGGTCTGAACGGAGTCTTGGGGCTGGTAGGATACTTTAGTGAGCAATAAATTAGGGAGTGAGGCAGCATCCTGCGATTCCCCTATACATATAGAGAGAATTTCTCTCTCCTCCCCAATACATGTGGCAACAAAGTATAGGAGTAGTGTGTGCTTTATCTGTGTACAGATAGGGGACAACTATGTATATTAGATGAAGCTGTTCAGCTACGATAACTGATGGCTAACCTGTAGGATTCCAAGTGGTGCAGTTATAAGCCTCCTTCTCACGTGGCATCAAGTAACTTTTATGCCTTCAATTGTCATTTTTGCTGTCCTCTTAAACATGACTTTACTTTACCTTTACCTTTCTGGGAAACGTTATTTCTTGGTATAAGAATAGGAAACATACAAAATAATTGAAGGGGTTAACCATGGTAGGTCATGTGGCCTAACACTCAGAGCTTCCAACTTTGGAACTGGGCAACCATGTTCGAGTCCAGGCCTCAGCTGAATATCCTGTGACTCCGGGCAAATCACTTCATCTCCTGTGCCTTAAAATAAAATCTGAGCTTATGCAATGTAAGGCCTGGGCCGAGTTCGCTCCATATGTAGGAGGCGTCTATTTACTAAGTCACCCAGTTATTTAAGTTTAACTGGAATTCGTTGCAGGTTCATTCCTGCTATGGCTGACGTGGTCCTTGGGCTGGACATGGAATGGACATAGTGGGATAAGAGTATGGAGAATCATCAGCATGCAGGAAAGCCTTGGATAACCTTGCCAGGGTTGGGATCCTTTTAATGTCAGGCGGTTCAAGCACTTGTAGGATTGGAGTGGAGAGGTGCCCTATTATAGCCGTTCTTGATAGGAAGCCTTCCTGACCTCTTCTTTGCAGTTTGTTGCACATAGTGGACATTTGGCTTTTATTGCCCTGCTTTTAAGGCTTCATTTCATTCTAATTAGGGTCCACGGGCAGCAATCTTCTGTGAGGCCAAGAGACGGTTCTTTAGATGTTTTTCTTATAGAACTTAAACTCCCTCATCCCCTTCCTGTTACAAGTATGCACCCCATAGCAGAACAGTATGTGCTTCGTTGTATCTGTTTGTTCCTCTGGGATCCAAATCCTCCAGCATGCCGCTATTGTTTGTTTTCTTTCTGTGTGGAGCCATTTAATTTCACACAAGCCCAAAATGCTATTCTCAAAGTGTTGAACAACATCTTAGATTGCTGGAGTTCACCACTAACCTAGAAACTATTTATGTTGCCTCTCATAGAAAGCTGGCCTTCTTGACTGCTTAAATATGGATGAGCCATATGGAAGGTGGTGTATGATTGAGGTTAAGAACAATACAATACAATTTTCACAGCTGCAATATAGGTGTGACTTTCCAGCGAGGGTTCAAGTTTTTATGAATCCACATCCCTTTCATATTAGCTCAAAAGTAAAAATATTTACATATGTATTTGTGTGATATAAACACTGTACACCATTCGCTGTCACCAAATGATAGCAGACTTCAGAAAAGCGAGAGGCAGTGTGTAGGAAGTTGGCTCTGTATGTGCTATTTCAAAGTAAGGAATAGCATGCACAGAGTCCAAGGGTTCCCCTTAGAGGTAAGATAGTGGCAAAAAGAGATAATACTAATGCTCTATTTTGTGGTAGTGTGGTCGAGCAGTAGGCTTATCCAAGGAGTAGTGTTAAGCATTTGTTGTACATACACATAGACAATAAATGAGGTACACACACTCAGAGACAAATCCAGCCAATAGGTTTTTGTATAGAAAAATATCTTTTCTTAGTTTATTTTAAGAACCACAGGTTCAAATTCTACATGTAATATCTCATTCGAAAGGTATTGCAGGTAAGTACTTTAGGAACTTCAAATCATCAAAATTGCATGTATACTTTTCAAGTTATTCACAAATAGCTGTTTTAAAAGTGGACACTTAGTGCAATTTTCACAGTTCCTAGGGGAGGTAAGTATTTGTTAGGTTAACCAGGTAAGTAAGACACTTACAGGGCTTAGTTCTTGGTCCAAGGTAGCCCACCGTTGGGGGTTCAGAGCAACCCCAAAGTCACCACACCAGCAGCTCAGGGCCGGTCAGGTGCAGAGTTCAAAGTGGTGCCCAAAACACATAGGCTAGAATGGAGAGAAGGGGGTGCCCCGGTTCCGGTCTGCTTGCAGGTAAGTACCCGCGTCTTCGGAGGGCAGACCAGGGGGGTTTTGTAGGGCACCGGGGGGGACACAAGCCCACACAGAAATTTCACCCTCAGCGGCGTGGGGGCGGCCGGGTGCAGTGTAGAAACAAGCGTCGGGTTCGCAATGTTAGTCTATGAGAGATCTCTGGGTCTCTTCAGCGCTGCAGGCAGGCAAGGGGGGGGTTCCTCGGGGAAACCTCCACTTGGGCAAGGGAGAGGGACTCCTGGGGGTCACTTCTCCAGTGAAAGTCCGGTCCTTCAGGTCCTGGGGGCTGCGGGTGCAGGGTCTCTCCCAGGTGTCGGGATTTTGGATTCAAAGAGTCGCGGTCAGGGGAAGCCTCGGGATTCCCTCTGCAGGCGGCGCTGTGGGGGCTCAGGGGGGACAGGTTTTGGTACTCACAGTATCAGAGTAGTCCTGGGGTCCCTCCTGAGGTGTCGGATCTCCACCAGCCGAGTCGGGGTCGCCGGGTGCAGTGTTGCAAGTCTCACGCTTCTTGCGGGGAGCTTGCAGGGTTCTTTAAAGCTGCTGGAAACAAAGTTGCAGCTTTTCTTGGAGCAGGTCCGCTGTCCTCGGGAGTTTCTTGTCTTTTCGAAGCAGGGGCAGTCCTCAGAGGATGTCGAGGTCGCTGGTCCCTTTGGAAGGCGTCGCTGGAGCAGGATCTTTGGAAGGCAGGAGACAGGCCGGTGAGTTTCTGGAGCCAAGGCAGTTGTCGTCTTCTGGTCTTCCGCTGCAGGGGTTTTCAGCTGGGCAGTCCTTCTTCTTGTAGTTGCAGGAATCTAATTTTCTAGGGTTCAGGGTAGCCCTTAAATACTAAATTTAAGGGCGTGTTTAGGTCTGGGGGGTTAGTAGCCAATGGCTACTAGCCCTGAGGGTGGGTACACCCTCTTTGTGCCTCCTCCCAAGGGGAGGGGGTCACAATCCTAACCCTATTGGGGGAATCCTCCATCTGTAAGATGGAGGATTTCTAAAAGTCAGAGTCACCTCAGCTCAGGACACCTTAGGGGCTGTCCTGACTGGCCAGTGACTCCTCCTTGTTTTTCTCATTATTTTCTCCGGCCTTGCCGCCAAAAGTGGGGCCTGGCCGGAGGGGGCGGGCAACTCCACTAGCTGGAGTGTCCTGCTGGGTTGGCACAAAGGAGGTGAGCCTTTGAGGCTCACCGCCAGGTGTGACAATTCCTGCCTGGGGGAGGTGTTAGCATCTCCACCCAGTGCAGGCTTTGTTACTGGCCTCAGAGTGACAAAGGCACTCTCCCCATGGGGCCAGCAACATGTCTCGGTTTGTGGCAGGCTGCTAAAACTAGTCAGCCTACACAGATAGTCGGTTAAGTTTCAGGGGGCACCTCTAAGGTGCCCTCTGGGGTGTATTTTACAATAAAATGTACACTGGCATCAGTGTGCATTTATTGTGCTGAGAAGTTTGATACCAAACTTCCCAGTTTTCAGTGTAGCCATTATGGTGCTGTGGAGTTCGTGTTTGACAAACTCCCAGACCCTATACTCTTATGGCTACCCTGCACTTACAATGTCTAAGGTTTTGTTTAGACACTGTAGGGGTACCATGCTCATGCACTGGTACCCTCACCTATGGTATAGTGCACCCTGCCTTAGGGCTGTAAGGCCTGCTAGAGGGGTGTCTTACCTATACTGCATAGGCAGTGAGAGGCTGGCATGGCACCCTGAGGGGAGTGCCATGTCGACTTACTCGTTTTGTCCTCACTAGCACACACAAGCTGGCAAGCAGGGTGTCTGTGCTGAGTGAGAGGTCTCCAGGGTGGCATAAGACATGCTGCAGCCCTTAGAGACCTTCCTTGGCATCAGGGGCCTTTGGTACTAGAAGTACCAGTTACAAGGGACTTATCTGGATGCCAGGGTCTGCCAATTGTGGATACAAAAGTACAGGTTAGGGAAAGAACACTGGTGCTGGGGCCTGGTTAGCAGGCCTCAGCACACTTTCAATTGTAAACATAGCATCAGCAAAGGCAAAAAGTCAGGGGGCAACCATGCCAAGGAGGCATTTCCTTACACAGTGCAGTTAGTGTAAGTGAGTATATGGAGCAAAAAGTGTTCTCAAACATTAAAATCTCTTGAACGCATTCAGATCGCCTAAACCATCTTGCAATGGGAAACCACACTGAACCAGTCATGGCTTTCTTCATCTGGGTAGTGAGCAGACCAAGTGGATGCTGGACCTCACTGCATAAAGCGGGGCCAAAGAATACAAAAAAGAATAAAGGATTGTTCAGGGTGGTGGTATACTCACCAGGCTTATTAGCCACTCACTTTGCCTGGCTGACCCGAGGCTGCCATACTGTCAATGTCCGCAGCAGTGCCAGGCAAGTTGTAGAGCTTTAGCTGAATATTCAGAGCTGTCTACAGTACTTCTTTTTAGAGCAGGATCTGAAGCTGCTGTGAGGGGGTCATGACAAGTCTCTATCTCCCATCAAACTTTGCCTCTTTGACACAACTGTTTCTGATCTTAGGCTTAATGTTGAACTTGTGGATACTGTACTAGTGATCCGGTAGTGTGCATGCATGATACTATGTGCTTTGGATAGATGGGCGTCCCTTTGGGATTTGTAGGGGAGCTACTTGTGTTTTTGTATGACTTTTTAGAGTTGTAAAATCTGATGTGGTTTCTTGTCTTGTACGTCTTACCCACTTGTGAAAGATGATTGGCCTTGAACTTCGCAGGGGGGAAGAGATATGGGTGAACTTTGGAGTCCGCAGTGGTCCTGTTTATATAATAAGAAATGTGTTTCTGGTAGGGGGTGCTCGGGATGACACCGAGTTGAGAGGTTCACTTGCCTGTTTAGAGTACCTTCATTCTTTTATTAACTGTAGGTTCGTTTTGCTCCTTTTTTTGCTTTTTTTTAGACGATTACATTCTTGCCTTTATTAAAATATTAACTTATTTGGTGCCTTGCACCTCTGAAGTTTTTGCACATCTACTGTTTTAGACCCAAATGTGTATCATTTTATGGGGCCAATACTAGTCATTGCTGTACTCTCTTAATTTTATACTAGTCAACCACCTTCACCCTATGAATTGTTTAATACTGTCTGTGATGCATGTCATTGCCATCGCAGTCTGAAAAATTGTGTATACTGTCTTTTTAATGTTGATGGCCTCACACGCAACATTGAGGAAGAAGGTGCTGTCCTACATTGCCTTGAAATTCACAGGAGATACATCTTTCAGTCCTGAAATCGAACAAATTAGGAAGACTGGATGGATAGTGTTAGTAGTAGTTTATTGTCCACTGCCCATTCTGATACCAGGCCTTCTTGAAAAAGGTGCAAAGCTGCCATCCTGTTTCACAGATCTGTACCGGTCACTGTTTTGAAGACGAGGACAGACCCTCTGTGCCGTTAAGTCTTCACAAACATTAAAACTATCGATCAGATTCTGATTGTGGGGTCAGTGTATGCTCCCAATCATGATTGGGCATCTTTTTTCTCAATGTTATCAAGACTGTTGACTAAGTTTGGTCACAGCAAGACAATGATTTAGGGGGGGGCCTGGAGTATAGCGATTGATCCCCTCCTTTGGATCATTGTGGCACGATGGACACAGCTAATGCAAGGGATAGAGCAATCTTGCATGATGTACTGAGTGATCATGGCTTGAAAGATCCATGGCGTTTAACACATCCATGAAATAAAGAATATATATTTATCTGCTGTGCACATGGGACTTGTTCCCGGATAGACTTCTTTTTAATGTCTCGTGCCGCGCTGGCCTACCTGAGTGCTTGTACAATTGAACCGGAGGAACCTCTGATCATTCCCTGGCAGTTCTGAAATTTGGTCTAGGGTATGTCTCTCCTGTATCAAAGAGTAGTTGGCTGAATCTCTTGCATTATTGTTCTCCGCAGAGTATACAGAAACTTATTGGCCATCTTTGTCAATTTCTATTGGATAATGAATCCTCTCCACCTTCTGTGTAGATGTTATGGGCAACAGGAAAGGCCACCTTAAGAGGTATGCTCATGTGTAATTCAGCAATCTGCAGGCGAGAGACGCAACATATGCAAACTCGATTACAGAGGATGGTATGTGTTCTCACTAAGACTTACGTCAGTTAGAGTGAGACACATATGATCTCCATACACACCTTAAAACATAAGCAGAATATGCCCTGCTTTGCCTGAAGTGGCGTCACTATGAGCAAGGTAAAAAGGCAGATAGGATCCTTGCCAACCCAAATCAATGAGATGGCCCAGTACTGCTGAGTGCTCCCGGCTTACCTCACCCGAAGAGAAGTGTAGGGCTGACAAGACCCACTTGCAAAGCGTGCCACACCTGGAGGTACCTGAAGAATTGTGTATGGGATAAGTTATATTGTTCCTTTAGTTCTTGAAAAGACATCAGTGTCCCACCACGGCGGATATCTCCCAAGTATGTTATCCCATTGGGCGAATCCTGTAAGACCAAATACTTGTTAAAACTAGGTACCCTGCCACAAAGGAGTCATGTCTGTAAGGTTGCAGTTCCATTGGATAAAGCGCAAGGCCGCCCTCCAACAAAGCTCCGTCACCTGGGTGCAAGAGGGCACCGTTAATAGTATCGGGTTCCCATAAACCAGGCCAAGAAGACCCTTGAATGCCATAAAGTGCTGTTCTAAATGATATGCAGGGTCATCTCACCCCCTTGTAAACCATTCATTGTTGGAACTAAATAGGTAGCAATATAGTATCCATAGATCTTAATCATGCCAAGGCCTCCATTGAAAGGAGATTTTTGTGCCAAGGTGGATGCCACCTGGTGTCGCCCAAATGAAGGATGGTAGTTTCAATGTCAGGGAACAAAACCACGCCTGAAGAACCGGAAATGGAAAGTTCACCGGAATATACAGGTACTGGTGGAGGAACATCATTTTAAATACTGTAATGCGTCCCATCAGATTGAAAGGCAGCCTGCTTCATTTATGGAAGACAGTATCGAAAGCCTATGCTAGGGGACAAAAATTGAGGGACCAGGCCAGGTCCGGAAGGCACAAGATATGAATTCCCAGATACATAAATTAATTGCATCTGGCTGGTATGTCAGGGCACCGGTTTGGCCCAGTGACCTCACCAGCTACCCCCACCAAGATGGACTTGCTTACATTAATTCACAGGCCTGAGGCCATCTTGTAGAGATAGAGAATTTAAAGACACCTAGAGCCTGAGGATTGTGAATTGCTGAGGAAGAGCAGGACATGGACTGTGCTTCGGTCTTCAATGCCCACCAACAGCCCCAGACCCAAGAATCACATTGTATCAAACCAGGTTCTATGGCAAGGGAGAACAGCGGTGGGGATAGAGGGCGTCCCTGACGTGCTCCTCTAGGGATCTGAAAGGGTAGAGACAGGACTCTGTTGACCTGACCCTGGGCAGTAGGAGTATTGTAGAGCAGGTCAACCATTTTCCAGAAAGAGGTTCCAAAGCCAGCTTGTTGAAGCAAAAGACTGTTGAATGCCTTCTGGAAGTTGACAAGGAGGGCTAAACTGCAGTCTAGGTAACACAACTGAGAAAGGGCCAGCTGCACTCTTCGAATGCATGCAGTGCCTTTTGCTTCTGCCCTGCATAAAGCTGCATAGGACAGGATGTATTAGATGGGACACTGGCTGCCTCAGCCTGGTTGCCAAGGCTTTAGCAAAGAACTTGATTTCTGTCTCGGTTAATGAAGGAGTCCGGCCTGTAGGAGGAGAAGTGGCTGGCAGGCTGTCTCGCCTTATGTGTAATTACTATAGTAGTACTGTCTGTCTGGGGGAATGAATCTTGGCTCAGTGCCCCCTTATATAGAGCAAACAAGTGAGGTACAAAAAGGGTATGGTAGTGCTTAAAGAATTTGTTGGTGAATCCGTCTAGGCCAGAGGTCTTGCTAGACTGGAGGTCAGAGGTGGCCTGTTCTTCTTTGGCCATCAGAAGCGGGCCTGATTCCCGGTCCAGGGAAGGGAAGAATAGAAGCCAGCTGTATATCCTGAAGGAGGGGGGGGGGGGGTCTGGGGGCTCTCTATCTCACATCCGCGGGGAGGGGGGGGGGATGTCTGGGAGCACCGCATAAAGGTCTTGGTAGAATGCCGGGGATGTCTGAGCATTCACTGGCAGCTCATCACAGAGGGCCCTAGAGGATTCTCTAATGAGAAGCATAACCCTGCTGGTGATACCCTGGGTTGCCAGCTAATACAACAGTTTGCCTGACTTGTCCCCCGATACCTACACTTTGTGTTGACGCCCCTCCAACATTATTTTTCCTCTTCCAGAGAGACCTGTTTCAGTTTAGCCTCACGCCATTGCCATTGTCAATTGGCGATCTGCCTCACCTGCATCCGGACCACAAACCCAGTGCTCCAAAGCAATGATCTGGCCTTCCAATTCCAAAACCTGTGCCTTCTGTTGTTGTTATTTACGTCACACATGCCCTTTGAGCAGGCCCAGTATGGTAGGTTTAATCACTGTCCATAAAGTGTCAGCTGACGACACCGAACCCTGGTTGTTCTGGAGGGTTTGTAGTTCTTCCTTCATGAAGTCAGCACAACCTGGGTCCATCAGATGCCACACATTATATCTGCACATTGGGCAAAAGGCACCTGGTCGGGCACCACATTCAAGAAATAGGGGTGCATGCTTAGATATGCCTCGTGGCAGAATCCAAATGGACTGTAGTGGCAGCAAGTCACAGGCTAGTAGCCTGAGGAGGTCAATTCTGGACTCTGTTTTGTGGGCTGCAATAGGTATGTATAAGATCATTGTGTGGGTTTCACGAATGCCATATGTCGCAGAGACCCAAGGAGTCTGCCTAGGAGTTCAAGTCCACAGAGTGTGCCAGTCTGCCTGAGTATGTCCCGCATAGGGTCCCAGTCTGCATTAAAATCCCTGCCTATCAGTTGCCCCTGGTGGGTCAGGGTGGGGGAGGGGAAAAGGGCCACCACCAGAGTCTGGAGCGCTTTGACTGTAGGAGTTGCTGGGAAACATAACATGAGATAAAATTATAGTGCTAAGCTGTCGAGCACCCCTGAAGTCCAACGTACCTCCCCTGGGAGTCTTTGTGAACTTTAGATACTGCCAAAGGAAAAGTTTGGTGCAGGAGAATGGAAACCCCTCTTGAGCCTCTAGTAAAATCCTGGGTGGTAAACGCGACCATACCTAAACCGGCCCAGGAAAGGGCACTGAGATCCTAAGAGATGTCTCTTGGAGTAGGACTACATCTGGCTTGTACCTCTTGATATAGCGCAATACTACTGATCTATTGATACGATCTAAGACTGTCCACATTCCAGGAGACGATTCTAACCATCTGGGAGGGGTCTTAAGAATAGGTACAGTGGGTCAAGGTCCCTCAGTGGTGGGGGCAGGCCAGTTGACAGTTCCTCAGACACCATCCCAGGAGTCCAGGCAAGCACAGTGGAGAGCTCACATGATGAATGCTTAAAAGAACAACAGTTTGAAACAACAATAGTCCCACTCAAAACAACACCGCCCCCCTCCACACACCCCGTACCCATACTTCCAACTCTGAAGCATCTGTCGGCAAAAAAAAGAAATAAAAAAAAAATCATACAACAAAATCAGAGGAAAATGCAGACGGGATCACGGTTGTCAATATAAAGGATAAGAATGCCTGTCAGCAGTGTGCAGTGATTGAAATTGCAATAAGGACCTGCAAGTGTGCTAATCACAAGAAGAGGGGAAAAAAGTCTCTCCACCCCCTCTGCAGTCCGAAGAGTCTGGCTGTGAGGTATAAATTACCACTCTTGGCAAGCATGTTCATGCAGAGTCATCCGGGAACACAGGCAGTGCAGTTATTTTGTGACTGTTAAGGAGGGATCAGGTCAATGAGTTGGGCATGCTCTCCCGGGACCTAAAAAGGGCTGGGGTGTCAGAAATATTTGCATCAGGATCCGCGGTGTTCAGGTCCTTCTGAATAGGTGATGAGTCCCACGAAGCCTGTCTCCTGCTGTGACCTGATTGAGCCTTTCTGGATCTGGAGTGTTTCCTCCGGGGCCCTTGAGCGGGGAGAGGCAGGGGAAAATGTCCCTTGGCTTTGATTCTGCCCGACCTCCAGAACCTGGGTGCCGCAGTGACGGTTGCTTCTGTCGCGCTGTCCAAGATCTGCTCAAGGGTGTCGAAGAAGTAGGTCGATAAGTTAAAATGATCCTAAGATGGGCCGGTAACAGAATCATGTAGCTGATGTTGAGCGTACGGACCTTCTGCTTGACCCTGTCAGAAGAGCATTGCCGCTGCTTGACTGCTCTGGTATAGTCTGGGAAGTTCAGGTTTTTAGCGTTGACATGTCGCAGACCTTCAGTAGTTTAGGATGCATGCTATCACAGGGTGAGGGGGGCCTTGAGTGGTGGTAACTTAGTTATGGTATGGTGCACCCGTCCACCACGAAGCAACAAGACAGTTTATCTGGTGGTACCCAGAACTGAAACCACTTTTCCAGGATGTTTTCATCTGAGAGCTCTCCACCCCCTCCGAACGGCCAATAAGATGCAGGTTGTTACGCCTAGAACAGTTTGAGGGGTCTTCCACCCTTTTTTTTATCCAGAGTGGCCACAGGTGACATCAGTTTGAAGACCTGTTTAAGAGTTCCCACATCATCTTCAGTTGTCGAGATCCGTGTCTCAGTCTTGGTCACTCTCTGCCACTTTGCTGAGGTGTTGATGCAGGAGAGAGAGGTCAATCCGGATACCATCAACCTTAGAATCCACCTTCTCCCTAAAGTCTTGGATTGCTGTAGGGATAGCTGGTAAGTCTGTGTAGGTTTGGTTCGGGACCGCAGGGGCGGAGGGGATTCTCACCCCCCAACTTCTCCATTTGCAGGCAGTGGGGTAGTGTTAGGATCCATTTTGGTTTGGGCCACTGCTGGTGGGGGTAGGGGGGTTTACTGCCCCCCATGCCCGGGTGGAAGATTGCAGAAGATAACAGGAGTTCAACTACCAGAGAGCAGGCCGGCTTGCACCAGGGTAGCACGAGCAGCTGCTCTATCAACTTCATCCCTGCAGGAATGCTCCACAGTTGTGTGCTTAACAGCAAGGCGAATGTGGTTTGCAAACAGGCCAGGCCGAGCAGTCCAATGGCATTGACCCCCTTGCCCTTTCCCCAAGGGCAGCGGGGTCAGTAACACCACAAGAGCAATGTTTCCTGGGGCCCCCCAGGTGTGCACAGTACATCCATACAGATGTCCCCATGTGGCAGGAGAATTCCCAGACCCCCACACTAGGGCTTCCAGCTGCCTCTGCATAGGCCCGATGGGGGCCTACAGGTCAGCGTTGCATGCCAGTTCAGAGCCAGTGCTCAGTTGGTCCCTCGATCCTCGGGTACAGCTCAGCTGGGGCTACAGCCCAATACTCCAGAGTATGGTAAGGGGGGGATTCTCCAGGGGGGAGGGGGGAGGGGCGAGAGGGAGGTGGGTGTGTGTGTGTGTGTGTGGGTGTGTGTGGGTGTGGGTGTGTGTGGGTGTGTGTGTGTGTGTGTGTGTGTGTGTGGCCGGCCATAGGTGGGGGGAATGACTCAAGGGGCCTTGAGGTCGGTCCACCCACCCCACCAGCACCTCCAGACACTGGGCAGGCCCTCATTACCCACCCAGTCAGAGGCAGCGCCTACAAGCTGTCCCAAGGCCAGCAATACGAAGTCTGGAAGCCACCATCTTGTCCAGGGCGAAATGCTGTTGGCTTTGGCGCAGGGCCACTAGCCCATTGCAGCTGATTGAAAAGGGCCAAGAATGGTGCTTGGAGTTCCCAGAACGCAATAACAAAGAGTAGCAGGCAGGGACAAATCTACTCATTACTTTAAGAAACCAGTATTCACTATTGATTTCATGGGTAAATTACTTTCCCTTATTTTTTAAATTTATTTGTAAAGGACAGCATAAAACTCGTCATAACATCATCCATCACATATTCTATCTTTACAACATATACACATCACATTTACATCACAAACATTTGTCACATGAATCAACAAAGATAACATAAATAACCAAAAGGAGGGTTATGCCCATCAACATTACTTTGTATTGCGGTCACTATTACACAATTAACAATGTGATCCCATAGGCTGTGATGATCAAGGGTTTAAACTGCACCCAGCTGTGGAATACCTAAATACTTTTTCAAAGGTATTGTGTAGTGCAACAACAATTTTGTTTATAAATTCATTAGCTTCAAAGCCCTTGATCCCACTAGAAAGATGTCAACGCGTTTCAGCCTCGTCATTCAGGGCCTCGTCAGGACTGTCAAGGGGCACTGGCACCTCTTTATTTTTGTTGTGTTTAGTTTCCACCCTTTCACAATGCTGCAAATGCTCTCGATTAATTCTATCTACTCGAGTATTACTACCTCAATACAGGCGTCTTATATTAGGAGGCGTTGTCTTTATGCTGTCAAGTCACACACGTGTGATTGAAGGCTCTTGCATTAACGCAGAGCTTCGGACGAGACGAGATGCGAATAGTAGCAGCTCCGAAGAGTTTGTGATCTTAACTTGTCATAAACTATGCAGAATGCTTTATCAAATATTTTTAAAAAATGAGTTCAGCCATAGTGACCTTTTAAAGCTACACTGGTACCCAACCCCAACTTCACACCTGGCCTTAGCTCCTATAGAAAGTTTAGCTATGCTTAGATTGCCAACTTTGATTGCTCTTCCATTTCTAAAGATGTGCCTGATGTGCACATATACTCCAGTAGTCCTTCTACCAACCTCTTAAAATAAATAAATAGCTGCATGATTCCTGCTAGTGGCACTAACTTTGATAGGTGCGCTAACTGCTGGGTCATCAATTTTGTATCCTTTCACTCACTAGCTGAATCCCTACCTTGTGCATTGTACCATCTGAATTACGAGGTCATCTGTGATTACAGAGCCATCTGTGATAACCCACTTTTTGGTCTAAAAGGGGATTGTGCCCTGATGCTCATCTGTCTAAATTGGTATTATGCATATGCATATCTGTTTTAAATGTTCCCCACATGGGGCTGCCCTACACACAATAGATTTTATTAGGCATATTTATGGCTCTTCTCACTTCTGGGTGAACCTGGCATGTTGTATCCCTAATTTTGTAATGCTACCTCTACGTGTAGTATTGTCATCTGATTGAAACCTATGCTCTGTATACCATCAGTGCTGCGCAGATTTGGGTTTCTTTTGCTATTGATTGTACTCCTCATAATCCGCGACCTTGGTGATTCTGCTTTTCTACATGCCATGCACTCTGAAGATTATAATTTAAGGATACCGTCCACTCTTAAAGTGATACTTATGCGCAGCGTTGTCAGTTCTCACTCTCCAAAACCATCTACTTACACACAGCACTGTTTGCTGACCTTGTTTGAAGCATTGTTGAACCCCACACATCAGTCAATGTCCCTAAATAAGCCAAACTTCATCCAACATCCTATCGAATAAGCACTTTGATAGGGCACTAGAACCCCAATGCAAAGCAGAGCACTTTGTGGCATTGTCATTGATATGAAGCACTACATAATTGCTGCTACATTCAGTGAAGCATGCACTGTGCTGGTTACTGTGTGAGGTCAAACCACCCATGGATGTTTTATTTAGGAACAGCCCTTTACAATCTGCAGCTTGCACCTATTTTGAACTGACTCAGTTCCTTGATTTGGGTTTTTTACCATAATGAATAATTTTTCTTAATTTTGACTTTTAGGAGCGCTGTCCCAAACAATCGATTACAAAGTGCTCACAAACAGACTTATACAGTTATAGCAGAGTACCATATGGTAATGTAGTGACCTTGCGATTCTCTGTGCACCTGTTTAGGGAAACACAAAAATAAGCTCTGAAAAAGCCAATAGGTGTGACGCTTTAATGGACTAGGAATAAGGTGTGCCCAACTGTACAAATATCCAACCAATTGGCTTTGCCAGTTCTTATTTACCTGACTGCATTGGGGAATGGGTGTAAGCAAAAATATCTAAAACAAATTGTACAGAAATTATTGGTTACTTTCTTTTCTGGAGCATCAGTTTTTCAGATGCTTTTTTCAGCGCTCACTCCCCAGGGTCACCAGGCTGCTCACTGATTGATTTCAGAAGTGAAATGCATCATCATGTTTTCCGGTAGGGATAGGTTTTTGACTTCGCCATTTCTGAAGGGTCATCCACGGACGTTTTGCCTTCGGCCTCCTATTGTTTCCTGAATTTGTTTTTGTTGGCTTTAAGGCTCTGAACACTTACTGATGCCCAGGGCCTGTAAGTTTAAGTGCTACTAATGGGCCTGCAGCACTCGTTGTGCCACCCACTGAAGTAGGACTTTAAAACTGCACACACATGCTGCAATGGCAGGCCTGTGACATGTTTAAACTGCCACCCTGACCTGGCAAAGTAAACCTTTTGCCTGGGATAAGCTTCCTTTTTAATGCAAATAAGTCACCTCTAAGGTAGGCCCTGGACAGCTGCAAGAGCAGGGTGTAGTTTATTTAAAAAGTCGGACATGTAATTTTAAGTTTTACACATCCGGGTTGTGAAAAACGCCTAAATTCGTTTTTTGCTACTGCAAGGCCTACCTCTCCCATAGGATAACATCAGAGTTACCTTACTACATTTTATAAATGGAACTTCAAAATGGGAATAGGTAAATAAATCATGTTTGGTGTCTCTGTAATTGTAATTTAAATTATTAACTGGTGAAGTTGGATTTTTGAAAATGCTACTTTTAGAATGTTCTGGGAAGGGTATGCCCAGATGTGGGTCCCGTGCTCACTGAACCACTGAATTCAAGCTCGCCAAGCTGATGAGGGGGTTATACCCGGAAACCGGTTCCAGGATGCTTGTTTTCAGTCCAGGGAGGACCTGTCCTGGCAGTTTGGGCTGGACTGTTCCCATGGAGAGCAGGGTCAAGACGGATTTGCATTTGACTGGGTCCATACTGGGGCAGCATGATCAACATTTGATGGATGTAACCCAGATCTGTGTCTTAGGGTGAATGTTTGACAATGTTCAGCATTTTGTTCATCATCTGTTGCTACTTTTAGAAAGTTGGTATTTTAGCCATTTGGTGCCTGCAGCCTGTCTCTGGTTCACACGAGTAGGTGTGGGTCACAGTTGGGTGTTGTGTATTCCTCCTTGACAGCCGCACACGGTGGTGAGCTTGTGCCAGTGACTGGATGAGCTATCACTGGCCAGATGGAAGGGAGGTGTTGGGCCTAGCCCCACTTACTATTGAACAGACTGTGTACTTTCTCCACACAAAGGGCTGCATACCCCTGAAGTTCGTATGGAACCAGGGACAGAAAAGCAGAGTTCCTGTGCGCTTCCGACATGCCTCTAGAAACGTCTCCCTACTTCAGAGGCATAGCTGGATATAAATACTGGACATCCGAGACCAAATCTTCTGTACCTATGGATACTCTGTCAGGAAGAAGGGCAGCTTCTCTGCTGGATTGCTCCTCTCAAGGAAATGCTGCCCTGATGTGCTGGCATGCTCCCCTCTTGCCTGGGTGAGAAGGACTGGACCTGAATCTCTTGAACCCAGAGTGGCTCCAAGGGCTCGTAGGCTGGCCTCCTGAGCTGAAGCCCCTTAGACACACACACCAGGCTTCCAACAACTTTGCACCTGTACTGTGCCATCTGTGAGTCTATTTTGCCCAGGGGTGCCCCCTCAGTCCTGGACCCTTGACAGTGTGCTTAAGGTGCTCTGCGAGCCTCTGTGGATCTAGTGGAACCATCGCATCTTCTCTGCTGTGCGGCGCAAACCCGAGCAGAACCAATGCATCTCTGCTTTTGTGTGGATTGGATCCTTCACAAAGACCTGCATCGCTGGCGTAGTCCATCATAACCGCCATTGCGCGTTGCATCATCAACGCAGGCCCTCCCATGCCTCATCGATGGCAGCCTCGATGGCGATGACTCAGGACTCCGCATCGCAGCCTTGCAGCTCTTTGGAACAGACGCATTGCTCTGCCGGCGCACCAAAGGCTTGATGCCAGACTTTGCATTGCTAGCCCTGACTACGGGATTATCAATAACGATGCAGGCCCTCACATCGCAGCCTTGGCGCATCTCATAACAGATGCACCTCTTCGGCTCCATGATTCATCTTTGACACGGATCCTCGCAACACTCTGCAACAGAGGATTTAAGGTACTTTGTTCTGCGGTCCTAGCTAGGCCCCTGTAGCCGTCCCATGCTCCATCGTGGTAGGCCTGAACTTGTGACTTTGTCCCGGTCTGGCGCCACCAGGTATCCATAGTTAGCACTTAGTACCTTTTGGTGCAATTTTGACTAACATTTTAAAAATTCATAACTCTGGTTGTGCTGATTGAACTTCATTTTTTTTTTTTTAAATTAAAATAAGTTACATTTTTTTAAATCTGGTGTGATTCTTTTCGGTTGGTGTTTCCTCTTTATTACTTTTTGAAGTATTGCCCAAATACTTTACACATTGCCTCTAAGTTAAGTTTGACTGCTCTGTGCAAAGATACCAGAGGGTTGAGCACAGGTTAATTTACGGTTGGCTTGTGCTTATCCTTGATAGGAATTGTGATTGCTGCTTGGCCAGGGTTCGAACACCAGTCAACCAGCAACTCAATTTCTCACAGAGAGACACACCCAATCAGCCAATAGAAACAATGAGATTAAAAGACTCTTATTGGATAATACTCCTTTGGGCTAATCCAGAATTTGACAATGTCTCAAGCCAGTGGCTCATGGTTTTGGAGGAAAAGAAGCCAGTGTCTGAATGAGGTTGACGGAAAGCCTTTTATGGTAATTATAGCATTCATTATGTTCACCAAGAAAGGCACACATACCTTGCTTGAGAAACTTGGAAGTGGTAGGCCAGATGAGGGGGGTGACACTATGTATCCAATATAATAAAAGAACCATGCACCATAAATTCCAAATGAGTATGTACTGTCTTGAATTGTATTTAGAGTTGAAATAGATTGTTTTGAAGTTAGACTTGGCCCCTCGGCCATGGATAAATGCCATTCTCCGACGATCAAAAACGGTTAATTTTTGTGCAAGTAGGTTGTTAAATCTTGCCTGAGACCGGGCATGTGCCTTCACTTGTGAGACAATTTGTTTACATACATGGGTTTAGAACCAGTCCATTGTTTACAAGCTGTAAAATGTCATTCTTTAGCTTCTCTTTGGTCAGCGTGTGGTGACTTCACTTCCTCTTTGTGTGTTTGTTGTTCACCTCGAGCATGACCGATTACTGCATCCTTGTGGGCTTTCAATGTCCTTCCAGTGCTTGGGCGCTTTGTGTGCTTTTTTTTTTTTTTTTTTTTTTTTTTTTTTTTTTTCTTTCAGTGGTAGCACACCACGAGGGTCCATGTGCTTGCAGGCCATTTCTTCCTTCAAGACCAGGCTAGCATTATTGCTTGCACACTTTCCTCTCACCCCTCCTGCATTCTGTTGTTGCCTGCCACCATCCCTCCGATCACCCCTCGCGTTCCGTTATTGCTTACCCCTGTTCCTACCACCCCAACCCTCATTCTGTTGTTCTTTCCTCTGTCCTTTACAGAACCTCCCACATTACTCACACTCGTACTCCCTTCTGCATTGTGTTGCTTATCCAGCTAGAAAAAAAGCACACGGAGCGCTTTTTTTTTTTTTTTTCAGCCATGCACTCCTACAGGTAGGCTAAAAGTGACCTATTAGCTTTGTCAGTGATTATTTTTCAAAGTTGCTTGGATTTGATCCCACAACTAAGTACATGATTGACACGAGGGAGAGATTTGCCTCATCATGGTTGGGCTTGAGCACAGTGCACTCAGAGATTTGTAGCTTTAAAATTTATCACATTCTTGGTGATTGTTATGTGAAATATCCACTTGCTAGTTCTGATTTGTCTTTGTAGTGCTTAGTATTGTGTTATTTCCCTGCTGTTACTGACTAGTAGTCATACTTTGTGACAACACATAGTACTTTAGATATTTTAATAAATAATAAAAACATATCTGTTCCTGAATGTTCTTTGTGTACAGGCCTCGGAGGTTAACAGCCTGACCCCGGAAGAAAGAAATCAAGCTTTAACTGACCTCAAAGCTACAGGATGGATGGCAGAAACTTCAAAAGACGCCATTTCCAAAGAGTTCATCTTCAAAACATTTAATCAGGTAAATGTTTGTTACAGAAACAGTATGTCTTTGTATCATATACACATTACATCAAGATCAGTGCAAAATCAAGAGAACATTCTCCAGTCTTCAAATACTGAGATGATTAGATTGTTCATTTTTTTTTATTCATGGGGAGAGGGAGACCAGAAATTACACATTCTAGGTGTGATGCTTTCAGGACTTCTTGTAACAACTTCATGTTACAGTATACAGTGTGCGGGAGGTTTTTAATTTATAGGTTTGTATAAAATAGATTTGATGCCTTTCCTGTGTTTCGTAATAGTGTATGCAAAGTAGTGCAATTTATTATGCTGACACAGTAGATTTAGTGGAGTGTTGGCCAGTACCTGGGGATAGCTATAATGTTTGTACATTTCAAGTACTATTTCAAGCATACTTAGAAGTTGAAAGAAAGTAGATTATTATTTGGGGTGGGCGACGGCCCACTTCAAGGAATAATAATACTTCTTGTCAGAGAATCCTCAAAGCCACTAAATTAACCTGAGCTCAACCCTTTGGTAGCTATGTCACTGAGCAATCAGCCCCAACTTAAGCCTATTTGTAAATGATGTATGCACTACCAAAACAGTAATAAAATTTGAAACACCAAAATTTTAAAAATCCAAACTGAATTGTAAAAATAGAGCAAAATGTAATAAACAAAATGACACCAAAGCAACAAAAACCCAATAAGGGGAACCAGAGGGATGAGTTGTTAAAGCTTTAAGTAGAAATAGTTCCAAAGAGCATGAGGTGCCACTGGTTGTCTATGAAATGGTTAGACCGAGACCTAGGAGCAATTTAAGGCCTACATCAATGGAGCATCGGTTGGCTATATCACATGCATTGGTACCGGTGAAGTCTGTTCTAGAACAGTCCTATTTGCTCCACTGCAAACAGTCTCCCAGTGTATCTTATTTCCAATATCGAAGATGGGAAAACCCTTCCCTCCTTGTGCAGAGCATGTGTGCCTACCCAGAGATGTGGCCAGGGAGATGAGCTATCAATGGATACCTCTGTTTCTACTCTAACGCAGATCTTTGGCTAGCAACCCTCCCCTCCCACCACGTTTGTGACAACTTGATACCAGAAGGACAAAGACTGCTTCCTTCAGGTCTTCCATTACATTCACTTGTATAAGGACAGATCCCCTTTCAAGTTAATGAAGTTCCTCGGTCACCCCTAACTGGCCTTAGTGTAAGGGAAAGAAAAACACATGCCTACACCCAGGCCATTGTCTCTGGCCTAGGTACAGTTTTCACACCTCTTTCACTTCTCATTCAGGCCACGTACATACTGGCCAGTTTGTTTGAGAGCTGAAGCAAAGTAGCTCCAGCAGCATCACACAGGGTAAATGCAACTTTCAGCAGTTCCACTATAGTTAGTAAAAATGTGTCCATTGGGTGTATTTTCGTTAAATATAAAAATAGGTCTTTAAATGTGTTCTCTTCTAATACAGATCTAACTGACGAGGGGTAATGCAGGATAAATGGCGCTCTATATCCCACAAATTGAATCCCATGTTTTATAATGCTGCTGCTAAATGAGAGCTATACCCCCACTGAAGCCCTACACGATAACCATAGTTATCAATAACATTCAATCATAGCAGCCTACGTTGAAAGTCTCAAAACAGTAATCTACAACATAATTGTTGAAATTAAATGTAGAAATCCTCTTACAAGTTGTTCCAATTACAAATTTTGTTTTAATTCCTCTTAACACAGCTCCCAAATTCGTCACACATTTATATAATGTTCCAATTTACATTAAAGGATCATCACAGTATCTTTTTCAAATCTCCATTGGTCAAGTCCATTGTCTGATATTCAATCAATTAAGCCATCCATTAAGCCAAGCCAACACGTGTTTCGTCTTGGGAGTACCCTTTGACTTCCTCAGGACTTCCTAAACGGCATTTACATAAAATATACATTAATATTCATTCATAATAACTATAATAACTTTCCACAATCCCTTTGGTGAATGTTACAAATTCCATGCTCTTCACGTGGAAACAGTGAAATTTAAACCAAATATTTAAAATAAGTTATTCAGTGAATGAGCCCAAATAATATTTTCAATACCAAGCTGCAATTTTACAATATCGTTGTACATTTACTCCGCTCATTAGTAGTTTTCCATTTGACCTGGGTACATAATGCCCAAAATGTAATATTATAAAAAACTATGTTGAGCCTGTATTGTGCTAACACCCTCACCAAGTGTACTAAAAATCCGTGCTCAAGCTACCACGTCTGTCGACATACCTGTACGATATCTTCAAATTCACATTGCTGCCCCTTTGTTTACCTTGACCCGTCAATGGTTTCAGATTTCTTATACAGCTATATTAACTAATCTAAAATAATTTGGGAAGACTCGTTAATAGCAAATCCAACCATTGCAATTGTGAGATAAGCGTTAGCCACTTAGCCCGTTGTTTCCCTTCTTACCTTAACATTAAAGCCCAAACCGTGAGTACGCCCGATACTTCAAAAGAAACCCGCCATGATTCTCATCGGCGTTAAAATAGTCTAAAACATGAAAATGGGCAACGGACTACCCGGCCCATTGAAATAGAAGACTGACTTTTGCGAGTGCACTCCCTACAATGTAAACACACTGTGATTTCCTTCAGCGTGTTCCATATCCTAAAACATAAAGAGTAGAAAACAGACTATTCGATCCCTCATCAATGTTGAAGAACTAATTATTCAAGTTTCACTAAGACATTATGTATTTAATTACAGCTTTGAGCTTTGAAATAAAATTGAAGCAAGCTTGTCATTTAGGCTTGTTATGAATTAAAAAGGAACTCAATATTTGGCTAACTCCGAACTTAAAGACTAAAATATATCTCTAAAACGAAATAACTAAGACTATTGGTTATTTAAAGCAAGCTCATCGTTTGGGCTTGCTTGTAATTATGTGCTCAAATCCTGAAATTATAAGTTCTAAACTCTTATGCTGCTTTACTATTTACAACTATAATGAATTGAATGATAGGTCTCCCAAAGGGGATTCTTTATCACAAAGTTACTCCAAAATACATTTCTCCAAATGTTCGTCTTAGCCAGTATATTTATCACCTTTTCCCATTTAAATATGCAAGAATATTATTCCCAATTATGGCACATTCTACTGTATATAACCATAGAAATAATAATAATTGTAATCATAATACTAATAGTAGTAATCTATTCCATCAATTGTGATGCTTATCTCTAATTGTGTAAGAAACCTTATCAACTGCTATTTACAATGTCCCTAAGTATAGTTTATATCTTTTATATTCTATCCATCACCTAGAAAGTACTCCATTTCATAATCTGAATTCAGACCTAATTCCACTGCCCCTAATCGTATTATCCAAATCGATTCCTTCCTACGTAAAGCCAGTTCTCTGTTCCCACCTCGGGGATTCTGTACACATAAATCAAAACCAAAAAACTTAAATTCCTTATGGGTGCCTTGTTTTTCGCATGTTTTCATATGGAGGGCAATTTGATATCGTTCATCTTCCTGTTTTATTGCTCTCCAGTGTTCCGAAATTCTTACTTTCAGGGGACGAATACTGCTGCCCAGGTACATCTTTCCACATTTACAGGACAACATATATACTGCAAATTTGGTATTGCAATTCAAATGGGATCTAATGATATTCTACTTGCCATTAGCATCCAGAAAGGTCGTTTTTGCTTGCCAAGCCCCTTTGCACATGGCACAGCAGCCACACTTATAAAAACCTGAGTTGTGTAGATCAAGCCAAATAGGTTTGGTTGTATCAGACAGATAGCTTGGGCTGAGAATATTATTAAGTGTACAACCCTTTCTATATGCTACCTCTGGCTTATTGCCAATATATTTATGAAGAATTCGATCTTGTGTGAGTACAGCCCAATGTCTCTTCATGATCCTCAATAGTTTGTGAGTTGTCAGTATAATCTAAAATTATCCTAACTTTCCGAGAGTCCATACTTTTACTTTCCTCATCTGTAAGACTATGATGCAATAGTGTCCTGGATCTAGATATTTTAGAGGCTTTACGTTGTGATCTTATTACAACATCCTCCGAATAGCCTCTACTGATAACTCTCCCTCCCATATCCTTAATACACTCTTGGAAATCACTATTCAAACTGCAATTACGCCTAGGGATGGCTTCTATTTGTTTCGGATGTGCACTTTTCGCATGTAATATAGTATTGCACGACGTTGGTTTACAGTATAGTCTACTTTCAATCTTCTCGTCCACCACCAACAATTCTACATCTAGAAAGTCTATACAGGTCTTACTATATTTGTATGTGAATGTGATGTTAACATCATTCTGATTAAGGTGTTCACAAAATCTCGTTAGTTTTCCTTCTTCACCTGTCCATAACATAAAACAGTCGTCAATATACCGTCCCCAATTAAGAATATCCGACTGCCACTTTACTGCTTCTGGACCCCATACCCATTTTTCTTCAAACCATCCCATGAAGAGGTTTGCATATGAGGGAGAAAATCTCGACCCCATCGCTACCCCTCGTTTTTGTTTGTACCATTCTTTCTTAAAAAGTGTGACGAATTTGGGAGCTGTGTTAAGAGGAATTAAAACAAAATTTGTCATTGGAACAACTTGGAAGAGGATTTCTACATTTAATTTCAACAATTATGTTGTAGATTAGTGTTTTGAGACTTTCAACGTAGGCTGCTATGATTGAATCTCTTCTAATACAGGTCAGAAGTTAGAGAATATTTATAATCTATACCAGTGGTTCCCAAACTGTGCGCCGCAGCTCTCTGGTGTGCCGTCAAAACTAGCCAGGGGCGCTGCACACAGTCTGGAAACCACTCGGAGGTGCTTTGAATCAGTAGTTTTTCATAGTGGTATTGGAAACAAAACACCCTGCATTAATTATTGTGACCAGCGGAGGGCGCCAAAGTACCATTAATAATATCCTTATGACAAAAAACAAAAATAGTTTCCAATAAATGGTTTTCAGCAACCTGAAGGAGAGAATAAAGAAGACAAACTGTAAATACGTTCCCCCACCCGCCCAAAAAAATTAACATAATGGGAAGCCGTGGCCAACACGGCCAATAGGTCAAAGGAGCCGGGGATCGAAAAAGTTTGGGAACCACTGATCTATACTGTGAATTTTCCTATGGGCTTGTTACAGCCTGACTAGTGACAATGTCATTTTGGGCCTCGTCGCTGGGGGAACATACCATTTCTAATGTCACATATTTCACACTGAAACAATATGTACCTTAGCTTGTGGGTAGCAAGGGGTGCTTAGGAGTGACATTTAATATTTAAAATCAGTTTTCCTACATGGCAAAAAGGTGATTTTGACCAATTTGTGCATCAGGTTTCAAGCTGCTGCTGTCCGGGAACACAGGATAGGCTTGAAGTCATGTTTTCACTTCCACTGTAGTGGATGGTATATTAGGTGCTTTAGTCCACAGGCGGCATTTAACTTTCCATGTAGGGGTTTATTTCTGCACCGTATACGGTGACCTCACAGGAAAGGTAACTATGCAATTCCGCTTTAAGCCAATTTCAACATGTTTGAAGGGGGAGCCAGTCACTTTGCAAAGAGTGTAAAATCAGCAGTAGTGTGATCCTGAAAAAAGAATGATGTGACCATGCAGAAAAAGCATATTTCCTACAGAACACTGCACAAGCAGATTCATTTAAGTACATGACTTTACTGAATTCATCTTGCCATTTTAAAAATGGTTCTTGCAGTTTGTTCTAGTACTCTTTGTGTGCATGTAACTAGGGACTGTTTGAAGAGCAGTTTTTGATGGTCGGGTAACCTATACATGCAATATTTTGCCATACTCATTCAGCACTTGGAAAGTTTTATTTTACACAGTACTTTACTGTATTGCGCTCTACAAAATTGAATTTCTTGAGTTTTGGAGTACTCTGTAATGGGAATCTTGCTAATTATAATGCATGTGGATCAAATGCATGCATGATATCTGACCTTTGTTCAAAATGTACTAACCTTGTAATCCAGATGCAGTGGGAGAGATGAATTTCCTCACTTCTCTGAACCAAAACCAACCTTGCACTGTTATCATGTAGATTACAAGTAGAAATTGAGATATGGCACTTGGACAAGAGAGAAACAGAGATACTGTATATAATCACACTGGTAGTTTGTACACCTGGATATAATTTCCACTGCTAGACCTTTGGTATCCAAAATCAAGAGAATAATTCAAGCATGGCTATAGTATTGGCTTTGTCAGTTAATTTATAATTTTGTGTACAGTTTACGTCCTGACACACTCTATACAGGAATGAAATTCGACCTTTCCCTGAGATGCAATATAATTAAAGTTGATATTGAATCTGCAAACCAAACTCGATTATAATATGTTTGCTGTAGAGTGGTAGCTTCAAAATGACGAAATACCTTTTACTTAATTCTACTTGCATTCCGTGTAACAGGTTGAAAACTGTAATATGAAAAGAATTACTTAATATCACAGCATGCTCCTATGTCAATAATAATATACTTGCTAAGATCGATATCTTCATACCAAGCTTGACTAACTACAACGATAAGGTTCTGCTTCTGTGATTCCATTGACTTTCACTTACGAAAGCAATGAAATGAATATTGAATTTTAAATCCAAACATATTACGCGTTGTGGAAATAACCAAGTGCTAAAATAAAGTTTATAATAGAAATGGATATCTCCTCGTACAGATAAAAGTGCAAAAGGTGGTGATTTTAATCCTAGTTGAGGACTTCATATGAAGTGCAAGTTTACACGTTTTACTAGTGCAGTGTGAGAATACTTCTCTGGTTCCAATTATGTATTCTATCGACTTCTCAGAATAACAGACTATGAGAACTAGGCCTGCGAGCCTTGGCTGCAGCAACAATGTCTCCATATTGCCTAGCAAGAATGCCAAGGACCACGAGTAATTTCCGCCACAGGCATTACAGAGGGGTGCCACAATCTGCAAGGCTTGTGAGAGGTGGCTCCATTGGTCATCCAGTCTTTCATGCCATTACGCAGGTGTTCACCATAGTACATCCCTCTGAGAGGTGCGCCTTCTCTCCTTAGGACACCCGCAGTCCTGCTTCTGAATACAGGCAAGGTTAGGAGCTTTGCAGTAGAGCGTTGCATGCCACCACTTTGTATTTTGGAAGCTGGACATATGCCACATACTGTTGCCTTTGTTCGCCCAGCCTAATCACTCATGGTCTTCTTATTCTCAGTATCTATCACTTTTATGGCAAGGCAATGACATCCGAAGGGCAGTATTACTACAGTGCAGCAGATTATCTTTGAAAATGGTTGGGTCTAACTGCCTACTCGGAATTGCAGTAAGCTAGCCGGACCGCCTCTAGAGAAATGAATAAGGCAAATAGTCCATTTTCTGCACTCCTCTCACGTATACTTGCTAATACGCCGGAGATCTTGAAAGGTGCGAGTGCAGTAATGGAATATCCCTCTGTTTTAACTTTCGGCCAAGCAAGCCAGCCCGTATTGGATTGTTTGTGTGTTCACACCGAATAATGTCTGAAACAATTGTGGCAAAGTAATTAATTTTCAGCACCATTTCTGTAAAGAATGTCTAAGCAGCCACAAGTGATATAGGCTTCTCAGAATATGCACATTCACAAGTTGTATACTTTTTCACACCATTTTTTTCCGTAACTTCTGTATTTCTCTTTATTAGTTTATTGAAACCTTCCTCTTCTTTGTAGATTCTCACTCATATGTTAAGACTGACTCTTTGGAAGAGGCATGGTGACCTATAAAAATAACAAAAATCTCACAATACACACTATCCTGCTGTGTTAGAGTTAAAAGGCTCAAGCAGCAGTGGCATCCATTAGGTAATGGAGACATTATGGGTTCACACAGCATGCTCATCCTTGTGGCTAAGGTCGCAGGTAGTCATAATGATCTCCTAAACATACGTTTTAAATATATATTATTAAATAGTATTTTTGTCTGCAAACATCAGATTCTCAGTTTAGGGAAATGTGCGCATTTTGCTAACAAATAAATTTTTTTTATAAGGAAAAGCTCCATTCAAGTAAAAAACGTATCATGTTCATGGTAAACGAATACTTTTGCCTTGAAATACCACCTTTTACTTTTTAGTAAATATTTGCCCAAATAACGGCTTATCATTTTCATTAAGCTACAGGTCCTCCAGAAACCTGCGTTTCTAAAATAAACTCCAGTCTCCAAGACAAAAGCATAGCGTTTTTATGTTAAACTAATATTTTTGGCTTGAAATATCACCTTTTCATTTTCAGTAAATGTTTGTCCAAATATCAGTTTGTCATTACAAATCTACAATCTTTCTGGAATCCCTCATTTCGCACTCCGAAACGTACTGATCCCTCCTAAACCCTCGAGTGCTGTATCAAGATTCCCATCTCTCCATATGCGAGCCACTCTCACTGGAATGCCCTGCCTCATAACGTTCATCTACTCCACACCTAATGACTTTAATACCAGTCTATTTTTTTTTTTTTAAACCTATTTTTTTTTTTTTGCCAGTCATCGCAGAACATATAGCACATTGTCAAATCCATTCAGAGGGGCTCATGGAGATTGCTGTGCATTCGTATTACTTTTCACAGTTGATAGACTCAAGCTCATACCCACAGCAACAATTAAACAACCAGAAACTGCTGTGCCATAGCCCAACCCCTCCCCTGCAAATCGTGTCCCCCACTCAAGCTAGAGTAATATTGGCGGTTCACGGGGTGCAAAAGGGGCGGGGGCGGCGCGTGGACAGGGGTGGGGAGAGATATAAATTAAATAAGGTAAAAAGAAAAAACACTTACCTCTGCTCCCGAGCCGCGGCACTCCTCCGTCTCGCTGGCGCTGCAGGCACAGGCTCCCAGCCTGCCCTGTGTCCAATCCTGATGGTGCTCAGAGCAGCGCCAGGATGGGTTGGGACAGGCAGACTGGAATCCTGTGCAGGTTCTCTCCAGCCCACCAGTGTTGCAGGGCTGGAGAGAGCCCTGTGTGCATGTGTTTGGCCAGCCCGAGATGGCCGGTCAAACATACATGCGCATTCACCCCAGTGATCTTGACCTTTTAAAAGAAAACGATAATAAACATAGTTTATTATTGCTTTCTTTGAAAGGTTTGGCTGCGGAGGGTGGGGGTCGGAGTGGCAGTGGTGCTCCTCCGCCCTTATGGAGGAGCTACCCCTGGTAGTATTGTGCAAATCTATTAACATCACCTAATTCAGCTTTTGCAGCAGGTGTGTATTTGCATCTTTAGTTCCCTCATTGCTCATGTACTGCAAGTTTGAAGATGAGCAAAGCAGTTCAGACCCAGCATGAGGAATGCCGTCCTCTGTGACGTATCCTGTGGGTTGCGGGAAAGACACAAGTACCTCCATCCAGAGGTTTGCTAGACATTTATTCTACTGACCCTTATGCTCCAGGAACTGCTGCAGGCATTGTCCCCCCCCCCCCCCCCCCCCCTTTGTTCCACACCTATCCTGAGGGCTCGATTCAGAGTTTGCATGAACCTTTCAACGTTGCCGTTTGCCTGAAGCCAGTACAGCATGATCTTGCGATGACGTATGGCCAAGCCATCAAGGTAGGACAGAAATTCTTGTCCATGAAAAGGGGGCCCATTGTCTGTCCTGACTTCGTCAGGGAGCCCAAACATCGCAAATGTCTTTTGGAGTACTGGCTGTACATTTTCAAATGAAGTAGATGATATGACCTCAACGGGAAATTTTGTGTACGAGTCCATAAGGACGACTGTCAGCCGCCCCACCGGGAAGCTCCCGAAATCCATGCTCACCTTCGCCCGTGGCTTCTGACTGCCAGGTTCAATGATGATTGGGCAGCTGGGTGGTTCTCCAGATGTGATGACGCATGAGTGACACCTTCCCACCATTTTGTCAACCTGGCTGTCCATGCCAGGGAACCACACCTTGGCGCGCAACCGAGCCTTTGTTTTTGCAGCACCTTGGTGCCCATGGTGTGCTAGCTCTATCACTCGAGTCCACAAGCACTGAGGAAGTACAATTCTCCTTCCCCGAAGAATCAGTCCTTCACTGTCCGTGCATAGCTCATCGCGCGCCCTCCACATCCCTTGCATCGCCATCTTGTTTTCCTGGTTGGATATCTTCGTCTTTTCTAAGACGTGCTTCCATTTCCTGTGGTCTAACGCTTCCTTGACCTGGTTCAGTGCTGCATCAGCCTTGGTGGCGTTTACAATGTCTGCTATGACAAGGGCATTGGGAAATGCGGATTGTACGACCATGCTTACAAAGACTTCGGTGCTCTCTTCGTCTTGTTCTTGGTATTAATCTGATGTTTTCAGGGACTGGTTACGAGATAAGTAA
Organism: Pleurodeles waltl; assembly: GCF_031143425.1. NCBI lineage: Eukaryota > Metazoa > Chordata > Amphibia > Caudata > Salamandridae > Pleurodeles > Pleurodeles waltl. The sequence continues at coordinate 763,184,691 of NC_090446.1, read as the reverse complement.
CCCGCCAGGTTGTTCACCCCCGGTCGATAGACGACTGTGAACCGGTAGGGTTGGAGCAGGACAGTCCATCGTTCGATTCGGGGAGGCGCCAGACAGCAAATAGCGAAACTAAAGGCTTATGATCAGTCACCACTTGGAATACGTGCCCATAGATGTATAAATGAAAGTGTTTGCATGCCCATTGGATCGCTAAGGCTTCCCCCTCAATCTGAGCATATTGTGTTTCAACTGCAGGTAGCGCCCTGCTGGCATACGCAACCGTAACCCACTCCTGATGGCTTTGCTCCTGGAGAAGAACGTCCCTAAACCCCACGGGGCTAGCGTCTACCACCACCTCCGTCCATTTGTGAGGGTTGAAGTAATCCATGGTTGACTTGTCCAGCAGTGTTGCTTTAATGTCAGCAAATGGTGAGATGTCGGAGAGGCTTGCCATTATGGCGAGCTGCGGTATGAAGCTTCCACAATACGTCGCCATTCCCAAGAAGCTCCATTCTTCCGTTGGACTTTGGGGAAGTGGGGCTTGACGAATGGCCTCTGCTTTGCGCGGGTCCACTTGCAGACCATCCTCCAAGAAGATGTAACCAAAGAATTCCACAGACGTTTGATAAAACGCACATTTCTTCTTGTGGAGTGTCAGCCCCGCATCCGCTAGTCTCTGCAACGTGGCCCTTAGATGGCAATGGTGTTCGTCCCTTGTCCTGGATTGTTTCAGGATGTCATCACTTAAATTGATCACCCCCGGCAGCCCTGACAAAGTCTCTCTGATGGCATTCTGGAACACTTCAGCTGCCGAGGACACCCCGAAGCTCAGCCTCCTGTAGCGCCGGAGCCCAACATGTGTTGAGAAAGTGGTGATGTTTCTGCTATCTGGGTCCAGTTCCAGCTGATGATAACCAGCGTTAAGATCCAGTTTTGAGAACCACTGCGTCCCATTCAAATCTGCATTGATGTCGTCCATCGTGGGCGTTGTGTCTCTCTCTCCGGATGGCCTTGTTGGGTATGCGCAAATCAACGCAGAGGCGAATGGCTCTGGGTTGCTTGGGTTTCGGTGCTATCACCAAAGGTGAAACCAAGGGTGTTGGCCCTTCTACCTTTTCTATGACTCCCTGGTCTTCGAGCAACTGCAGTTCTTTTTCCACCGCTGTTCGCAGATGGAACGGCACACAGCGGTGTCTTATGGCGACCAGAGTGACACTCTGGTCTATGTGGAGTTTGATGCATTTCCCTTTTAGCCGTCCCAACCCTTTGAAGAGCTGCGGAAACTCACTGATGAGGCGTTCGACATGAGTCATATACTTGGCGCGCAAAGAATACCAACTCCAAGTCCTCCGCAGTGTGACACCCCAACAGGGTGCCTCGATCTCCAGTCACCACATAAAACTTTGCTTGTGTTGAGAGTTCTCCACTAGTTACTGACACATCCACGGTGCCCCTTAGAGGAAGGGGCTCTCGTCCTCCATAGTTGTATATCTTGGTGGTGGTTGGGGTGAGAGACTGTGTAGGAGTTAACTGTTGGAAGAGGGTCTCATCCATTACATTGATTGGCGCCCCCGTGTTGACGAGTACTGTTGCTAACGTGCCGTTGACCTGTACGTTACTCATGGGAGGCGGACGCTTTTTCTGTTGCCTCCTGCCGGTGAATGAGATTACAAAGATGTCTTCATCTTCTTCAAAGATGGGCACTCCGGGGGCTGTGTTTTCTCTAGAATCTTCATTCTCTTTGGTTACGCTCCTGACCTTGGAGTCCTTTCCCTTTTGGTCTCCTTGCCTATTCCTTCCTGACTTTCACATCTTTGCAAAATGATTGCTTTTGCCACACCGATTGCATGATTTTCCTTTTGCCCGGCACCCCATTGTTTTTGTGGTCATACCCACAGCTTCCGCAGGTACTTTAGCCGGGTCTAGAGGAGTTTGGTGTGCGTCCTGGTGTTTGGCGAGTTTGAATGGCGTCTACTTGCTCCTCTTTCGACTGGACGTGTGGTCGAAGCAGCTGCCAGCGATTGCCCTCGCACCGCCACCATGGCATCTGCCCAGACCGCTGATAGTTTGTGAGAGCGTGCAAGGACCAGGATTTCATTGAGGGAGATACCTTGCTGGCGTAAGATGAGCTTTCTCAGAGCGTTAGACCGGCATCCCTGGATGATCTGGGCTCTAATCTCCTATTGTTGGTTGAGGCCTACACACGAGCTTGCAAGCTTTTTCAGTCATGCGTAGAACATGTCCACTGACTCAACATCAGTTTGTTGTGCCTGGCGAAGTTTGAATCGTTCATAGTCTGGATTCAGTAGGGGGTCAAAGTGTTTGTTTAGGGCTACTACTGCCGCATCAGTCAGATTTGTCGCCGGTGTCTGGGAGCGAATCGAATAATTCTTGCAACTCTACCCCGCCCATCAGCAACATGAGCGACCTGTGCACCGCTCCGTCTGTTTCCCTTGTGGCACAGAAATAGTTGTCTAGACGATTTAACCATAGGTGCCATCTTGGCGCCGCTGTGGCCGGATCAATCAGTTGGCTGAACGAGGGCAGTGCTGTGATTGAGGAGTGAGCGCTGATGTTCAGTTGTGTGGGCAGCTGGGGATTTTCTTGTGGTGTGCACTCATCCTGTCTCTCCTTATGTGCGCACTTACTGGTCACTTGCTGCTTGGGTGCAGCTTTCTTCTCAGTGTTTTCCTTTTCTTTTACTCTTATGTTTTTGTTTTTTTTTCTTTTGTGCTTGTCTGTCTATATACTTTTTTTTTTTCTAGGGCACCACCGGCTTGTTTTCAATGCGGTGTTTTCCTTTTCCTTTTACTATTGTAATGTGTTTTCATTTTTTTTTTTTTTTTTTTTTTCTCTTCTCTCCCTTTTGCTTGTCAGTCTATCTTGGTTATTTTTTTTTTGTGCTTTTCTTTCTCTGGGGCACCACCAGGTAGTTTCCAGTTATTAATTGCAGGGACACACCCCTCCGACGCTTATCACCGCACTCCCCAGGCCTCTCGCCTCCAGGAAACGCGATTTAAGCTATTTGTTGCCAACAGGGTGTGCCCACGTCTCCAGACGCGCACCCCCTCCCATGTGGTGTCTTCGCGTCTGTGAGCGCAGGACCGGGCTCACCTCGGGAGGCTGGAGGGCCTCGTTGCTTCGTTATATGCCGCGTCGAGGGACGTCACAGGACTCACTGCGGCGCAGCTGGTCCAGGTGAGCTGGCGGCCGGTACCGCGCCTCTGCTTGCCGGTGATGGTGGGAGGCACGCCCTTCACACTGCCTCGGTCGGAGAGGTGGGGGGGGGAAATCCAACACAGGTATGCTTGCCTACCGTTGGGGTTTTCCTTTTTTTTTTTTTTTTTTTCTCTCTGCCCCTTCTTCGCGACAGTGTTCTCCGGGGCCCGATGTCATGCTGTGCGGGCGATCGTAGTCCTGCTCGTCGCCAATGTGGTGTGGGCCTACAATCAGGGAATAAGGAGGCACACACACAAGGTAGTTGCTGCACAGGGAAAACTGCGTCAGCGCAACCCCGTCTTTATTTTATAACCTCTATCCGCGCTCCGCCCGGACACGCAGGACAGGATACAATGTATAGGAGAGTCTGGATGGCTCTCTACACTTGTCATGAAGGGCCTCCCCTTCCGCAGTTGCCCATTTGTCTACCTCGCTCTTACCTCTGTTATAGGGTCGTCCATGAGGGGCTCTCCAATGCATCACAATGTCCCTGCGCACCAGGACAAGAGCCAGTTACAGAAACCAGTTTATTTTCCTGCCTCTGTGCATACAGGCCCAATAGGCATA